>NW_012130065.1:4633217-4647020 GCF_000143395.1 Atta cephalotes
TTTAAGAATTGTCAAATATATGGTCTAAAAATATTTACATAAGTGTTTTGTATGTATGTACACCCTAAACAGTGATGGTATCACAATAATAGAAAGTGGTGTGATCTTGTAGAGTTGTACACCACCTACTTTGATCAAACATCATACACTTTTACTGTTGCTATATGTTATACACAACAGTCGAATCTCATAAATCATCAGCAAGATTAACATTTAATGAAACAGAAATTTATAGTACAATATTTCAATTTTTTTTATTTGTAGAGATAAAAGGAGCAGTAAACCGTTGATGTATTTCCTCAAATATTTATGAAATAAGGTATGCCTTAATTACTGTCACAATTTTATTATACATACAGACATGTATATGTGCATATGTATATACATTTTGCGATACATCCAATGCACGTGTATATATATATCCACATACACATAGCGGATAGTACTTAAGTGCATATATCATTAGTTATTTCATTAACTTACTCGCTCATTCATTCTCACATGGTAATACGCACTTTTACACTTTCATTTATCCCCTTCATAATAATAATAATAATTAACCACGCATTCAATCGAGGATGGTTATTGATTATATCCTTTTCCATATTTTCAAAAGTGTCCGCCAGGCAGCAATAATCCGCGTCTTCGGATATAATAAGCTTTAAGATTTCAGTTGAATTTATCATTGCAATCGTATTTAAAGCTGACCGGACGACTGGTAGTACCTTCCACGACGAGGACGTGTAACGCACGCTAATATTATTTGTTAAGGGTGTATAATTATAATTTTTTTTTGGAAACTAATGCTCGCAGAATATGGACGTGAAGAGTTTAGCAACTATAGAACGAATAATACAACTAAAATCTTAAACGATATGAATAGAAACAATAGTTCTTTAGCAACTGCCGATATCAATAAGTATTTCTGACTGTTTCGAGGCAACTTCTCTCGGTATGTATGTGTATGCATGTACGAAGAACGTTGGTCATGATGAAATATGAAGTCCTTTAAAGTGTATACAAAATATTAAACTTAATCTTGAAGCAACAGCACGTGAAATAGCTACTGCACAGTCTCGGCTATTAAAACTATATACGGAAGAATTATCCAGCTAGAACCTGTTACAGGAATACTTTCCCAACAAGATAACTTTTTAAAACATTATCTAAATGAAAGTAAGCTTGTAACTACTTCCCACTATTAAAAATTTCTTTTCTTCCTCTTCTTCTTCAGCGACTTTTTTTACCTCTGCGACTCATATTCACAGACAGAAAGAGAGTAAATCGAGGGATATTTCTACAATAGAATCGTTTATCAATAGTCGTTTGTTCGTTTCTCGATGGAGTACTCGTTACTCAATACAGCACGGTACATACTTAATAATTAAGAGTGTTGCCTTAACATTAAGGTATCTTTAATATTACTTTAACTTGTCAATATTATATCGGAGAGAGACGTAATCGTTCATTTATATAAAAAAAAATTATCCCGGTCAAACGTATCAAAAGTGTGCAATACTTTTGATACTATTGACATATCCTTGATAAGAAAAATATTAACACTTTCTCAACATTCCACATACTCTAGTATGATCACACTATATATTGAAGACAAAACAAAATTTAGGAAGCAGAATATCAGTTTGAACAGTAGTACTCATACTCTCACAAAAACACTCACATTTTTCTGTGAATCTCTCTTTCCTTGTTTATAGAATAGATATAAAATTTTAAACCACACGCTCCGCAGATTAACGCGAGCATCCGAGAATGATCTGAACATCCTCTCTTTCTCTCCATGAAAGTTGCACATTTTCGCGAATTAAATAATCCATTCAAGCCCAATATATGTTTACTCCCTTACAATCTTCCTCAGGGCAACAAAACCTTTATTTTCAATGATTACCAACGGTAAATTAAATACGTAATAACAAAATAAGAACAAGCCACTTTTTGGCTGGCTGGTCTCTCACTCGGATTTCAAAATCCAAAAAGTTCAATCAGCCGAAACTCTAAGTTGCCAATGTTACAACATCTCATATTCAGTAAATGTGTGATACAGCCATGCTCCTCTTGTCGTATATACGCGAATGCTGGCATTTGTAGTTACATCACGTTCTCTCTTTGCATGAAATTAGAGTGTTGACTGATATGACTCTTTGAATGATAACTTCTGTAAGAAATTCGGTACCTCACTTTGAAACACTTTAGTGATCGCAATCAAGATTGTTGCTACAATGAAGAGTTATAGTCTTAGCGCGCTCCTGGAACAAATAAAACCGATTTTTGAAATTATAGAAAATAATTATCATATTTTTTTTTAATTCTGCTATATATATATATATATATATATATGTTTGTGAATAATGCAATGTAATTTTCCCTTTGTATTGACGTTACTCCGCTTGTTGTTTGTATGATAGTAAAATGTACAAATGTATTATTTATTTTTTTTACTTTTCATACAATTTCTTGCGTACAATTATACGCAAGAAACATTACCACTACTGATTTAAAATTCAGTAGAAAATATTGAAATATAAGTTTACTAATTAAACTAATGATAGACGGAAAGATATAATAAACACACAATCTTGTAAGTTTAATGCAACAAAATACTATTAAAAAAAAGAAAAAAAAGATACATTGTGCTTCAAATCATTCAATAATATTTTCAAAAAACAAACTCACACAGGATCTGAAGAATTTAATTATGAAAATGCTATGAAAATACGAATGTTAAAAGAGAAGTAACGTGAGTCTCCGTAAAAAAATGAGAAATATGTGAGTTTCCATAAATATCTTTAAAAAATTTTGTAAAAGAAAATTTTGGCATAGATTCATATATTATGACATAGAATTATTCGTTAAGTGAATGTTAATTAGCAAATAAGCATACTTATATTTCCATTAGTGTTTCAGTCATTATTATTAGTAAATAGTAAAGAAAATCTTTTCTCCGAAAATTTTTTGCCGGGCCAATTTTCTCATAGGAGAAGAAGGAAAAAGCATTTAAGAAGCTCCAGAGTTATTGCTTCTTGGAAGAATGATTTGTGCCAATCGATATGTTGAGTTTTGTGGAGGACTCCAACCATCTTTTAAGATTGAAATTGGCTGTTAAAAAATGATAATTTATATAAACAACATAACCAAAAAATTCCGAGTTAACGACAGGTGATACAGAATAGTAGTTTGGGAAGTTTCAATAATTTAGAGTATAACCCCATTATGATTGTTATGGCTGAATACGAAATGACGACATGAGCTGTACATTAATTATTAAAGAAATCTATTAACTATACGTGGACATGCTGAGAAAAATTAATTCCAAAAATTTTCATTGCACCTGATTGAGCGGTGGCCTGAGTAGGTGCCTGACCTTGGCCTTGTCCTTGCCCTTGAGCACCTTGAGCACCTTGAGAGAGACCTGGTCCAGCTGTTGATACTCCACCGCTAATATTACTACTTGCTGCCTTTTGCTTCAACATCGTCCAATCAAATGTGTAATCATATTGGTGATTCAATGTACGGAAAAGTATGCGGAAAAGTTGGCGTAAATACATGTAGTCCGGGCTTTCTTCAAAGCGTAGACCTCGCGTATAATTTAAATACATTGCAAATTCGGCAGGAAATCCCTGAAAAATGGTAATTTTTGTATCAAGGTTATACACATAATGACACAAAAGTAATGAGAAAAAGTTCTTTAGGGTACCTTGCATAAGACTTCTACTGGTGTGGACATTTTTTTCTCACTAATTTTCTCATATTTCTGCTTCTTCGTCGCAGCTTTGAGACCTTGCCACGGTAACGACCCTCGATTAAAGTACATAAGAACATAGCCGAGTGATTCCATGTCGTCGCGACGACTTTGTTCAATTCCAAGATGCGCATTGATAGAAGCATACCTCGCAGTACCTGTTAAATTTTTATCTTCTCGATATATTATATGCAGTCTTGTGCGACTATCCCTATACTTTTTAGCCAATCCAAAATCGATGAGGAATAACTGAAACGTAATTTAGCATTCCGTAATTTAGTATTGGTGTATGATATTTTATATTCTGATATATTGAAGAAATGACGAAATATTAAAATGCATACCTTGTTACAATGTCGCCCAATCCCCATTAAAAAATTATCTGGTTTTATATCTCTGTGAATGAAATGTTTGCAATGAACATACTCAATCCTACCAATCATCTGATCTGCCAACATTAAGACTGTCTTGATTGTAAACCTTCTTGAACAGAAAGTGAAAAGGTCTTCCAGAGATGGCCCAAGAAGATCCATAACAAGAACATTATATTCACGTTCTTGACCATACCTAAAGATAGGAAAATTCTTATCAATTGATTGTCTAATTCTAATACTAACTTTCAATTAATATAATCTCATTGTATAATTTCAGTTTATATAAATCTCGTTATAATAATTTATTAACAAATTATTTTATTATTACATGATGAATATGATAATTACCAACGTATGTGTGGTATTCCTATACCACCATGTAATATTTTGTACAGCTTTGATTCATATAAAAGCTGTGGATGTCGGGCTCGCATGTTCTCCAACTTAACAGCAACTTCCTGAAATAAAAACATATTATGTTATATGTAACATATTATGTTACATTGCATTGTAAAGCTTTATCTAACATGAAGATCAAATAAATGCAAATAAATGGAATAACAATATTACAGAATAACAATATTATGGAATAACATAATATTATGTGTTTCAAAATTCACTGCCAGTGCTAAAAAATTAGTGTACATAATATAAACTATAAACTTCAACACTGACAGTGAATTTTGGAACACAGCATATGTTATGGTTTTTTTTCTTCCTATTTTCTGATTTTCCTTTGTTTCTTAAACACTGTCTATATTTGAGTTACAGAAATAACAATAGATAGCATGCCAAAAAATTGAAAATATTAGAAAAATAGAAAATGAAAAGTAAATCCCTTTTAATAATTGTAAGAATTAAAATGTATTAAGTTTGTACAAATTCTTCTTTAATTTCATTTTCATCTAAAACCTACTTAAATTCTTTCCTATTCATTATTATTTACACACTGTCATTGTATCATAGCAGGGTACATTATTATTCTCATATATTACTTATACTATGAGAGATATCATCACATTTAAATAAGTAAAACACAATGTACTAACAATATCAAAAAGGAAACCATTTACAAAACAAACAGAACAAGGGTCAAATGCCCCATCATTGTTTACTTCATTCTTGGTATAATATTCTTTATCTGTGAAACTAATCTATTAAGAATACGGAATTAATTGATCAAACTGTGACCATTTAACTTGCATTTAATTTATTGTTAATTCCACTGAGTCATAAGAAATTATATCGCTTTGGCGAGTAATTGCTAAATATGTGCGCAAATGTGCAAGATTTTGATAATGTTGACAAGCGTCAGCTTATATTTATCTCAACTGCTTCCAAGACATACATATGTATAACATACGTCATTCGCGATGTATTCGTGGCGAGCTTTCCACGGACCGATCATCGACGGCGGATGAACTCGCGATGCAAACGGTTCTCGAACCCATCGATCATGATCACCACAACGGATATTGACGATCAGAAAGATGATTCTTCTGTCTCGACATAGATATCGCGATCGACATGTCGCGGCGCCGTTTCGCGTTTCGTCTCATCCGACTTAGGCCACGTTGGACGATAGTCTGTACGAATGATGGGAAGACTCGCGATCGGGTTTCGCAAGACGAGACGAGTTGGGGCCGAGAAACGGGAAATGGGAAACGCGAACAGAACAGAGGAAACTGACTGGCTGGCAAGCAGCAGTCCAGCAGTAGGTCGTGCAGGTTGGCTGAGAGGGACGCCTGAGGTTGGCTTACCTCGCCATTGGAGATGTTGATGCCGAGATAAATGTCGCCAAAGGAGCCCGAGCCGATCTTCCTCATCAACCTATACTTGCCACCCACGATGAATTCACTCTTCGCTATTGACATCGCCAACGACGCCATGTCACTGCTCACCTCCGTATGCCTTCTCTCTCACCTCCACTCCGCCTGGCTTTTCCCTTGCGCTACCTTACGCGGGGATCTCTACACGGCGGTGTGGTTTTGCACCTGCCCTCCGTCCTTCTCTTTCTCCCGATGTCTTTCGCTCGATTCCTAACCGTTCCACGATATTTCTCACCCTCTCTCCGTCTCTCTTCCTTGCTGGCTTCCTTTTCTCTCTTTCTTTCACGCGCGAAGGTCGAGCCAAATCGAGGGTACGCAAACGACCGTGGCGTATGGGGAGATTTTACGAGCCGGATTTCGGCCAGTGAGGGTCACCGGGGCCGCGATAAGGTCGTTCTAACGTGTCACGATCGGGCTGTTCACTGGCGGCACGACAAGCCCCATCGACAGCGCGCCGACATTTTCCCTCTCGCTGTGAACACGAAGAGCAGCGACTGATGGTTCCCGGAAGCGTGCGTCACCGACCGACGGCGCGGGAGACGGCGGGGGTAGGCCACACTGCCGCTCAATGGAGTCACTTCACTTGCACGACGCCGCGCGACGCCCGTACGTAGGCGCCGCGACGATTCCACGCGCGAAATCGCCGATAATCGGGGTGACTTTTTCGTGCGCGATCGCGTCGTGTTCGAGCGTCCTCGTTCCACGTCTCTCGGAACACAGCCGCGTGAAGTTGCTCACTTGACACCGCGGTAACTTGGACTCAAGCCCGTAGCGAGGCGGCGCGTGACGCGAGCGCCGAATAACGGGGGCACCGAACGTATCGCCAAGACTATACATTCATACTTGACGCTCGCAATTCTTTTGGAATAATTTCATGTTATTCCTTGTTATTTATCAAGTATTAAACAAGGACAAACGCTTGTGAACGTTGGAACACAAAATGGATTTTTATTTTTGCCAATTTCGTATTTGCAATTGTAATGCGTTAAATAAAGTACAATTAATAGCTGCGTTCTTTAAAAGAAGCATCAGGCTTTGTAACTGTTATAAGATGTTTTAGTATAATTGTTTTTTATCCTTTCCCGGAAAATTTTCTTACACTTTTATATGAATTATTGAAACACTTGTCAGAAATATTAATGAGAAAGTCTAATTTTTTCTTAGAAATTTTCATATATTTATTCCTGAAATATTTTAAGATTTTTAAGATTTCTTGTCCTATGATTTCTGAAAAAATCTAAGAAAAATTTTCATTAAGGAATTGGAATTTATTAAGGAATTCTCTCTAAATGGATAAACCAATCATATATTGAAGAAAAATTACAAAAGTTACAGAACTATTTTTTTACTAAATACAGCCAATTTCACATTTTTTTTCTCTACATTATGTATCGGATATTATAAGTTTTTATTTTTAACATTATGTATTGAATCAATATCTTTAATATTCGTGAAAGCTTCGAGGAACAAATCGATCCCAAAGCAGAACAATATAGTCATTATGATATCAAAATGATTCTAAATGACTCAAAATCATTAGAAGTCATTTTTCAATAATTTCTGAGTCATTTTTACGTTATCGTGACTTGTTGTTCTGTTTGGAACTATTCATGGCTGACGCTGTGCGAAACCAACATGAAATTTCAAACGGCGAATACGAAAGGCTCTAGATGATTTATGTGTCTTCGATAAATTCCTTGTAGTTTGGTGATAGGCAAATCCAGAACAATGTGGGTCAAGGGTGTCTTTCTCACATAGCTACGATACTGCCGTACCGGAACCTCGTGCTACTTATCCATATCTTTATAAGCTATTGTTTGAATATTTAAAAATCGTCATCGTCACCATCGGTTACAGAATCGTTCAATCATGACGACGATAATTTCAGCGTCCCTGCGATAATGAAGGAAAACGGAACGATACACGTTTGTTGGAATGAGATTTAAAACGTCGAAGGCGACATCTGGATCATTAACTGACTTCACGCGTAACGGCGGCGCGATGACGCGACGTGCCACTTTCGCAGATTCAGCTGACTTGATACGTGTTCGACAACTTCAACAGTGGATATTCATGGCAAGCGTTTTACTACGAAACGCAACGCGTTTGGCCAGATATCTAAAGAGTAATCGCATAACGGCAAAGACAAGCAACGAGAGATACGTGATGACGAGCCGGGCGAGACTTGAAAAGGTTCTGGAGGAATTACAGAGGAATCCCTACTACGACAAGTATGCTCAGAAAATTGCGAAACTGCAGCAGACCAGCCCGGAGGAATTTCTGCAGCGCGTCGAGCAGCAGGAGAAGAAAATACATGAGAAGCAAGGTATACGATCTTCGCGAAGCTTACTCTAAAGCTATTGTTTCTGTCAACATTGTTTCTTGCAACGATTATCTGACAAGTATAATATTTTCTGACAATTATGAATTTGACTATAAATTTTTATGTTTCGCAAATGTATTTCTATCTAGATATATTACAGCGAATTCAGTCACTTGCATTACATTAGTGATCTGTTCCTGGATTATACTGTGCAAAATATGTGCACTAAACTGTATATTAGATTGAACTGTCTTTCTCGCTTTCGGTAAATATCAAACATCTTTCTCACTTTAAGTTAAAAAACTAGTTCAGCCAGAAAACAGATTAGTGCTACCGAAAGCCGTTACATGAAATACAACATAAAATTAGTAAAGTTAAATGTAAATACTTATTCAATCTAACATTTGATTATTGATTATTCACTAAATAATTGTGCCATTTATCATTGCTGACTCTCATTAGCTTACTATATTTATCTTTTTATATTGTGTTTAAAATTCGAAAATCCTAATATAATTATTGTTAAATGTAAAATATTTTAAATTATAAAATAATAATATTGTTATATTAAGTGTAGTAAAAAGAAATCCATTATTTTTGCATGAAATTGAATTGAAAAATAATGGATTTCTTTTTACTACATCTAATATTATTTAACAAAGAATATACAATATATTATTGCATTGTTAAAGTTATGATTATATTATGCCACCTGTATTTAAATATTTTATATCTAAAATTATTTTTCTTTTAGAAGACACAGTCGATATAAACGTCATTCTAATCTTAACATTCAACGAATAACAAAGTTAGAATCACACTTGTTTTGACTGTGTAGCTCCTAAAAGAGCCATAAGCCATAAGCAATCTTTTATGTGCACTAATCCAATGCGAGTGACTGAATTCATCATTAATAACAGAAAATATTTGAATATTATGGCTCTTATGATATATCATATAATGCTAAGAATATTAATTTTACATAAAAAGAATTATTGTGATAAAGGATCAAATCATTGTTGTTAAAGAGAAACGTGAGAAAGCTGCGAATTTCTACCAAACTGAGGCAAAGCCAGCTTTGGAACCTGGTACGCAGACGAAAGAAACACGTTTGGGTAGCATAATGAAAGTTGATATGATAAAAGATAAATCGAAAGAGGAAATTATAGAAATATGGAATAAGTATCACAAACAGAAGGATTGTATCTGTGGTACGATGACGCCTGAGCAGTACGATAAAATGTTTGCACGCGGCAAGCAGTACTCCATCTTCCTTTTACCATTACCGAGACAACAGGGCTATGAATTTATAATATGTCAATTCTATGGTTCAGAAGTGCACATGACTCCGCTCTTATGGTACCAGACTCACAAGGAAAATGCACCTGAGTGTTTGACTATGATACATTACACTGAATTGAGAGAGGATAAAGGCATTATACTCATGCGTGGAGAATTTGATACAAAATTACTACAAGTGCAAGAGGCACAATGTCTGGCTAATGAATTGCAGTTATATTATTGCAACGATCATGAACACAGATTACAGTTACTTGAAACATTTACCAATAAACCTGATGAATTTAAGCATATGGATCTTATAGCTCAATTAGAAACAATATCTTTAGAGTTGAATAATGTTGAGACGAAGAGATAGAAATAAGAAATTACTATATTATTTAATGTATTATAACTGTATGTACAAGGAATTAGTAGAAAATATAATAAATGTTTTTAAGACGACGACCCTATATAATCATTTTCCATAAATTCATGAAAAATGTTTCTATTCATGAAAAATATTTATGTCTATCTTGTAAAATAATCGTGCAATATAAAACATAACTTTAATATTACGAAAAATATTTTGTTTTACTTTTTTGTCTAAAAATTTCTAAATGTTAATTGTTAATTGTAATAATAATAATAATAAATTTAAATTTCAGTTAGACACGTAATTGCAAAGCCCTCGAAATCGGCGACATTTTCATTCTTAAAAAATATGCGGTCGTCTTGGAGTCAAACAATAAAGAGGCACTATGTAAAAGATTCATCTCAAAATAAGTACATTACTACGCCAATTTTTTACGTAAATGCTGGTACGTAACTTTTTTTGAATTAAAAATGCCTGTCATTAAACTAAATTACTAAATAAGAAATTAAATAAGAAAATTATAAATTTATATATTTTATATTAGGTCCTCATATTGGACATTTATATAGCGCAGTTTTAGCCGATGCCATTGTTCGATACAACAATATGTTAGGTCACCAAACATTTTTTACCACTGGCACCGACGAACACGGTAACAAGATTAAAGCGGCTGCAGCTACAGCTAATCTACCGAATCTCGAATATTGTACAAGAATTTCGCAGCAATTCAGGGAAATGTGCGATAGGTTTGAAGTGGATTATTCGCGTTTCATTAGAACCACTGAAAAGCAGCATTGTGATGCAGTGTATCATTTTTGGGTTCTTAAAGCAAATTTATTTTTGAATGTCGAATCTTATATATATATATTTGTGATATCTTGTAACTCATATTAGAAAACTGAACATTTTCAGAAACGATTAGAAGAAAGAGGACATATCTATCTGGGAAAGTACTCGGGATGGTATTGTGTATCAGACGAAGCATTCCTTTGTGATACAGAATTGATGGAACAGAGAGATTCGACCGGAAAAGTAATCAAAGTCTCCGCGGAATCGGGAAACATAGTAGAATGGACTGAGGAAGAAAATTACAAGTTCCGACTTAGTGCATTTCAAAACGATCTCAAGTATTGGCTCAAAGATGGTATAAAAAAAATGTTGAATCTTAATTTAATTGGCTGCGTTCAATAGAGAAAACTTATCATGAGCGCTTAAGTGAGCGCTTAATGATTATTTAATACGGATTGGTTCCTACATTCACATTCATCGAGAAACTAAAGACAAGAATCAATTATATTAAAAAAAATCACTGAGTGCTTACTGATCAGTTTTCTCCACTAAACGCAGTCATTATTTCTCTTCTTTTTAAGATTGCAAATTGTAAATTTCAGATCTTTTATAGAAAACACAGTTAGACCAGCGTTGTATCACAAAACATTATCCCAATGGATAAACGAGGGTACATGTTTACAAGACTTAAGCATTACTCGAATTAGAAACAAAGTGCCATGGGCTATACCTTCTCCGTGCAATGAATCTCACTCGATATATGTATGGTTGGATGCCTTAATAAATTATTTAACGGTCTTAGGATATCCAAATGAATCATATAAAGAACTTTGGCCGCCCACTATTCAAGTATGGATCATAATTCTTGACTAATAATATTATATGAAAATTGTCAGATTAAAATATGGATTATATCAAAGAAAATTATTGATGTAGATAATTGGGAAAGATATTTTGAAGTTTCACGGTATTTATTGGCCAGCATTCTTAATAGCGGCAGGTCTCGAGCCTCCAAAGACGTTACTGTGTCACGCTCATTGGACTGTTGATCATAAAAAAATGTCGAAGTCAAAAGGAAATGTAATTTCGCCATTTGAAGCTGCAAATGATTATTCAGAAGAAGGATTACGATACTTCATTCTGAGAGAAGCGGTACCACAAAACGACGCAAGTAAGATAAATCATGCATTCATTTTTACATATCATTTGCATCAAATCTCTTAAAAATCTATATTTGTAGATTATAGTTCAACTAAAATTGTTAACATATTGAACTCCGAATTGGCGGATACATTGGGTAATCTAGTTAATCGTTGCGTGGGTAAAGCAGTCAATCCATCCAAAGAGTTTCCTAATCCCGCAAGATATTGGAACATATTGCAGTCTCAGGTTGCCGATGAAACCAGAGAGAGTTTAAAATCCGTGGGCAGAAAAGCACGCGAAAGTTACGAGGAATATAACTTACATCATGTCGTGGACGCAGTCATGAATATGCTTCATTGCGCAAATAAAATGGTAGCATATCATGAACCTTGGCAACTGAGGAAACAAGTCGACAATGCAGATTCGATCGAGGAACTTAAAGCTGTTATATCGCTTGCTCTGGAAAGTAGTAGAATAGGTGCTTTAATATTATATCCAATTATACCAAGATTGAGCAGTAATTTGCTCGATTTTCTAAATATCCCAAAGGAGAATCGCACGTGGGCGAATACTGCGCCTGAATTTTTCAACAATAATAATTTAATAGAAAGGCATATCGAACATAATAATTTGCTGTTGTTTAAGAAAATAAGAAGTCAATAAATATTTACAGATCTTATATTATTTGTGTATTGATTACAAAATCGCGCGAGGGAAGAGTGTACTAATTTTTATATATAAAAAACAATTAGACTTCAAAACAATTAGACAAAATTTAATAATAAAAATTATAATCTTTAAACGTCTTTTCAGTATGATATGTACTCGATCTGTGTTGGCCCAACTTTTGAAAAAGTCTTCGTCGTTTAGATATAAAACAAGGACAGAATGACATGAATAGCACTAATAGCTATCTTCCCGAATATACCTTATAAGATATAAGGTATAAGATTCGTTTGCTCATTGTTTACAAGTGTATGCAATGACTTGTTTCGAAATGTGCAAACGAAAATCTATCAATTGAGACTAGCTAATTTGCTTGTAGTTGGAGGCTAGTGTTAAATTAGTGTGGCACCGAAATAAATAAATGATGATAAAATCAGGCTAAATATTATATATATATTCCAAATTATTACAAGAAAACATTTAAGAATTTGAATTTGTAGAAGTAATAGTTGAATGAAATATTAATTATAAATACTTGTTAATTTCAAATCATTTCAGACAAATTAAATTTCATATCCCATGAATGAATGCAATAAAAAATATCTTTTTTCGATGTTTATTGTTTATTTTCTATTTTGATAGAATGTAGGAATCGGAAGAAAGAGGAAATTAGTAAAAAGTCAGATTTTCTTTTATCGAAGTCTTAGTCTAATATATTTACAGAGAACGGTCATTCAAATATATCAGTAGTATACATCAATATTGCGCACAAATCCTGCCGGTTAGAGAGTTTCAACCATTCCTATAGTCTATAACTTATGCATTCGTACATGAGAGAGAGAGAGACATTCTCTTTCGTTTCTCTCGTGCCGGATCGCAATGTGCCTTGTATCATAAATATAGATGTACCAAGGAAGCTCGATGGATCCTCGCGAATGCCAAATTGGCTCGTGACTACTTCCTTCCACTCGGATATGTGATGCAGAATTGAATTGAGATTCGACGGGTGCTCGACTTTGCGTACATTCGATGAGCGCGCCCATTACACGAGATCTCGCATTTTTACGAGTATCTCGCTATGTGTCTCTTTTTGCGCCCGTCAAATAGAAAAATAATTAAATGACTATTTACAGAATGGAAAATGAATTCTATAGTTCACTGCACGGCGTATCGCGCACGCCAATGCGCTGATCTATTGCTATTAAGTTTTTCCTTTTATATATATTTATATATATATATATATATTTATATATATATATATATATATA
>NW_012130065.1:4647040-4660858 GCF_000143395.1 Atta cephalotes
GTATACTATTGTACTATTACGTTTTACTTTTACTTACGTATATTATTATATATATATATATATTATTATATATATATATATATATATATATATATATATATATGTATTTCCCATGACTTTCGATAGACGTTACTATTTAGAAACACACCAGTATTTTTGAGTAACATCCAGCTTTTAATATTGTAGATTGGCTATCGACATTGTTATCGACGTTGCTTCATTAAAGAGATTGCTTGATGAGATTAGTATCCTAAGTGCTACACTTGGATTCTTCTATTAATTGATAAATCCCACTCTACGCTTGTCGTCGCTTAAAAAAAAGGAAAATGAATGAAGAAAAAAAAAGAAGACAACATTACGATTTCATGGTGGATTATGTCTTCGGGATATGTTTTGAAGTGGTTCCGGTGATTGTCTTAATTACAATAATTGATGTCTTCGCAAAATGTCGCATTTACATGGTCGAACACCACAGCCTTCATTCTTTTGCTATAAAAAAAAAAGAGATATTCCTCTATCGTGCGAATACGCAAAATGCGTTACAATGAAAATATCGCACTTTGAAGAAATCCACACGTTACTAATCACAATCATCATCGGTTAATCAAATCGTGACGATGGCCATAGAGACAGAGACACGACGTACGAAGTGTTCATTTGTAAAAGATGTTTACCATCTGAAAAAACCTGGAAAACTTAAAATTTTTATGGAATTTCTTTTTCCTCTTAAAAATCAGGGATTTTCATGAAATTTTATTGGTATCTATTCAGGGAAATTTAATTTTAAATTTAAATTCTGTTTTTCTGCAAATGTTATTTCTTTGATTATTTCTTGCTAATACAAAATGTTGATAATCGATTAGCAATAATAGGCCTATTCTTTTTAGCTGAATTTTTGCACTAATTCATCTTTCTTTCACTTCTTTTCTTCTGGAGAAAAAAGGAAGAAAGATGAAATGGTGCAAAAGGTTCAGAAAAAGAACAGGCCTAATGTGATAGATTGTAGGGAAAGATTTCGCGCATGCCGATTGTTTACATGCGTTGAAGGATTTTCGATATTTGTGTGATATTTGTGTACTGTCTAAAAGATGGACAAAGGTGATAGAAAATGATGGCAAATACTTTGACTAACCATTCATTTTATTTTAATAAAGAAAAATTGTCAAAAATACGCGGAAACTTTCTCTACATTTTAATATATGACATATGCATCACACATATTTAATTTAATTTAATTTACTTCATTGCAAAGCTCCATGAAAAGACTACATGTTAACAGAATAATAGACATAAAATGTAGTATAATAAACTGTAGTAGCTTGCAAATGGTTAGGCATCAGCAAAACTGCTGTTACAAAGCCTATCAACAACAAAAACCAGGACTAAGAAAAAAAAAGAATTTACGCATATTACGTAAGTTTTAGTGTGTTGTAAATTTTTATAAAATTAGAAAACAAGAAATATTCGATAGAAAAGAGTAACTTACTCTCTTCTGCGCTCCAATTGTAGACAACGAAAGATATAGTCTCATAGAATCTCTGACTTTTACTAATTTTCAAAATATAGTTTGTTTTTTTGCACTCCAATTTATTTCAAAATTATATTAAACTCTCTAATTTTTTATCAGAAATTATGAATAAAAATATCTAGAAAATATCCAGGAATTCTCAGGAAACTTTTTTACAAGATTTTAGCAAACACTCTGTTTAATATTTGGCAAACGTCTCGTTTTACATTGTTCCTGCATTTACTAATATTGCTTTTGTAGAATCTGATATCGAAGAAATACGAGCAACGCATGTTCTATTGGTCCAAGAGAATTCTCGGGTTAAATTAACGACTACCTAGAACACTGATTGATATTATGTGAGGAGAAATTCAATATAGCAGAGAGTATTATCCACATCCTCAGTTATGCTTATTTTACGCGACTGTATAGCCAGAGCACGATCGTTGCAACTGCAGCTGCAGTCTTCCTTTGAGCAGTTTGGCGTTCATTCCTTCGCGGATGCAAATACTAAACTTTAGTACGCGAGAGTAAACTGTGCTTGTTGGTACAGGCGATGCTGATTTTATGTACATTGCAAGTTCGTACGAAACAATAACAATAAGCGATATCATTCTATTAGAAGTTGTGCAATTTGCCATCGATGTATTTTTACAACGGTTTGCATTGCGAATTCGAAACAAATTTTAAAAGTAAACAAAGAATATAAATCTAAATGCTAAAATAAAATTATTTCGTATATTCGCGGAAGATCGCAGAAGTTTAACACGCCACTATGAAGAATGAATTTCTCTTGCACGAAGCATATTTTAATTCGCCCGTTAATGTTGTTATTCTCTGCCAGGATGATATCGGTATCTCCAGATTCGCAAATTCTTCGACGAGATATGAAGCACGATCGCGACGACTTCAAAGGTGAGCAGCGAGAGCGAGATCCAGGAAAGAAATTGTTTAAAGTGACCGAGAAAGTCGAAAGACAAGCTCGCTTTATATGGCACTGACGATGGTGTCGCGATGTCGTTGAGCCATGACGCCGACCTGGCAGCTGTCTGCGCTCGATCTCGGACTGATGTTACACTCGACCATGGAACCGTTCCGCTTCTGCACCACCACTGAACGGAATTCGCCGCACTCGCTGGTCGATGGCTGATTGCCTCGCGCGCGTGCCCCCTTCGTGAGGATCCTCTTGAACGCTTCCCGGAATTCAGTGTTGAAAATGCTGTAGATTATCGGGTTGAAGGCCGAGTTACTGTAACCGAGCCACGTGAGAACCTGTTTGAAAGGGAAAAACGACTTTGATATACCTTTATATAACGAAAATCGGAAAAATCCGCAAATAAAAAATTGTTCTATGTGTGAGAAAAAAATTCTCACTTTTCTTTAGAGGGAAGAATTTTATAATAGCAATTTCCATATTTTCGAGATTGATTCAGAATAAAAGATTTATTATGTCACTTGGAGCCGATCTATGGGTGCGGTAAGCACTTAGCCTTTTGTTCTAAGTTCTGTGACTTTTTTTCAGTAAAATGTTTCCGGTGTTGTCTTAAGCCGTAAGCGAGTTGGTCAGATCTCAATTGTAAAGTTTAAAGCTTAGAGCAACTCGGAGCTTAGAGCAAAAGACTAAAGGTCTACTATATCTATTGTAGATCGGAATTTAATATTAAAAATATTTCAATATTTCTTATTCATTAAAAAGATCAAGTGATAAAATTATTATAAAAATAAAAAAGTGACGAAAATCCAAACGTTAATCAGTATAAAGGACATAATTATTGAAAAGTAAAAAAATCCTATTTTTAACACAAGAAATATTAATTAAAAAGTAAAAATAATCAATAATGATCGTTTGATATTTTCAGTTAATCTTTTCTTTAAGAGAAAAAAAGAATTGGTTCTGAAAAATTTAAAAAAAATTCAATTAAATTGAAACGAACAACTTTGAAGTTTGCAAAAAATCGCACCTGGAACGCTCGGTGAGATATGCAGGTCTTGCAGTAGGCTGCGACGATATTGACGCAGAAGAAGGGCACCCAGCATACCAGGAATACGCCCATGATTACACCAACTGTGATCGCGGCCTTGTGGTCGGACACATGATAAGGGCTGGTTGGCTTCGTCTTCGTCTGCGGCTTCGGTGGCTTGCAACGACTGCTCTTCGAGCGAAAACTCTTGGCCATGGAGGTGTCCGGCAGCTTCGTCACTGCTCGGATACTTTTCACGTGTTTCTGCGCGTAGCAATAGAGCCTAGAAAAGGAAGCATTCCCTAATGCATGGAATAAAATTCTCTTCATTTTTCAGTCATTCGTATTATTATTACACGGAAAGCTGAAATAAAAGTTTAAAAGTTTAACGATAAGTAAGATACAATAAAACTCTCAAGTTTTACAAATTAAAGAAAGATAAGGAAGGGGAAGCGTTAGCGCGATATTTAGTGCGTAGTTACTTATTACAAAAAAAAACACTTTAATTATTCACCTCATTCGCAAAGTATAATATGCATCTGTATTCTGTATGCGTTTCGATTTACTTTTAAATTATTATTCGGAGAAAGAAAAATATAAAATATAATTTAAAAATCAACAAAAAGAACAGTTTATTGAAGTATATAATTTACCTGAATACAGATTTAGATAGATACAGATCTGAAAATAATTTCGTTGGATCAAAAATAATTGTGTAGGAAACTCAAGCATGATAACAGACGCTGTTAAAAATTTTGACACTCTAACAATCAGTTTAAACGTATATAATTATTTTCATAGTCCAACAAAATTTTCAGATCTAAATCTGTATTCAGCTAAATTATTATATATTCCAATAAACTATTCTTTCCGAAGAGAACACATCCAATCTTGATGGTGATATACAATTACATTTTTATATAAAGAAATGAAATCAAGTGGAAAGAAATGATTCAACCTATTGGAAATTTATCATTCGGCATCCGACGCATTGTTCCGCTAAGCGAATTGGTGGTACGTTCGGTATTGTTGCATACGTGTTTTATATCTTCTATAGATTTTTAAACGAAGATGCGAGCTTTTTCCGAGCGCATTGTTTTTATCTTCAAACTCATTCGGGATTGCGGATTACCGGAGCTAGTCATGTTTTATAGAACGTTATATGAGCTACGTCACTCAGAGAATATGGCGAACGATTATGGTAAGAGTGCGAACTAAAAAGTTAAATTAATTTGCGTCTGAATAGTGGTGGGCGTCAGTGGGCGATCTTACCTGCAATAAATACCCAGCATTACAATGCAGGGCACGTAGAAAGATATGCAAGAGGACACCACCGCATAGGTAGGTGTAATGTCTAGGGCACACGTAGGGTGCTCCTGTAAAGGTAAAAGATGAATAATTAACGAGAGAAATGACAAAGATTGCGCAAATTGCAATGTTTCAGATGCAAACGATGTGACAGGATAAAACGAAAAATTTCATTTTTGGGATGAAGTGTTAGCTTCGTATGAAAACAGCTGATTTGTATTTATGTCGAGAAATTGTATGTCGCTCTGTATGAGAGCGACAGACTCGTAACCAACAAGTCATGAGTTCAAATTGTGTTATCTTGTATATACAGACAATTTCAAAATTTGTACTTAGTGAGAGCTAGCTACAGAAAAACTCTTTAGATGAAAATATCACATTCTCTCATCCGACAATGCAAAAAATTACCCTCACAATTCTCATGCAGCACAGAAAAGTTACAGAAACATTGCAGAATGATTTCACTGAATCATTGCAATATTGCATGGTGGTTGCGAAACGTTGCTGAATCATTGCTGTAAGATTCCAACAATGTTAAGATGTCCGCTTTTTGTAATATTGCAACGAAACGTTTCAGCAATATTGCAATATAATATATTTTTAACGATTTGGATAAATTTTTTATAAAAACTCTAAAATCAAAACTATTTTCTATATATCTCACTAACTTCAATTTTTCTACAAATCGCGTTTCTAATGATATATGCTTTTCAAAAGCAATTTTTTATGATAAAATATTATTAATATATAATACCATAAAATATTATTAATAAATGTAATTCTGAAGAATAAATTTATTCCTAAGGATAAAGCATGTATGTGTGTATCTCGAGCAAATATTGGATTATCCGGAAAGTTCGTGCCGATGTTGAAGGAAAATTGAAACGCAGAAAATTTTAATTTAATAATGTACACTAAAATTTAAATTTTAGTCGGTAATCACACCCAATATTATCCATATTAATAATATAGTCATAATAATATAATCGCTTGATAAGTTAATCATGAATTAAATTAATTACAATGATTCTTTTCAATTTGAAGCCACTCTGAGTCAATTGAAATCGATTAAGAAATGACGGTATGAAATTTATCAATAAAGGACACTGATTTATTTCTGCGTGCATTAGGCATAAATACATCATCGATCACATAATTAATATTTCAATAAATCGTTTTTAGTAGCTTAATTATACTTATCATCTTATCCGATAATAATGCATTGTATCCAAACTCGATATTATATAAACTTTTAATCCATATTCAAAATAAATATAAAATTTAGCTAATGGCCGTCAAATGACCGTCAAATAATGGATTAATAAAGTTTTTTGAAATATAAAAATGGATTATATTAATTATTATATCATAAAAACGATTATTAAACTAAAAGATTATACTATATAAATATTATTAAAAAATTATATTTTTATATTATTATAGTAATAATTAAAGAATTACAGTTTTGTATGTAATGTTTCTGGAATATTACATGCATATTACTGACATATTGCAAGCATTGTTAATTTATATTTCTGTAATATCTTTGCAATGTTACATTGCAATCTGCAATATTGTAACATTGCAGCAATATTGGTTCAATCTTCTGTGCTGTGTATTAAGTCTAACTTTTTATTAATTTGTGGTTAAGCTTAACCACAAATTAACCAGATAACGAAAAATCGGACTTAATTGTGAGAGTAGTTTTTTGCGTCGATGAAAAATCAAAATAAAAAATTGGATCTTACTAATAACGAATTGCACGAGCAATCATTAACCAAAACTGAATTAGGAGTTAACACTATAAAATAGATTTAAGACTAACTTGTCAAGACATTTAAAAATAAATTTAATTCAACTTAATAAATCTATCAAAATCAGTGTAATTACTCTTTTAAAGCGGCTTTATTGCGTATCTGCGCATCATCTCTAATATTGCGTATTAAAATTTAAACGAATTACAATTTCATTAATTGTAAGAAACTTATCCAGTCAAACAAATTTATTTTTAATCCCTCTGGGTATTCGAAAGCAATAACATTTACGTATTTTTTTTTATAACACTTGATATGAATTTAATTTCACATGATTGATACCACCGTAGAGAATACTTGGAAATTTCCGTGCTGCATTCCACTTGGTATTTGCAACACTTTTGGAATCATTTCATCCTCGTTGCTTATCAAATGTTAAACAAGGAGAAATATTCACGAGTGCGTGAGCGCCGTGTAGAACACAGAGTAATATTTATAATTGTAAACTTTTTTTTAAATAATATTAAATGTGGGAAAAAGTTCGCGGCGTTTTTCCCGTTAGATGTAATGGGAAAAACGCCACGAATTTTTTCCCACACCTAATATATACACTTCAAATATTGAAATAAACGGATTCGTATTTTATAAATTTCTCATAGAAAGGATTATTCACTAATTAAAACCTATAATTTGTTCAAGAGCTGAAGTTCGTTCAGTAGAAAATCGTTTCATTACGTATTCAAACAGACCGTATTGAATTGCTGATATTAATAAATCAACGCAATTAAACTTCGCGGATATCTTACCTCCACTATCTCTTCATACATGGGTTGATCATCATTCCTATGAAGATCTAAACTGATCGGTACGAAGGATATAAGTCCTGCTAGAAGCCATACAACGATGATGCCACCAATGGCAACTCTCCTGGTCACCCAACGGCCGTACCTAAAACAACAACATTTGACAAACTCTATTTTAAAACTCTATAATTCTCATCTTTTTGAATTCTGGTGGAAATAAAGACCGGAATGTAAGTTAAATGTAAGGGGAAAGTGAAAGGAGAAAGTAACAGAAGCGTAAACAAAATTTCTAGGAAGCGTAAATTGAAGCAGCATAAAATATTTTTTTATGCTGTTTCAATTTACGTTTCATAGAAGTTTCGTTGACATTTCTGTTTCTCTCTCTTTTATATTTATATCTCGCATGCTCAGATTTTTATTTTTATAAGGGAAAATTTATACTCATAATTTTTTAGGAATTTCTTAAAATATTTTCAAGTATAATTTTAATATTATTTTCTAACAATTTTTGTTTAACTATTTGAAACTCTCCGCAAAATTATATCTCTCTCATATAAATAATTTTATCCTGTAAAAATGTCTTTTAACCACACTGAAAAACAGTTTTTAATTTACAAATTATTCGATAATCCTTCTTTGAAGATACAAATAATGATTTTGTTGAAATATTTAAAAATTTATGTAGATATTCTACAAATCTGAAAATAAATTTGGATTATGAAAATAATTATGTAGGAAACTCAAGCATGATGAGCAATATCGCAAAAAGTTTTTTAACATTATATAATAGCAAGTTTGAGTGACATAATTGTTTTGACAGAAAATAATTTCAAACAAGATACAATTCTATGTAAATAAAATAAGATTTGAATCCAATTTTTTGAGATTTAAGTTTTATTTTTTCTCAGTATTTTTTGACAGTTTCCTTTAGTATAAGAGATCAAGATTATCAAACTTAAATTTAGAATTTAGATCAAATTCAAATCTTATTTCTTTCAGAATTGTATCATGTTCAAAATTGTATCAACTTATCCTATTTAGGTTATTTCCAACAAAATTATTTTCAGATCTGTACTTACCTAAATTTTAAGATACTTTAGCAAAATTTTGTTTTTTCGGTGTCGTAATCTCACCTAAGGGGATCCTTGATGTGTATGTAACGATCGAGTGATATGGCGCATAGATTCAGAATAGAGGCAGTGCTGCACATAACATCGAAAGCGATCCAGATGTCGCAGAACCACATTCCGAAGATCCAGTAGCCGAGGAGATCGTTGACCCCGGCAAAGGTCATCACCAGCCCACCGACGAAGAGGTCGGCGACGGCCAGGGAGGCCAGGAAGAGGTTGCCGATCCTCCGTAGTCCGCGGTCGGTGTAAATCGCCACGCAGACCAAGACGTTGCCAGCAACGGAGAAGAATATCAGGATCACGAGGAGGAATCCTACGGATATCGTGGAGATCCGTCTAGCGAAGAATTGCCAGGACACGCTACTGTTCAACCGTACAACATATCGCCCCTCGAAGCGCGTTGGCCTTTAAGAAATCCGACGTCGTGTTGGTCGATGAAATATGATTCGTTGCTATTCATCGAATTCAATTGAAGGATGAATGAGAAGAGCCGGGTCATGCTGATACAGCGCAAATATTGGTATTACTACTAGTATTGAATGCTGTATAATGAATATATATTTTTTTCCGAGAAATTTTGAGATATACGTATTAAAACTTTTACTACACGATATAATAAATGTTATTTATAAAGGATCTCGGAAGTTCCGACTTTCGTCTTAATAAAATCATTTCTGGGGAAATTGGCATTACTCATCGGGAAAAATTCGAGAGTGGCCGTAATCTCCTGTAACTTTTAATATTTGGCGTTACATGTATTTCTATAATTAATATGTTACAAACGCGAATGTTGAAAAGATGGTATACAAGTGAAGCTGAGTGAACAAAATGAACAAAGAGCCGATAAATCCGTTCTGGTTCATGTGCATATCCCCTTTAAAAGGCTAGATTCAGCAGAGTATATAATTCGCTTCGTGAACCTTTATTTTATCGATAACGTAAGCACCATAGTAAAGTAATTTATGCTAAAACGTCGATCAGGACAACTCTTGCTGTCTCTTACAATTTCAGGCAAGTCTTCTGCATAGGCTGCGACTCTTTAAGAAGGATTTTATCTTATATCTGATTTTATATAAACGTTTTACTTGAAGGAAAAATTAAAAATATTTCTAATTTTAAATATATAATAAATTGTCACACTTCAATGTATTTTGATAGATCTTAAAAATATTGTTTTTAAAAACAAGATCTAGACTTTTGATTTTTCGTCTATTAAATCTTAAATAAAAAGTCTCTACACAATTAAAATTCTTTCATTTCTAGCAAAAAAATATTACAAGATTATAGTATAGGAATATTGTATGAAGGACATCGTTGGAGTTTCGTGATGAGTATCGATGTGACAGAAATTACGACACTCTCGGGACATGCCTCTAATCATAATTTATTTGATTCTATCGATTATATTAAGCAGCAAGAGAGCGTTCAAAGGATAAGGGTAGCAAAAAGGTGTCGAGAGAGAGAGAGCTTAGGAAGAGGGAGAGAAAGGCAAAGACTACCACCGATATGATTGGACGGGGTCAGATCGGAGCTTCCGAGAGTAGACACTCTTGGGAGGCTGTCTTCGAGGGGCGATTCGCGATCGATCAAATGGAAAGTTTAGCGAACCAACTACGAGCACCGACAGCAGCGAGAAAGCGTCTTCAGGCAGATCTTCTTCCCCGTCTGTCAGGTTACTCTGCGAAAAGACAAAGAGAGATTGTATGAATGCGAGGCTTATTGGAGTTTGATGATTTATGCGAGGCAGGGGAGACTTAATTGGAGTTAGCTTAAGCCAAATTATCATAAGCGCGACTACATAACAGCTGCAGCCACAATTGACACATCTACAGTGAGACAAGGAATAAATAAAAATTAATTTGCGTGGAAAGAAACGCAGGGATATTATAAAGATGTTGACGTTGCAAGGATTAACGTCTTTGATGTTTTTCTAGAGCTTCAAATCTTCTTCTTTTTCTAGTTTTTTTTTCCCCAGTAAAGACACATACACGTACTTTTGAATGTCTCTATATCGCATTTTATGGTAGAATCGTACGATAAAATCATGATAAAAGAATGTTCTGCCGCGCTAACTTGCCGTTATCCATGAAAGGATGGTTACAGCTTTTTTTATTCTTTATTTTATTTCACAGATGCTATTTCCCATCTCGCTATCTTGGCATAAACGTGGAATTTCGAAATAATAAAGTTGCTTTACTTCTGTTTTTTTATGGTGGCGCAGGTAGGCGCTACAATTATTTACGCTGAGCGTATATATAGTCCAATGTATCTCGCTTGTAATTACGATTTTAAAGTTAATACTTTGGTGCAGGATTTATTTACCGGCCACGAAATTATTTTCTCTTCGTATTTTACAATGTGATACAAGTCAAAATTACCAATGATTCAACTTAAAATGTGACAAAAAAATCTGAAGATTACTATTTGAAATCTGCACATTTTTATGTATAATAATCGATATTTACGCAAATTTCGTGACTAAATATATATGCACTAAGAACAAATATTCATTTGATCAAATTAATTCAGTTCGTCTTTATTTCTTTTGTCGGAGAATGTATGTATCTGAGTCAAATATAATTAATATATTTACATTCTTTTGAAGAATGTAAATTAATGTATTTACATACATTCTTCAAAAGAATGTATGTAAGAGAGAAAGATAAACTAAATTAATTTTAGTTAAATGAAATAAAGACCAACTAAATTATTTTAATTAAAGAAATAATTTTTTTGCTCAGTGTGACATATGGATAAAAAATAATCGCTTCAATTTTTTTTGCAGCAATTAACAGTATACGGAAAAAATGATTTTCCTGAAGTATCTAAAAATTTAATAAAATAATTTTGTTGGGTTATCAAAATAATTATGTAGAACGTTCAAGCACAATGGACAATGTTGCAACAAATTTTACATTAAACATTCTAGCAAGTAATTAGTACATTTTATGTAATTATTTTGACAGTCTAACAAAATTATTTTCAGATCTATGTCTAGTTAAATTTAAAAAAAGAGAATAATGGCTAATAACAAACAAATAATAGATGTTAATTTTAAAAAGATGTAACTACAATTTTTCAACAATAACATACATGTAAACCAATAAAATATATATAACATTTTAACTTCACTTAATCTTTATCAGTTAAAAAAACATTTCATTCAATTAAACATATTAGATGTGGGAAAAAGTTCGTGGCGTTTTTTTAATGCCATCTAATGGGAAAAATGCCAACGATAATACTTTAACTTAATTAATAAAATTGTAATCTAAATAAATATAAATTGAAACAGCACATTTCGTCAGAATAAAGAACAAAATAAAAACAGTATACACGTGTATATATTACGTATTAAATTTTTGAATAGTTTAGCAAAATCTTCTTTTCGTATAGGCATTACAATTATCCGTAGATATATAGCCTGATATATAGCCTGATATATTTTTTGTAATTATGGCTTTAAAATTAATACGCTGGTGCGAAATTTATTCAACTATATTACTCTTTCATCTCCTGTTAATACAGTTCAATGCATTATTCTGAGGATTTGACCTAAAATGCAACGGCAAATTCTGATGACACCTATTAATTTGGACTATATGCACATTTGCAATCCACATTTACATAGATTTCATGACTAAATACATAATATGCAAGTCGAAAATAAATAACTCATGATCCTTTATATTCGCGATATTCAATAGTGTTTTACATTATGGAGTGGCTCGTCTTTAGGCAGTCAATCGTTCCACGTTTCGTTTCTCGAGGGTGCAATAATCTGTGTAACACGTCACATTGAAATCTCACCGCGGAAACTTTCGAAAGTGGAGCGATGTTTATCGATTCATTAGATATGCAATACAGCATACGGCGCAACCACTTTATATTCTATACTCACGCGGCTTATATTATATATATTATATATTAAGTCGTACGCCCCTCTTACTGGAGAACACTTTTCGTTCGAAATTTCGCTCGTGGAATAATTACGTCGATGCAAATTATGCACCTGTGCTTATGAATTTAAAATAAGCATAGCTGTGGTAAGCGACAACAAGCGCTTTTACGTATCTCAAAATTCCAGTTTAGAATTTCCCGGATAGAATTTCTATTTCGAGTTCTATTTGAAATCGCTTGGTGCGCGATTTTCTTTCGTCTCAATTTTTCGCTTGATTGCACTCGATATCTAGCTAATTGTTCCGATTCATCCTGTCTTTTCGCAAACGTTCTGCCTCAGATCTGACTCGCGCTAAGATTTCCTATTACTCAATATCAAGTTAATATGTTCAATCAATTGTAAGTAACAGGGTTTTATTTCCGTGCATTTTATCGATGGGCATCGAAGATAAAAAAAAATTGTTTCTATTATCCTCACAAAAAGATTGAAAGAATCAACGTGTAAAGCATATAGGGATCCTGTAAAATTAAAATAAAAAAATGTTATTTGCTCGAGATTGTTTTTACATATTATATATTTCGATCGGGTCAACATATTAAATTAGATCAACAATGTTAAATTAAAAGACCAAAACATTTTGCAACATAAATATGCTTTAAAATGTATAACTGTACAAAATAAATAAAATTTTTGTTATAAATGGCCTGCTCAATACGAATATTTTAAATATATTCTAAATATTTATATTTTTCAAAAATGCATTTAATGAGTTTAAATGCATTTTTGCATTTAAACTCGTAAATGTCATAAGAATACAAAGTTTTGCTTCCATACTTGCCATGTCATATACTTAAATATACATGATTTTATCATTTCTGAAAAAGATTAATATTCCAAGAAGGAAATGAAACGAATTAATATTAATCTAATCTTTGTATATATCTTCAAACAGTTCGTATTACAGAAAAATATAAATATCATTTTTTATAAAGATTTTCAACGTTAGTAAAAAATATATATATATTATATATATATATATATATATATGTACATGAAGACAATGATTTTGCTAAAATATCCAAAAATTTAATTAGATAGGTCTAAGAATAATTATGTTGGACTATCTAAATAAATTATATTCAATACTTATGCTGGTTATTGAAATGTCAAAACTTTTTATTATGCATTTTAATTATACATGACTATTCTACACATAATTATTTTGGTTAACATAGTTACTTTTAAATCTGTATCTTAATTTTTATAAACTTCAGCAAATTCCTATACAGACAATTATATACATGTATAATATTATATATAATTATATATATTTTATATACATATTACATATAATTACACACACACACACACACACACACACACACACACACACACACACACACACACACACACACACACACACACACACACACACACACACACACACACACACA
>NW_012130065.1:4660994-4669784 GCF_000143395.1 Atta cephalotes
ACACACACGTCTAATTTCTTCTTTCATCTAATGCAAACAGATCACGTACATTTGATATAGTACGGTCAACTTAGTGAGATATACATCCTGACGCATTGAAAGTGTAGCGAGCGCTTCTTCCATTTATGTACAATACTTTTTCGACATAATATATGGTATAGCGTGAGTAGACTCGTAAGAGGGAACGCATTAGCGTTACAAATAAAGTAACTCTTCAGAAAATATATAATCATTGGATTTAGATGTAATTAATCCTCGATGGACTATTGTACAATTTATCGTGTAATGTACAACGCATGTGTTACAGTTACGAGTTTTCTAAAACGCTTTTAAACGATCTTTAGGATTAAGGATTAATATTGTACAATATTATTGATCATTTCAATTCAAAATAAACAGTCTCTTAATACAGCTTCTAGACGACAATTAATATTGTGCAATAATATTGATCCAGGGGCTATATTGAGCTTGTTTGTTTTAAATTGTTTAAAAGGGACATCACTGTGTTCAGCAGAAAAAAATAGCTTTGCAACTGGTGCAAAATTCTGTAACATGGTTTATACATTTAGATTTAGTAAGGAACTAAGGATCAATTGTTTACAAAAAAATTTTTACAACAGTTTCAAAGCTGCTTTTTCTGCTAGAAGCGATTGAAAATAATTGTACAAATTGTATAAAATAATTGTACAATAATATTGAGCGTTTAGGGACCGCTTTAGATTCGTCGCGTGAGATTAGTATATGTAAATAATGCATGTTTGCAAAAACTCAATAACTTTCTTTCGCGATTAACATATGTTATCGGATTTTCATCGCGTCGTGTCGGTCATTTTCTCATCCTATGATATGAATGGATCCACCACGTTTCCGAAAGTCCGTGTCAACAATTGATATATATCCCGATTTTCGTTTATTTCCTTTCTCTTGCGATTCTCGTTCGGGAAGACCGGTATAGGTCAATGATCGATTCTTTTTGGGAACGACGATTTGTGGCTGTAGCTGACAGTCGACGATTTTCTACGAGTCAGTTCGAAAAAGAAACACAGAAACACGTGGTATACTTGCGTTCTCTTCGAAATGTTCCGCGGAACAGCGCTATTTATTGGTACATCATTTGCGGTGAAAGCGTTTTGTATAATCAAAAAAAGAAAAAGAAACTTTCAAATTAAAGATCAAGCGATTAGCGCTTTAATTCTTTTTGCCGCGAGGTACACTTTCTCATCTCGACTGAGAAATCGGCATTTCTATGAGTTAATTACTTTAAAAAAAAAAATACAAAATAGAAGACTAATTCATTAATTACAAATGAATTCTTATTTTACTTAATTTATGAAATTATTCTCCTAAAGAACAATTTGTTCACATTCTGCACATTCTAAAATCATTCTACTAACAATAAATAGCAAACGGTTGGCCGTTCTAAAACCAAGCTCTTTGTCGGTGTAAAAAATGTACTATTTAAAATCATTAATTTTCGTAGTTAATCTGCAGTAGTTAAAGTGCACGACTCGTAATTTGTGCAACGTTAGATTGCGCACATTTCAGATATTAGCACCCTGTGATATATGAGCTCAGCACAGTTTCAAACTGCGTGCAGTAGTTCGCGAATAAATTCGCTGCAGGCGCGTGAGCAAAGATAGCGAATGCGGCAATTGCGCCGCGACGGCTGCAGTTTAAAGCCAGTGAGTAAGAAAAGTTAACATGTGGACCATATACGCCCGACGAAGATAATATGAGAGGAAAAACCTATAACGATCATAACGACCATTTAATGAATGGCAAAAACAAAAGGGAAACGTATCGAACGAGTGGAAAAGAGGAAGAAAAAAGAATGAAACCGCGTCGACGCTCTCGTTAGTTCTATATGAAATTACTTTTACGCCTTCAAACGTTTCCGTTATGGACTATCGATTCGTCGTGCAAGTTATGTTACGAATGTTTCATGCATATGCACGTATCTCTTTCATCTCTCTTTTCCTCACATATTCCCTTGAATATAAACTAGCCAGTTATATGACGAAACGTTGCCTCAATTTTCACCAATTCGCTTTCTTCTCATTAGGCGAACCTACTTAAAACGCGTATCAATTCGAATGGTTCAACGAACCTATCTATTCTACTATCACCTTCATCGTGCTTGACATTTATGGAAGTGGCCGATTCAGCGTTTCATGATGTTGGATTCACATCATCATAACGTTCGAAAAGTATTCGTTAAATTCTACAATCATAAAATAAAGTTATTATATTCGTTTCGTCCAATTAAAATTCTTTTTTATTTTTATTTCGTATCTTTACATATTCAAATAATTAAAATATTTTATTATCAGGAATTATATTCGTGTATCTATCACGATATATTATATTCGTCTATTCTCTTTTCAATTTTCTCGTTTCTGACATCGTATATATTTTACGATAACGAATATAAAATCTTTCAGAACTTTTAACTGTGAATTCAAAATTTAAATATATTCCATATTCATTGTTTGATTAGTATAGAGAATAATTATAAAGTCTTTGTATAGCTTTCAACTTTCGTAACTTTAGTTCTATATATAATAAAATGAATCTTTAAGAGAAACAAGTGAATATATATATTTATATACATTTAAGATGCATGGAAAGAATAATAGCTACGTTTACACCGTGCGCTTAATCCGCGATCTATAAGTATCTTTGTTTAATCTAATGGATAAAGATATTTGTTATTATTATATAGGCCGCAGCCCAAATACATAGTGTAAACGTAACCATTTTTAAGGAAATATTTAAAAATGTAGTTACAGATCTGAAACTAATTTTATTGAACAATTGAAATAATTATGTAAAAAACTCAAGTATGATGAGTATTGTTACAAAAACTTTTGATACAGCAACTAGCTTTAACACCTTATACATAATTATTTTGATAGTCCAACAAAATTATTTCCTGGTCTATCTAATTAAATTTTTAGATATTTCAGCAAAACCGTTCTTTCTATGTATATATACATATTTTTTTTTCTCAGTGTACAATATATTTATAAATCAAGTATATTGTTTATATATATCATTATATATTATTATAATAATATATCGTATAACAATATATTTTGTACACTAAGAAGTGTATTGTACACTGAGAAAAATTTCAGATTAAAACCAAGAGATTCTAATCAGAATTCTAATTATCTTAAAAAATTTTATCAGATTCAACCACAAAATTCTGATGGATCCATTTCTTTTTATCAAAATTTCAATTAATGCAACTAAATCCTTTTTTCAATGTGCACATCAATAAATAAGAAAATAAAGTCAAATATATATATTTCGTTTTATTTATTCTTTGTCTGTTTTCCATCATTTCGGATGTAACACGATTTTATGAGAATACTCAAAATTCTCCCGTGTACTTGAGATAATGTGTATTTTATCGCACGCGACGCGGCGGAAAATCCTTCGGTGCATCATCGATTTGCTGGATATATCGCATCGCCTGCATGCATATGCATGGGAAAATATTTTATTGCATCGTCCACACGGAATATCGATGCCGCTGATAACAAATGATTGCTCGATCAGCACATGCGTTGCATCAGGTCGCATTCGCCAGTTCTCCCTGCAATCGTCACGTCGCGAGATGCATGGCTGAATATGTACGTATATGACGATATGCAGCGATTATTTTATGAATTCACAGCGTACTAGATCGTCGAAATATTATTAGAGATACCGAAATTGCATATTTCTATTAGCAGAATATTACAAATCCATTTTTTAACATCAATGATACTCCATAATTCAATTTTTATGAAGCCTCCAAATTAGTCAATGTTATATATATCAACGAATTTAATCAGTCAAAAAATTACCTTCCGTAAATATACATAAAGAAGACGGTTTTATTGAAGTATCTATAATAAAAATTTAGATAAGTATAGATAAGAAAATAATTTTGTTGAACTATCAAAATGATTATGTAGAACATGTTAATAATTATTATATAAAAATATTTTGCAGTATTGCTGATGTAGTGAGTTTTCTATATAATTTTGACAATAAAATTATTTTTTTATTATTTTTTTATCCAGTTAAATTTTTAAATATTTCAGAAAAATCGTTCTTTCTGTGTAATTCTGTGTAATCGATGTAAAACTCCCTCAAATTTATTTTATGTGCCTATAAATTTGCGTGCATAAGTTTATTAATAGATTCTTAAGAAATTTATAAAAAGCTTTCTCAAAGAAATTTAAAGCTGATGGAAAGAAACTAGAATTGCGTTTCAATATTTACTTCCAGAGGCGCGATTCCGTAACTATCTTTACACATCTACCGAGTTGTCGATATCATTGCACAAATATTTTATATAAAAAAGCTGCGCAACGACACTGACAATTGTTAGCGTGTAAAAGTTATGGAATCGCGTCCCAGTATTGAAAATCTATAGTGTACACAAGTTACATGCACTATAGATTTTCAGTACTAGCAGTGAATATCGGAACGCAACCTAGACATGCTTTCAAAAAATGGTATTTATGTTATTATATAGATTCTTCCTCCATTTTTCTTTTTAAAAACATCTCTCTTCCTCGAATCAAATTGCGACAGACAGTGATAATCATTGTCGAAATTAGTTGTGGTTTCTCATTTTGACAGATCAAAGGAATCAGTACGATACATGTGTGACATATTGTAACAAGTGCCATGTGGTTAATTACTACGCTTATTTTGATGTTGAGAGACGATCGTATAGCCTGCGTATTTCAAACGATATGCAATTATGGTTGTTGGTTTATCACTTGTCGATTGCTCTTTTAATTTACATTTTAATGATAATTGTATTGTCTGCTAGCATCTTCTACATAGCAAAGTATATAACTTTACAAATACTGTATTATATTACAATGAATTATAGATATCAAAATACGTTTATACATTTATAGTATAAATCAATACTCGACAGATTTTATATCGACGAATATAGATATATTACATCATTGCACTTATCCATTTTTCTGATTTTTAAACCTTTTGTAATAATATCCCAGAATAATATCAAGAGTTCGTAATATTCATATAAATAAATTCATATAAATAAATAAATAAAATAATTTACGTAAAAAATGTAATATTAAGCACGACACAGTTTATATGCGAATGCGCGGATTTTATTTAATTTATAAATGGATGTAACAGATTTATAAATGTATCCAAATATTCTATTGGTTGCAAACATATCATAGATACATTTAAAATTTAAACATTGACTCATCTGTTAATTATCGATTTATATGATACAAATATATTACACAGAGATATCCATTTCTCGGATTCTTATCAAATCAAATATTTTTACGATAATATTATAATATTGCAGAGAACAACATTCATATAAATAAATTAATATAACTGACATCAAGAATGTAATATAAATACGTACGAATGTAATATGATACGAATGTATTCTATTGTTTACGAAATTATACATACGTAAACGTTTACACGAAGTCTCTGAATATTTTAAAACAACTTGATTTAACGTCAACTCCTATCAACTCTGACGTATACATAGTGAAAGATTATAAACAGCAGCTCTCCGATCATTTGTATTTGTCGCATTATACGAAAATTATTTCGAGATTGAATCTGGAAATGTCTATTATTGGATTTGTTCAAAGAAATCATATGAAAAAGCTTTTCTCCATTACGTCCATAGCGTTCCATATTTGATATAAATGCGTTCAATTACAAGCCATTTTTTTCCTAAAGGAAAACTGGGATACTCATAAATATAAATTTCGGTGTTACTATTCTTCTCTGACATGGTCACAAGTCTCTTTTACAGCACCTCCTTCTTTTCCGTCTCCGAGGACGCGTATAATACACGCCCTTCTGCTAGCACGATTCAAAATAAAAGATCAATTTTCTCTGGGCTACATACATTCCTACAAAGAAATACGACGAGTATTCTCTTCGAGCTACGTGACTCTTTCAGACAGACAAAAACTCAACAAAAAAATTCAACAAAAAGGAAAAGCATCCGGAACATTCAGTTTTTGTGTGACATGATATGAAAGCTTACGATATTTCTGACTGTAAAGCCAGCATTTTATAAACTTTATTCCTAAGATTTGTTCAAGTTAATATCAAAATTATTCAATATCTACAGAATAGTACATGAAAAAATGTCATATGCTTTATATATAATCGGGGAACGTTTACAAATGTTATATAAATAGAATGTTATATAGATAGAATTTTTTTCTTAACAAGTAATGATTATTCTTACAAGTTACCGACTCTGAAAAGTAATGTACTTAGAATTAACTTAAAAAGTAACGAGTTATTATTTCTCAATTACTTTTGTGTTCATTTTTTGTAATAACCTTTTACACATATACATTATTTCAAATATCATTTACTTCAGATAATATTTTTTGCAATAATAGTTCTTCAAATCGACGATCAAACTTAAAACTTGTGATATTATTATTATTATTTTAATTTTTAATTATTGAATAAATAACTTTAACTTCGTTACAAGTAACGAGATACTTTTCAATCCTATATATAACATTTATTTTTAACAAAATTGGTACATAATTAGTACAGAATTAATTACTAAAATCTGAAAATAACGATAATTAAATGGTCTGACATTTCGTGCGCTATTCTGAATGTTTATCTTATATTAATTTAAAGATGCATAAAGTTATCAAATATCTTAATTTATTCTTAAATAAAATTAAAATAAGATAAAAATGTATTATTAATAAAAGTATCACAGAAATGAAAAAAGAGAACCATTTTTTAATCAGTTTTAAAATTCAAAAAGTCTGGATCCAAGGTAGCTCGTTAAGTATAGGCCACTTACTTTTCTTCTCGCGATGGTCGACGTTTTAAAATTTAATTTTACGTTTCAAAAAGATAAAGACGCCTTAAATCTGCTTTCAACTCGTTAAATCCATAAACCCGAACAAACGACGCGAATTCTCGACAACATTTGATGATTGAAATAAACCTTCGTAAAAAGTGAAGAACTTTCTTATTCCGCTATAATTCAATCGTCGCAAAGACTAGATATGCTGAATAACGTAAAATTATGCAAAGACTGAATATGCTGGATAATGTAAAATCAGAAATGCATAATCTCATTTCGGCGAGGTAGTCATAAATGCATTGGTGCTGTCGAGACGAATTCTTTGGTTGGCAGCGTCTTTAGCACGAAAGTCATTAATTTCATGTCGGAAAACAAATTACACGAGAATTATGAGATGAAAGCCTAGAACTCTGATGTGCTACGACGATTAATCCTTTAAAATAATAGAAACGTGCGAATCACCGCGCGTGCTGCATTGAGCGCGTGCTGAATTCGACTTCACGATTTCCACTCTCACGTGCTGAATCGGAATTTTCACCCTACTTGCCACTATGTTGGCAATACCCGCCACGGAAAACTTCACGAAACTTTGAAAGGTTCGTTCAAAATTTATCTGAAAGGATTTGAACCGTCCTTTAAAGCTCATGGCTCTTTAATGTGAGAAGGTATAACTAATTTTACTCATTTAACTTCTTGTCGGTAACCGAGATTTTTAAAAGTATCGATATTCTAGTTGTGAATTATGATAGATAAATTTAAATCTGCAGAAAATAAATAAAATACAATTCGATCTCTAGTGATCTGATAGTGATCATTGTTAAGGCTTTGATAAATAGGTATGTCAGAGTTTTTTCAGATTTTTATATAATCCGGAACGATAAAAAATTTACTCTGTTTCTCAAAGATCTCTATTGTTGATGAAAGAGTTAAAATTCATATTGCCGGCAGAAGATTAAGTATCACTATAATGGTACTGGCAAATATTAGCAATAAAACATTATAAACATATATGTACATATACTAATAATAATGAAAAATTAAAAGCTAGCCTTTCATATAAAAATGAATTAAGAATAAGAAGTAAGAAACTTTTATAATTATTTTAAAATTTTATATAATTTTATATAAATTTTATATTTATATTTAAATGTGTTTTTTATATGTACATCGGTTACAAAAATATAATTCAACAATTACAATCGAAAAAAAACATCTGTTATAGATATAAAAGTTCTACTACTTTTATGGTTTTGCCACAAAAAATAAAGATATCAATTTTTTTTAGAATCTAAGAAAGTTTCAATAGCTTTTATTATCGCGGCATCGGTGACTGTTTTTTGGTTTCAAGAACCGAAATTCAGTAATCTGACAAACAAAGAGTTCACCCGTAAATTGTTCGAAGATATGCGTAAAATACTACGACAATCCGTGTTATCGAATGTTTGAGATTTACGGCACGTCTCCCATTTCATCCCACAGGGCTGATCGGCATTCCTTCTCTACTTACTACGGAAATTCGCAATAGTCGGCACACAGTCGCAACAGCCGATGGTATCAGGAGAAAAGTATGTGGTTAAAACGTCTCTCCTTCTCAGCATTTGTCACCCAGCGGCAATTTATTTCATTGTCGCACGTCATGTTTAGTGCTATCGCGGAAACTCGAGTATGCAGCGTATATCGGAATCGCGGTCGCTACTATCGCTAGTTTAGAATTATATGATGTCGCAGTCTTTTTTTCACATTTTTACCTTCCGCTTACAAAAAGAGCGAATTATTATCATCATCGCTATATTAATATATGTTATCATATTGTTGTTGTTGTTGTTGTTAGAGTTATTGTTATTATTATTAAGATTATGGGTATAATTATTGTTATTGTTACTGTTGCTGTTGTTATTAGTATTATTATAGGACCTCCAATTTTGTGT
>NW_012130065.1:4669804-4677576 GCF_000143395.1 Atta cephalotes
GTGTGTGTGTGTGTGTGTGTGTGTGTGTGTGTGTGTGTGTGTGTGTGTGTGTGTGTGTGTGTGTATGTGTAAATATATATAAAATATATATTTTTATTATATATATATATATACGTAATCTTATTATTACTTTTTTCATTATAAAATGCTATTCTATATAAATAATATTATTTTTACTAATAATATTATATGTGAAAGTATTCACACATTTTAGTTAAAAATCAGAGGACTTTTCTTTTCCAGTATCATCTATATATATATGTATATATCTCATAATAAACCTGCGATCATTTTTTCAAATTAAGCGGATTCTAATTTATACCATTTTGCTAATCCACATTCAATAAATTCAATCAACTAGAATTATCAGAGATAAGGATAATATGAAGGATTATTCATAATTTCCGGTTTGACTCATACTATTATAATGACGTAACGTGATCGGAATCTAAAAGGATTCGTCTGACGCTTTGTCGAGCTTACCGACACAAGAAACAACATATTGCTAAATCTAGTGATAACATCAGCACACTTTATATTACAGGACATTGTGCCGGTCGTGCCGGCACCGAAGCACGATGTCCTATAATCTGCAGCTATTGCCTACCATAATTACTTTCCAGCGAACATTTCGCCGATGAACAGACTGAATGGAGAGAGGGAGGAAGGGGAGGGGGGAAGATCTGTTGCTTCAAAAACAGGACGCTTAAGAGTCGTGGTTAATTGTCGGGGGCAGAGAGAAACGCACTGTGAGAAAGCAAGAGCTTCGTTTTAACAGTAGAACGAAATTATTTCCTTTCCCGCCTTTTTCGCAAACCGTCATGATGCTACAATATTTATCTATATATTGTTCTACAGTTCCCCATACCGCCGCGCCGTTAAGAGTTGGGCCGTTGTAAAAGGATTTAAAGCGTAATTTATATAAGGTAAATTTACGGCACATTTTACATAATGCATATTGCACCACGAAATTGTTTTCCTCTTATCTACGAGGCTATACATTTTTCAGAGATCGGATTAACCTCGCTCGCGTCCCAGTCGGTGACGGCGAGCTCTTGAGCGGTTTTAAGCACTCTCGTCGTAATGTAATATTTAAGTTCCTAATTTAGCGATAAGTGCAGCCATTAAGTTTTATTTCAAGCTTTCTTTATCTCATTTTTAATTCTTAAAATTCATTAAAATTTTCACTTTTTGCTTGCTGTTGTTTAGAAAGCAGCATACATAGAAAGAATTTGCTGAGCTATTTAAAAATTTAAATCTGGAATTAAAAATAATTTTATTGAAAATAATTATATAGAATGCTCAAGCATAATGGACAATATTGGAAAGAGTTTTGATGTTCCATCAGCCAGCTTATGCGTTCTAATTATTTGATCTGTTCGAACGCTTGAAAAGTTGATCGCAGAGATAATGAGAAGGAAAGGCTTGATAAGGCTTAGGATAACTGTCTCTATTAATGTGCCTTTTAGCCAATTTGCTTATTACTGAATTAATTATTAAATATTGCTTTAATTTTATCAACTTGCAATCAATATCGGTTTTTCAATTACTTTTTTTTTAATAATATTTCTTTAATCTATATATTAGATGTGTTCGAAGCGGATTACATTCATACGGACCTGCATATATTTACAAAAAAGGTGTGGTATGTATATATGTGTTCATGTGTATGCAAGCGGAGAGGCGATATGCGTAGAATTAGTTTAATTCATTGATTATGATAGAGGAAGGGGAAAAAATTGGGGCGAATTGGAAATTATTGTTAAGTTTGAAAGAGAAAGAATTGACGAATTTTTGAAGCGGATGAGCACTCAAGATTCGCGATTGAAAAGGAAAGAATCGACGAATTTTTGGAGTGGATAAACGCTCAAGATTCGTGGTTGAAAAAAAAGGAATGGAGAAGGGGAGAGGCTAACAAATAGTTTGGATGGACTATATTCTATAGTTCTAAATACTATATATTATAATATTTTCGCGATCGCCCTTTTTCTAAAAGTGAGTTCAAAACAGAGAGGATTTTTACAAGTTTATTATGTTAATGGTTGACTTACATTGGGTTTCCAAAGTGAAGAGGCTGGCACCAACTGCGGAGGCCATAATTATCGCAGAATCCAAGTACCACAAATGGGTTGATCGAAATTGAATCACAAGCCAACGCTCACAATAATGTACAAAAACACTGCACACGACGTGTATCACTTAGTAAGACTGATTCTGCCCGTGCGTTTTCGCGGGCCTCAAAAAAGGGCGTCTTTTCCTTTGCCTAGAGAGTATTGTTATGTTGCAGAATCATGCTGATAATTTACGTTTTCTTTTTACATTCTTTTTTCTAGTCCTAGTTTTCTAGTCCTAGTTTTCTAGTCCTTTTTTCTAGTTCATTGTTGATCTCATTGTTGAGTGCGTTGTTAAATAGAGTTTCAAAAAGAAAAGAAGTAATTTACGATTTTCCTTAAGGCGACTAGAAGACTGCTACGAGTGGATGACAAATTTTGTTATATCGCAAAAAATATAGCGAGATAAACAGTTGCTTACCGTATCTAGTTTTCTTAGAATTATTGCGTCCAAGGTAATCGTTGTCAGCCGCGAGTCTGATCTCAAATTACATTACCGCATGCATTTTATGATTTGGCGCGCTGCCTGTTTTCTTCTACTTAAAATGGAATTGATCAGCCTCGGATGACAGTTTGGATATTCGCTATTTGCATGACAGATATATTTATGTAAACGCAATCTTACTACTTCTGGCCTCGCATTATAGTTATTATTCTTTCCTGATTGATTGACATTTATGAGTTTCATGGAAGTAGTCTAGTCTCTTTAATTCTTTGAAATCATTAATAGAAGGCTGTATTTGAATCTCAGATATGCCATCAACAATCGCGATGTGAAACCAGTTCTTACAAAAGAAAAGAATGGCGCCTACAGGACGTAACAGATCTAAAATTATTTTCAGATATTTAGCTAAATTTTTAGATATTTTAAATCAAAACCGTTCATTTTATGTACAAACTATAGTTATTATAGTAATAAATACTCCGTATGTGTTAAGTAATATTTTTTTATGTGAATTAATACGCATTCATTATCAGAAAAATTATTCGACGTGACAAAGATGTATATTAATTATCTGTTAAAAATCTTCCTATTAATATATATATATATGTGTATATATATATAATTAGAGGTTCTATTATTATTATATTTATTATTATTATTATTATTATTATTAAAATCTCTAATTGTACATATACTGATATTTATAATAAAATATATGTATTATAGATACATACATATATTTTTGGATTAGGGAAAATGTCTTTTTACACGTTATCGCGACTTTTTACTAAGAAATCACGAAAATTCTATATCGATGAAATAATAGTTCTAATCAAAAAATGGCAAAAGGTCATCGAACGGCACATTGATTTAATAAAAGATTTGTAAATAATTTTTAAAATATGTTTCAATTATGCTATATATAAGAGAACTTTTTCCATAATGTAGTATTAAAAAAATCTGATATCTCTTACATGGTTAGCTATAAATTATTGTTTTATATAAATATTATATAATATTATTATTCTTACTGATATATATGGCAAAATATTCATAGTCTTGAGAATCACAGAAAATATATTTTTTATAATAACTACTTACGCGGAATTTATATCAGAAGCCGAGTTTTGTATAAAGTTTCTGTCTTGATCTGCTCGTTTGTTTAATAGTGCTTTTTTCCATTTGCTTATCTCTTTGCCTTCTTTATAATTGCATTTTTCATTCTGTGTACAAGTAGATACAAACGTGCCAGTGACAGTTCATTTCCGATTTCGACAAGTACTTTTATACGAGCTTATTATATTCTTAGTTCATTGCGATTCGCAAGAGAGATATAATTTCCAGAAAATCGTATGATGATCTTAGGATGAATGATTTTTTCATCGCTGGTTGGTTTCAGTGTGTATGTTATTTACATTATTATAAATAATGCAAAAATATTGTAAAAATCATACAAGATGTGTTTTTTATGTATGCACATACATACTCTTTTGCAGAATTCCATTATAAAATAAAATTATTTCCACACGCGAAATGTCAATAATATTGTGAAAAAATATAATATATTATATGGGTTATTTATTTTAAAAGCAACGTAATTTATCTTAAAAATAAATGTATTTACGTATAAATATGTTTACTATTTGATAGTTTGTGAAAGAAAGATAAAGCTGAATTTACGTTGAGTTTTGGAAAAGATTTCTTTAACAGAGAGAAGAACTTATTTGTCACTATCGCTAACATACACATTTATTTCGAGTATGGTTGCCTCGTGTTATCCATGTCAGAAAGAGTTATATTTTGACTTTTCTACGATGTTAGTTTTTCACTTTACAATTCCGTTTACACGACTAAAGCGGTACTTGACATGCTAATGTGTAAAGAAAAATAAAAGAAGAAAAATAAAGAAAAATAAATAGTGAAAAGCCGTTAAGCATTAAAAAAATTTAAGGATTTCTTTAGAGATGAGCAGGAAACTGAAATAAACGTATTCTTGAGTGGTGAAATTGCGTGTCAAAGTAAATGTTATTTTTTCATTACTTATTTTAGCTACGTTCTCAGACGCTTCAATATTTGCTTGCACAGAAACTGCGGATTTTACATGAGTTTTATTTTAAATCTTTTACGAGACTTATTACGTCAATTTTGATGATAATTTCAAATTGCGATTAAATTTTCAGGTGTCATTGATCTCCTAAATTCAAATCAAATTTTCCTTGTAATTTTAACGCGATCGGTTTAATATTTTTGATACTATTCTTTTCTATGGAAGAATCGATTTCGAATTTATAGATTCTATTATTGGGACTAAGTTTGTAGATTCCGGGAATATTCTTGTGCACTACTTATGTTATTTCATGCATATTAATTCAAAACTCGCTGGATTATCGGTACTTGTCGTCTATGGCACTTGTTGGCCTCGCTGCTAGTCCGGAATCGATTTCCGGGAGTTCTTGTCGACGAATTCACGTCGACAAGCCACTCGCTGATATCTCTCATCATCGCGAACTGATTCCACGGAGTTAATAGGCAGGATCATTTTGCGCCCGAAGAGGGGAAATTCAATCAACGCTTTTCAAGTCTGACGTTAAATCTGACGAAGGAGCGGCAATAAACATTCTCCAATTTCCCTCCGAAGGTTCATGTTATCCATTAGCCTTACGTAATAACGATCACCTTTCATATTGAAAAATTCATACACTTTTACGCTTCATTTTACTATGCATTTGGTTTATTAACCTTTCAAGAAACCTTTTATCAAAATAATTTATGAAAGATCTTGCTTTTTAAGGGTTTTTGAGGTCATTGAATTCAATTCTAACTTCAGAATTCTAAACACAAAAAAATAATCTGATTATCTTAAAATTCAGTTTTAGGAGTTTCTTGATATCTCAGAGTTTGAATGCAGCCTGAAGATATCAAATTTCAAAACCTCTATGAAGGAAGGTTTAGTGTCAAAGAGCTCCAAATGGGAGTTTGAAAGTCAATTTGGAAATCAGTACTAACTATTCACGTGAAACTGAGTTTCAAATAAAGCGAAACTTGATGTTAGTTCGCAAAACTCTCTAAAAACTCTTTAAAACCGAGTGTAATAATTATTTTTTAATTATCAAATTATTTTTAAAAATTCTATTCGTTTCTGTCATATTTATTTTATTTTGAATTTTTCTTTTCACTTCAAATTCAAACAAAGCATTATAAGATTATTCTATACGGGCTAAGTTTCATAAAAAGTGAGAGAGCCATTTATAAAATAAAAAGGATTAATCCCAAACGAAATCGCTGGTCCACAAAGGGTTAAAGCAATATTCGCACAATGATTGTCACGTGCATATTATCGGATATTTTAAATCGTGGCTCTTTTAATGCCGCGCGATTTATTATCACCTGCGGTGCGACGCAATAATCGAAATCCGATTTTATAACCATCTGCATATCGTACACGAGCGAAATGAGATGAGATGACGTGGCAAAGCGAGACGACAGATTAGGATACAGCGAGATTTTCGTGGCTTTAAACGCGAAATTGAGAAATTTCCGCTATGCTCGTCACGAATACGCGTGGTGATCATTGTATCGCGGTGGCGTGGGTGTGAATATATATGGCTACATAATTCAAGCATCTCGTTACACACGTTTGCCCATGTATTACGCCGATATGCGAATTGATTTTCAATATCAAGCGTACGAAGCCGCGAAACCTACCTTCACACGCGCGCAGGAATTATGAATCTTAATATATCGACTGCTATCACATACCTATACTTATCCTACCTATACTTATCTCTGTATATTTTCTATACCATGCGGTATCGTACTCTTCGAATGGAAGTTTGCATAGAAACGAGTGTTTCATTTTAAAAGGATTGCCGTGATTCTTGACAAAGTTAACATAATCGAAATCGTATTTCTCTGTACTTATTGAATTCTATGGAAGAACACAACGCAATAACAGCATGTCTCAGAGAAAATTATTTCTATCAATCTTCAGGTGGGACTTTAATAAAGTCCCTCCTCGAAATAATCCTGTGGAAAGACAAATATTATGTCGCAAATATTACGTTATTTCATGGGAGCTGCATCGTGTATAATTGTAACAAAATTGAATATTTATCATTGCATATCCGGACAAAATTATTCATTGACAATTATTCACTGATGATTTCAATCATTCTGTGTGGTTACCCATGATACGATAGGAATTGTTTCCTTTATACATGAAAGCGTTACATTATAGTCTCACCATTTTCAAACATTTTCAATGATCGCGAAAGACAGTAGTCGTGAAAGAAACACAACAAGTCGTTCAATTCTTGAAGTAACACAATGAATTTGTTGACAATACCTGTGTACTTGTTCAAATAACTGAACTAACACTCGACTGTAATTTCACGGATAAATTGGACGTCAAAAGAAATTGTTGCGTAGGAAGTAACAGAGCATGCTTATTACATACGCCCTAAATAACGAAGAATATCGGAAACAAGAATTTTATGTGACGCATTTTCTCTTTCTTTCTCTCCTTCTTCCGGCCGAGAAAGCACCTCGAAAAAGATCGTATTGAAAATCCATCGGGAAATCGTCTTTCGCGTAGGGATTTTCTGCAAATCCTCATGCAATTTATATTCTTCTCGAGAACAGATAATTAATTGTTAAATTTATTATAAATAAGACCAATTATTTATGATTTCTCCAGCGACATGTATTTACTTTATAGATGATTGCGAGTAAAGACTAAACGATATTTTCGAGAAGGAAAAGATAGAAAAACGAAGAGTCGGTTGAATGATGCTATTTGGGGCTCTCGGTGCCTTGCCCATCAAACGTGTAATCCTTTGAAAGTCCCTTTTCGTTTTATTTTCGACGGCGCGGCATAACTGGACTAGTTGTTATTGAAAGTTTATATCAATCAATAACTTCACTGGAAAAGCGAATCAAGAGCGGAAAAGCGACGTGGGCGTTTATAAGCCCCTATCTTTCTCGTTTTAATCAGCATTTCTTTCAATATTTTGATCAAAAATAATACGTAGGCGAAACATGATTTATCAATCTGCCAACTAGAATAGGTAGTAGTGACAAACAAAAACACCTCCATAAAAATAATATTACAAATGATTGAATTTAAAAACACACATACACACACACACACGTGTGTGCGTACGCGCGCGCGCGCGCGCGCGCGCGTGTGTGTGTGTGTGTGTGTGTGTGTAGTAACG
>NW_012130065.1:4678265-4691874 GCF_000143395.1 Atta cephalotes
CGCGCGCGCGCGCGCGCGCGCGCGTGTGTGTGTGTGTGTGTGTGTGTGTGTAACGATATTACTTTTTGTGGAGATACTTTTATATTTTTATAAATTATAGTAATATAATATATATTTGCAAACAGATTTTAAATATAAATCTCTATTCATTATACTTTGTGCGACACTATTTTTGCAGTGAAAAGTCGTTCCTTCTTTTATAACGCTCTGTTTAAATCCAGAAAGATAAAGAACTCATTATACACGAATAAGTTCAAAATAATCGCCTCATTAGAAGAGAAGAGAAGATGGGTGAAAAAGAAGCATCGTATCTGTGAATTTAAAAACTTAATTGTAGTGCGCTATTAAACGAGGTAGCAGATTTCATGGAATAAGTAGTAAATGTCGACGTCTGATCAGACGGGAATCGGAAATGGGAATGTCTACGCTCGCAATGAAAAGTTGGATCTTTAGAGAAAGAATTTCTTATTCTTAATTTAAGCACGTATTGTGACTGTGTCATCAATTTAGTATATCTCTCGACTGGCTAATGAAAAGTTGGAAAGAAGGCATAAGAAAATCTAGAGAAGACACGAAATTGTTCTAAGCCATGCTGATGATGATGAAGTTAGAACACGGGCTCATAATACCGCAAAGTCTATCAGAAAAGACTTGCCATTCTAGAAGCTCTTACACATGGCAGTAAATTATCTAAATGAATATCTGTCTCTAAAGGATGAAAAAAGTTAAGCTAAACTTCAGCATCGATGAAAAGTTTGATTTTCATTCCCTGTTCGCTTCTAAAGCAATAAAATCTAATCAATTTAAAGCACGCATTTACAGAAACATAATTATATATTATTATAAAAATTTACAAATATGGTTTTTTCTGTTTTTTCTATTTTCCATAATTTCGGGATATCAAAATTTAATTACAAAATTATTTCTAAAGTTGTTAATAAAAATAGAAAAAAATTTTCTAACTTTTGGAGGTTCTTGGTCAATTTTTAGAAAAGTTCCTTGATTAAAGCATTAAATAAATCCAAGAATAAAAATTTTTATTAAAACTTCTTATTAATTACAATAAAAAAGGAAATACATAAACAAAAATAATTTAGTACTATTTAAAACATTTTTAAGAAATCGAAAAATTTCAATTTTATGTAAAATTATCTTGAATTTTGTCCAAAATAATTTTTAATTTCTTCATTTTTATTAATTCTTTACTTCATCAAATAGCCTTTTTTTAAAGTTTATATTTTTCTGTATACATATTGAATTTTTTCTGCTCTTTTAACAGGATTGTTCTTTGACTTTTTTTAGTTTTTTTTTTACTGCTAACACACAACCTTGCGTTTCCTTTTATTAATATAAAGTTAAGTGTGATAGAAAGAATCATATTTTAAAATCAATTTAATATATACAGTCGTTTGTAATAAAGACGTTATATTATTACAAATTATTTAATAATATTATTACACACTATTTATTTTACATATGAATATCAGAAATGACGTCTGACGTAATCTAACTGATAATAAAATCCAAATATTAATTTAATCAAAGCAACTGCAGTGGATGATTTAATTAAAATCAATTCCGCAGTTTATGTTGAGCAAATAGTTTCACGTGTCCTTCCGACGCGACTCTTATCACGATAGCTTCAGGCAATCATTACGAGGTGAATGCTTTCTCCAAAAGATTGATCGATTCAAATCTTTAGCCTTTGCGTTAGGCTCGAATTCCAGTCAAGGAAAACGTCATTCATCACTCAATACTGTGACAATAAAAGTGAATTGAAAGGATCCACCGATAAGATTTATTGTTCTTCTCACAAGACGTGTTATTTTAGTAGTTCTCTATAGAATATTATTCACAAACAAAATTTTTTACTTCATCTCATCGATATAGAAAGGTCCGAAAATATATGCTTGTAACCAAAAATATAATTTTCATAGTATCTCAAAAATAGAATATTTGTTATATAGTTTTTGTGTAACGTAATATGTCATGGCTAATATTTTTCGATAAATTCGAATGTTTGAATCTCATACGTGAGATACAGTGTCATGCCGCGGTTTCTCAACGGAAAGGAAAATTGAGTTGTGTGTAATACTTTACATGGTATGTAATCCTCTTTATCTGCCATTCTAGACAGAATCGCGCAGATTCCGTACATGGAATCTTTAACCTCTATATCTAGTATAACTGCATCGAGATTCTATCAAAATTCCACGAATACCATTCGGAGATTCGGCGAATTAGGCTTCTCGATGAAGATGATATGAAATACGCGTTGTGCTTTCCAATTTCCTTATACATTTTACCTCTCTACTACTACTTCAAAATTTATTACATTCATTGTATATATTGAAAAACCATCATGAAAGACTTATTGGAAAGCACATATTTCGATCCATGTAATGTTCGAAATTGTATATTTGTATATTTCTATATTTAGTATCTTTATAAAAATATTTCGTTTTAATCCTCCATTTATTCCAATAATACACAAAGACTATAAAATAGGAACAATATATTTGAAAATTTTAACTATAATATTTACCGTAGCTGAAATTGTAATTTAAAATATTGTAAATAAACTTAATTGTTATTCCTAGTTCTACAACTCAAATACATCTTGGAATTCTATTTCGTTCGATAAACTTGCCAATATATATTCAAAAACGTACGTAACATAAAAATAAAGTAATGTATCGGACATAACGAGATACGACGTAATAGAAAAATGTATGAACAAATGTCGAGTTTTGATGAGTTCAGATATGATTTTTGCGTTTAAGTACAAAGTTATACAGAATATTGACAGATTTTTTCCAATCTTTCGCTCGAGTAACAATGATATTCGATCGTAAATGTAACTATCATCGAAATTGATTGAATGGCAATTCGAAACGGTATTTCCGAAATTCTGCACATCTTTTTCATCCGATTTATATCGCGTTGGCTCTTTGAATATTTCAAAACGCGACAGAGAATGACGTGCAGTTGACGTTTGTATTTCCGATTCTGCAAGCAAGTGAAGATCTCTCTGCATTTGAGAAATAGCATCGTATATTTCAAGCATCACGAATACGTTCTCTTGGACAAGTTTGCCGCGAAAATGTAGTGAAATGCTATAGTTAGTTTGCTAATTAGACACTAAAAATTTTCATATGGTTTTGAATAAGACACGAGCAGAATATTTTTAATAATCACGTTATTAATTCACACAATATCTCTCCGGAATTTTGTAACGCGCTTCAATCGTATCTATATTTTTAGTGTTGTGTATTAAAAGACATTATATTTACGACATATATAACAAATTTCTCACGAAACGGTTGCTTTTGCCGCGGGAAAAAGTTCGCTTGAAATTATAAAAAAGTCTATTACTAAAATATAAAGTCGCGGGCACTCTGAGCGTATCCTTTATAACAGTCGAAATTTTTTCACCGATTTTTGTATTCAATTCTCCCGACCGTAACTCGTCAATTTATTTCCGTCAATTATTTTTTTTCTGAGCTCTAGTCATCGAAACGATGTCTCGGGCTCCTGAGAAATTGGATCTGCTGCGGCACCCCTTTTCCGCGCATTTATCTTATGAGACTTTATTTCCCAAAGCCAAGCCCTTCCTCTTTTTTTGAACGATGATTCGCCGATGATATACATCACCCACGATAACCCGGTAGGAATTCTCGGCATTCTCGATTTAGGTCTCTCGGTCTTCTTGTGACCTAGTATCGTTTTTGATCGCCGCCTACTATCGCAAGCTATTTTCGTAATTTTCATTTTTAATATAAAAATCACAGATGCACTTAATTAATTAAAAAATGTTATTAACTACAGATAAACTTTTTTCATTTTTCTGAAAAAGTATATTTTTAAATATTGCATATACATTTTTGGTTTACAATTATAGAATTAAAAAATAAGAATTAATTGTATCATCATTTTTAAAACATAATTATTTTATAAAAAAAAACAAGCAGACTTGTCAGAATAAATTGTTTGCTAACAAACAATTAATAAGTTATGAGTAATATATTTATCACATTTAATTTTTCACTTTTTTCGACTAATATTTGTCGCCCAGACTTAATATATGTTGATCTACATAAATCTCAACGTCGCCGTCAAATTTTTTGGCGAAAAATTTATGATCATTAAATCATATAGCATTACATAAAGAATTTTTTTATTAAATTATTAGCGAAGATTAAGATTAAATAACATAATGGTATGAAATTTGATTTGATAAAAATTCATATCCCAGTTTTTAAAAAGTTGCGATAACTAGTAAATTTGTAAAATATATAAAGATATGTTATTAAAATATAAATTTATAAATATGTATAAAATATTTAATGTGTATAATATATTTAATGCTAAATTAATTTGATAATATAATTTTTAGAAAATTTTATTCTACTCATTAATTCTGTTTGTAAAAATAATTAAATGTAATGGAGATAAATTATTTAATCTATAATACAAGGACTCAAATTATGTTATACGTGTATATATATATATATATGAAAAATGTTATAAATAAATTTCAATATGAATGATAATAATATAATATATAATAAACTGTATATTTATTCTATATACTGTATATTAAATCCAAATAATATAATCTAACTTGAGAATGAATGATGTAATATGTCATTAATCGTTCTATTTCTGCTTCATTAATATGCAAAGGATATCGTGTTACTTCCGGCGAGATCAAAATACGTTATTCTATCTCTCGTGCTCCATAGAGCGATATATGATGCGTTAACTGTAACTGCACAGAGTGCAAATGTTCCCACAAGAGATTTCGATCTTCTTATCTACCACGATAGCTACATGCAGATTTCGTTTTCTGAACAGATACGCTCTTTAATTATAAACGAGAGCTTTAATTATAAACCAGTGAATGCAGAGGTCAAATTATCACGACCATGGATTTTACTGATAGCTACACGTATTATTGCAAGAAACTGGGAAATCTCTCGCGGGAAAATTAAATCCGAAACTTTCCGTTTGCTTTTCACAATCTGACGGATTTTTAATGTCGCGCACACAAAGAAACTTTTCATATCTCGACAATCGATATCGCTCGGGACGAAAGATGATGCGATTTCGAACAAAAGTTATATACGTGCTATTGTTCCAACTTACGCTTTCAAACTTTCAAAAAACAAAAGCAACTGTCAGATCTATGCCGATTTAAAGATTTATATTTCAGAAAAGTGGATTGAACTTGTCTTGTTTTCTTCTTCTGAGATAGTATTATATATACGCAAGAGAATACCTAAATCGAATAAATATGTCTCGAATAAATATGTTTCATGAATAAATATTTAAATTCACTTAATAGCATCTAATCTTAAGAGCATCTAATATGAATAAATTTATTTAAATTCATTTAATATGAAAGCATGATTTAAATAAATTTATTTAAATTCCGTGCGTGTTGCAACAGATTAAATTATAGTAGATAGAGTGGTGAATTTGGTAGTTACCCGCATTATTGGATTAGTGCACATTAAAGGCTACTTCATATAAATGCAATGATATAATACAATCAACTTTGAAATAATATATATGTTAAATAATGCAACAATAAACAATGTGCATTGAGAAAAATTTCTGGTTGAAAATGGATAAAACAAGATGATACTAATATTAATATCAATCAAAATTCCAGTCATCTTATTTGTTTAATTAGATCTGATCTTAATTAGAATTCTGATTGAATACGAATCTTTTAATCCGCTTATTTTTAACAAGAAATTTGTCTCAGCGCATTATTAGATATTTAGTCATTTAAAATACTTATTTTTACATTTAACTTTGCTAATTTCATAGCATGAAATTTGATAGCATATGGGAAGAACGATTTTGCTGAAGTATTAAAAAAAATTTAGATACAATAGATATAGATGTAAAAATAATTTGGCTTCAAGTATCAAAATAATCATGTAGAATATATAAACTTGTTAGAATAAAATTTTTTGCAGCATTGTCATCAACGCTTAGCATTCTTCATAATTATTTTAATGATTTAATAAAATTATTTCTAGATTTATATCTAAAAATTTGCTAAATTTTTAGATACTTTAGTAAAATTGTTCTTTCCATGCAGCTTTTAATACATAGAGAACTGTAAATAATATTATAGAATTCTGTGTAGTATATTTAATGGAATTGGCAGGTTCATATAGGGACAGATACCTTATGCAAAATTTACTTTTCTGGTAAATAAACAATCGTCATGTAGTTATAAAATACTTTTTACATTTCGTAAAATAAATTCTTTGCTACTATATTTTGTTATTTTTCGATCTATAAATTGCAATCTATAAATATCAATAAAATTTACTTTATCGACGAATATTTTTTGCCTTAGCGCTGACAAAATTTACTTTGCTATAATAAAACTTAAATGAATTTATAATTATAATGTACTGTTCATCTTATATATCCGATATATTTTACTTTAAAGCAAGTAAAGTTTTTCATAAGTTCGATAAAAATAGCCAGAATATTTTTCCTAGACTTGTAAAACTCCATATTTCTCCGTATACCTATATGGATACATTGAAAAATAAATTTGCTGAATTTTATTAAATATTTGTTTAAATAGTACTAACAAAATATTTACTTACAATAAATAAACATTTATTTAAAATAAAAAATATACTTAAATTATACTTAAATTAAATAAATATATGTTTATATTTAGTAAATTTCGTTAAGACCATTCAAACAAATATTTAATAAAATTCAGTAAATTTTTTCAATGCACTAATCTAATGTAATGGAAGTGACCGAATTCGTCGTAAGTTATCAGCTTCACTCAGATATCATTCATTTTTTAGGTATAATTCTTACTTAGAAACAGGAGAGAATTTATTGAGTTAAACCAAATCTATATTTCTTTTATATAATCGAAAATCAAAAACATACTTGAGCACAAGAGAAATACGCCCGGTAATTAGTTTAAGTATAATCCTTCGTCAACGGTGCAATATTGACAGCAATAGGAATTCCATTAGGAAATTCGAAAGATCCCGGGATAGAAGGGTGCATGTTTGCTAATTAGGCCATTTACAAGCTCGTTTGTCATGGGGCACTGTGCACGACACTGTGACATATCGCAGAAGCGATTGGCGAACGACCATGAACCACGTTGGCAGTTGAGGTCGGCTTTCCTAACAGGTGACCTCTTATCCATGAGAATCTAATTACATAACGCGGCCGACCGCCCAGCGTCGACGTCGACGTTCACGATGGTGAAAAAAAGAAGATAAGTCGCCAAAGTGCTGTAAAAAGATCTTTCATGGCTTTACACGTGAAAGTGTCACAAAGGTGCAGGTAAAAGAAAATCCCGAAGAATTTCAATTACATATGGTAATTCAACACTTTTTTGGGATCTGAATAAACAAAGCGTTTTCGGATGTATTTTTGTTTGCTGAAAACGAAGCCGTGGAATTGGTCTAACATGTCAGGTTTTCGAAAAAATTTAGGTTAAATGTGTCAAAATTGACGTTTTTGATTATTTACCATTTTTCTGTGGCTAAAATAAATTTCTTTTTCAATTTCATTTACGCCACTTTAAAGTGCTATCTTTTTATACTTATAAAATAAATTTATATTTATTAAAATTCTCTCATATTTGGATTTAGCGGCCTTAAAAATATTAAAAGATACATATTTTTTTAAAATTCTATCTACTTTCCAATTTCGATTTGCCAGAACGGATCTGCTATGTTTAATTTTAAAATTTTTATATAATTTGAAATTCAGCAATTAACAATAAAAATTACAATATTTAGGAAACTCAGCTTCTCGACTTATTTTTATACAAAAATAGGCCGAAAATAGAAGAATAAAAGAATTTTAGCTACACTGCAGAAAGATTAAAACTTTCATGATTCGGTGAAAAATAATAATTGTACTTGAAAGTGCCGCTGACAGGGGTCCCAGTTTTCAGACGAACATGAATATTATGAATAGTGAGAAATTGGAGGGGGTTTAGGCAGTTTGCATGCGCGATGTTGCGATCTTCATATGCTAATTATGCATATAACAAAAAATTGTTCCGTAATAAATTTATTTGATAAAAGATAACACTTTAAAGTGGCGTAAATGAAATTGAAAAAAAAAATGTTTATTTTAGCCACAAAAAAATGGTAAATATAACGAAAAATGCCAATTTTGACACATTTAACCTCAATTTTTTCGAAAACCTGACGAGTTAGACCAATTCCACGACCGGATTCGTTTTCAGCGAACAAAATAAATCGGAAAATGCTTCGTTTATTCAAGTTAAAAAAAAAGTTTATTTTTGTACAACTGTTATTTAGCTATGGGCTGCTAATAAGGTTCTCATATACACTGAAAAAATTTTTGATTAAAATTGAACAAAGATTCTGATCGTATTAATCGGAATTCTGATTATCTCAATTAGTATTATAATAGATTGAATCGGAAAATTCTAATTTATTTATATATATATATATATATATGTGTTCAGCAAAAATTTCATTTAGCACAACCAAATTCTTTTTTCAGCGCATGTTCAACACTAACCGAAAGTAATTGCAATGTGAAACAATTAATTGCAATGTGAAATTAATTATTCCTCTAATTAGTTTTTCATATTCCTATTTTTATTTAAATTTAATATGAACGATAATCTTTGATATTTCTTAGAAATTCATATGCATTATATAAAATACGTTATGTAAGAAACACAAGTTTCTAACTTTTAAAAGTTTGAGAATATCTATCGCGAATAGAACTATGTTCGTTGCGTGGCTTCAAGTCGCGCAAGTACCATGAATAATATTACTAGGCTTTCGAAGTCGTAGAATGAGCCGTTCAACGTTTCCCATTCGTGAACGTTTTATAGCTTGCACTCGCCGTAAAAGCTTAGCTATATAACATTTGCATATTTAAAGTTCTTGTTTGGTTCGCACTAAATGTGGCCGCACTAAATTTCGATGGTAGAAGCGAGAAACCATGTGAATTTTCTTTTGTACTATATCGAGATGAATTAACTTTTTCCGCACACTACAACTAATTTTGAATGTAGCAGTTGGAAAAATATATAGTCTATTTCCCTTTTTATTATCTTGCATTTGTAAAAGCACGTATAATTTAATCTACATTCCACCTATATTTCCAAGAAAATTGAAACATTTATAATAACGTTTAGCCATTTTTATAATCCGCGTGATTAAGAAGTTTTCGATATATTTTATTATAAACGCGCATAACATGTAAAAAATTAATAAATAAAGATTTAATTAATTTCAATGTAAAATATAAAAAAAATATTCATACAATTTCTCTCTTCTGACAATAGAATTCAATACGCCTGCGGTGGGAAAGTGGAAACCTTAGAATGCTTATGTATAATTACTCTCATAATATTTTATCAAACATTTTAAAGTCCCTCCTGCTCTTCCATTATATAATCACGGAGAAAATACGTTTTTCATCGCGTATAATGAGTAATACAATCGCGTATTCGTTCCACTCGTTGGCCAAGTGGAAACGAACGCGTTACTCGCGCGAAGAGACAAAAATACTTTAAATAAATTAACAGCGCTTGGAGCGGATGGAGGTCGGTCAGCTGCACAGGGCATTGATCGATATGCAAACGTCTCCTTGCAGTCGGTGCACCTGAGGTCATACACCAGCCAGCACGGGTTCACCTGCATCCTCGTGCGGTGGCGTTTTGTTTCGCGGCAGGCGGGCGGGCAGTTCACCGTTAGCACCGTGTTTCGACGCTCTCTAGCTTTTTTTTTTATAGCCGCAGTGAACAGAAACATAAATCACCCCTTATTTCATGGCGTTTCTCCCGCGGGAAAGGCGGGGATGTAAGCAGAGTTCCGGAATTTATTTCTTCCGCTGAATGGTTTCCACGAAACCCGACTGCTGCTGTTCAAACCGAAATCGCGAGGATCGAAAAAGACAAGTCGGTTCGATGAAAAAGAATTAGCATGGTCATTTGGTTTTGTTTGCACACATTTCGTCGATGACACGTAGTACACAGGATCGACATGTAAAAAAATACTTTTCCGTTGCGTCAATCAAATCTATTTGCATGCTACTTTATAATATTGGCTTATCGACCACTATGCGTGTACTATTTTGTGCATCAATCTATAGTGCACTATGAAGCGTAACATAGTAAATTGAAAAGACAAATCACATAACGATATTTTTCTTCATTAAAATAAAGTTAAAACGAAATATTTTTTATGAGATATAATACAAATATTATTTAAACAATAAAAAAACTAAACATAAAAAGAGAGCTATTAAAAAGTCAACGCGGTGCGCAATGGAGCGCAGTTAATTAAAATAAAAATTCATTTAGTAATTCAACTAAAAAATATGTGCGTTTCAGCTCAAAATTCAGCCATTTTCAAAAATACAAAGGATTAATAATAATAATTATGATAGATTCGCATTCTTAAAAAAAAATCAAGATCTAAATTAAAATTATATATTATATGTAAATGTGAACCAATAATCTTTTTAAATAAAAGAACACAATACAAACCAAATACATTAAACATAAAATTAAAAACCGACCTGCGCGTTTTCTTTCAGTATAGTGTATAGATATAATTAACAACAATAGCATTAAAATATAGATGTCAAATTTAAAAACACTAAAGGACTCGATTTTATAATTAATTTAAATAATAAAAAACTAAAAATAAAAAGAGAACCGTCAGCATGGTAAACAGTGCGGTGCAATTAGGTAATTAATACAAAAATACATTATTAATACATTAATACATTAAAAAAGATAACCGCGCATTTTGGTTCCAAATTGCTACTTTCAGCAATACAAATATTATTCTCTTATTGTAAAAAATTACAATTCTGGAGATTGTTGTTTTTTTTTAGATAAAAAAGCAAATTATTTCTATTTGGTATTTTAAATGATCGAAAAAAGTAGCTTTAATATATAATAAAAAAATATTGGAAACTATAAATTGAAAATTTTAATAGATTTCATTTTAATTTGCTCAACGTAATAAATAAATAATGATAGTATTATATTCTCATTATATTCAAATTTTTTATAATTATTTCCCACAAATTAAGGAATAAAAATAAAAAACAAATTTTAACTTTTCTGCTATATATCAATATATGTCCTATTACGTACAACATAAATTCTTATTTTTATTTTTGCATGATTTTTAAATTATATTTTGCTCATTATTTCTTAATCGCATATTACATATATATATATACATATACACCATGCAAAATTATATGAACGTATATAATGCATAAATTATGTAAATGTCTGTGTTAAGCTCTGCGGACTTGAATTCATAAAGCCTAAATGGCTATGCGGATCAGTCATCCCTACGGGATTATTTTATATAAATGAAAAGTTTTGCTGAAATATCTAAAAAAATTTAACTAGATACAGATCTGAAAATTTAATTAATTTTGTTGCGCTATCAAGGTTAGGTAATTATGTAGGATGTTCAAACTGGTTGCTAATATCAAAATTTTTTGCAGCATTGCTCTTATTAAGCTTGAGTTTCTTATGTAAGAATGTAACTAGAACCGCGGTTCTGTGTCATTTTTGATCCCTAATAGTTCTTTTTTTTCAGTTAATTTGGATTTGCACGCGGAGCTTTAGATTTTTGTGACTTTTCATAAATAATCTTAATTAATCAAATTTACTTTCATACTTCTTCGTAAAAAGCCAGATTTACTTTGAACCACGATTGAGTTACTTTAGACCCGCAATTCTAGTCTTAATTAATTTGATAGTTTAACAAATTATTTTCATATCTATATCTCTAGCAAAATTTTTAGATGTTTCGACAAAATCATTTTTTTCGTGTACACAAAAAAAAATCATATATTAAATATATTTCGTTCGCATATAATCAAGATATTTCATAGTATGAATTTGTTTTATATTGCAATACGATTCACGATTCAGCCTTGAGGCTGTAGATTACACTCATCTGTTATGTTTGCATAATCGTAATATAAATTTTAAATTCGAAACTTTCGTCTTTATGAAGCCGGAAATTTCGCCCAGTAACTGACGCGAAGGGAGGATCATTATGATGGTCTTTTGTCCACGAGTATAAAAATAAAACTTCCGCAGCATTGACGGAAAAACACGGAGTTAACAAATTTCTCGTGTTTTGTATTTACTGCGACGTGCGGGAGATCAAAATTCCTGCCGTACAATCTTTATTATTACAAATAGGATTTTTATTCGTACAGTCGTGCGGTCTATTGATTAATTTGTGCAGTCATGCGTGGATGCGTGTGTAAATGCAGCATATGACAGTACTCGGAAACGAAAAACAAATTTTTGCGAGAATTTATAAATGTAATTGAAAAACTGACACGAAAAGAACGCACAATCGTATTTATTTAAATTTTTTAAAACTTTTTTAAGGTGGATGATAGAGAGAATTTCTCTCTTTCTCTCCAATATCGATGATATGCGAAATGAATGTAAAAAAGGCATTTCCTTCAAATAAATTAATATCAATTTTTTTAAAAATAATTTAGTACACAATTTAGTTAATTAAGAATCACTTAAATTATAAATTTCTTTTTATTCGCAATATACGTTGCGTATAATGCAATAATGTCTGAGAGATTTACGATTCTACCTAACCGTGGAAAATACATGTAAATGGCTTGGTTTGTTTTTTATAGCGTGTATTCTATGCTGTTTATTTCGCTACACGGATACTAAAGAAATTGGTGAAATATTGTTTGTTATGTGCATTTATATCAGATTAAAATTTTCAATTGTGGACAATGCGAGTTTACATTTTCGCTGGTTTTCCGTGTTAAAAGCTGATTTATAGAGATTTGGCGTGAACTTCTTACAGAATTAGCAATTCAGATTCGTCAATTAAAAGGTAGATTCGATCTCAATCATGCTTTTAGATGTAATAGACTATGCGATGCCCTGATCTCAGCATCTGTGCTTCAAGAATTGAATTGTATCAGCTCTTAGAGTATCCCTCTTCAACTCTATCAGCATCTGTCTTTTATAGTTAAAAGATATATATATATATATATATAAATCAAGCTATTTTAAATCAAGCTTTTTCTAAATGGATAGTAACATCATAGAAATGTGCAGTCTATATTTATTGACCTGTATTTAAAACATGCTTTTATCGATAAATGTTACGTGTATGTGTGTATGTGTATGTATGTGTGTGTGCGTGTGCGCGCGCGCGCTTTTATTTTTAAAATTCTATAATATATGCAATATGAACTATATGGTAAATGCGTTATAAAAGCGTTTTTTTAAATTTCCGAAATACAGATATATCATTAGGATTGACAATATTTTTATAAATATTTATTAAATAAGATTGTCTGTACTTCATAAATAAATTTTTGGTCATTATATATATATTATACACACACACACACACACACACACACACACACACACACACACACACACACACACACACACACACACACACACACACACACACACACACACACACACACACACACACACACACACACACACACACACACACACACACACACACACACACACACACACACACACACACACACACACACACACACACAC
>NW_012130065.1:4691894-4694041 GCF_000143395.1 Atta cephalotes
ACACACACACACACACACNNCACACACACACACAACACACATACCACACACACACACACACACACACACACACACACACACACACACACACACACACACACACACACACACACACACACACACACACACACACACACACACACACACACACACACACACACACACACACACACACACACACATATGATCAAAGAAGGAAGAAAGTTTTCAGTCGTTTTTTTAGGTAAATGTTCATTAAATTCAGTTCGTCGAACGGAGTTAAAGGCAAACTTTGGCCTTCGACGATACGGGATAGCGGCTAATCTCAGCAGAAGCATAATTATAACTGCTCTGCGACGAGGTAGAGAGCAGTGCTCATTAATATTCCGCCCGCTGGGAGTAAGTATATGAAGTAAGTGTGTACGTGCGTTACGTACTGGCAGTTAATTGTTAAACTCCATTACTCACGCCGATTCCCGCGCATTTCTTTTGTTTGAGTTTAATTAGAGGCATTCGGTTATCTCATTGAACACTCCGCAAATCATATATACAACAAATAATATACGAATACAATAATATATTTCCGCCAACAATCCACATTTCATTCATTCGCATTTAATTAGAAACTTCAACATATCGTAATAAATATTCGAGCAAGGAGTATTACGATTAACTTACATTCTAACTAAATAACGAATTAAATATAAAAATAATAATTTAAAAAGCAGATAATTTTTGAAATTCTTTGAGTGAATGTCATTGTAACAATCAAAGCGCTCCAATAATGAAATGTCCAAATATAATTAGTAAAATATATTTCTGTGCTTCTACCTTTATATATTATTAGATCCAAAATCCTTATACATTATGGTCATTATCAGCGCCAATTATATATTCTTTTATATAAATATATATAAACATAAATGTAATTATATCATTACTAACAGTAGTAATAATTATAAAAATAGAACCATAAGTATTTTTACCACTCAATTATATTTACAATTATAAATATTGAACTTTTCTCTCAGTATATAGAAAATTGTTATTTTCAGGATTGTTATCTTAACATTAATGCGTTTTGAAAATTTAAAGATAGCTCAGTAGGATAGTCAAAACATGTGATTTGAAACTCTCAGCATATATAACACTAATTGCGAAATTTAACGTATTTATCAAATCAAAGCTTTATTAAACTTCTCTTCTTTTAGAATTTTCTTATGCGTAACAAATCTTGAAAGTTGACCCTTATGTACCCTTTTTATCTTATTTTATTATTATAATATTATTTGTTATTTTCACATCAATAATTATTAAATGCGCCTTGGCGAGCGTGTATTGACATTAGCATTGTGATTGTTACTTATACCACCGTATCCAATGTCTACCATTGCCGAAGGCATGCGCATCTATATCATGGCGAGTTTACAGAGATGATTAATATGCTAGCATGGAGCACGCGTAGTTAGCGTTTTGGATACGTATTGTGCCATGCTGAACAAATAGGAACAGGAAGATAGAATGCTACAGTTCCGAAGGAGTTTACACAGACAAATTATGTCTTTCCGCTTTGACGTCATACGTATGGTTCGCGAGCGTCACATAGACCATGAGATTGTAAATTCAAACAAATCGATGCTTGGTTATTTTATCGTCGACGTGATGAAGAGGGAAATTTTCAGATTATCGATTGGCTACTTTATGTACACATATTATTCAGTTCAGGCTTTATTCATTATCAGTTCATTTTAGTGTCGCGCTTAATTTAGTTACAGATATTTCATATTAAACTTTGCTTAATTGATAGAATAATTCTTGGTATTTAATACCTAAATTATTAATTTTCGACGTTATATATATAGAATAATTAATATTTATTAGTTATTAGTTTAATCTCTTTAATCTCAATCATCTATTATAATATAACTATCTTCGACGTGCGAAGTATACAAAAGATTTTATTACAATTGTAATAAAATTGTAATAAAATTGTCACGAGTCTGAAGCATATTAAGCTCGTTATTTGTACACATATTCATTTTATCGTAATCGTTCCTCTAAAATTTTTTCTTCATATAAAATGTCATCTTTGCATGTTGCAATTCTTTTATTGTACGTTGAAGAAAGCAAAATGATCAATTCGCGCTAGTCTGAAGGAAATATATATA
>NW_012130065.1:4694264-4706403 GCF_000143395.1 Atta cephalotes
ATATATATATATATATATATGATATATACACACATACATATATATGATTTTTTGAAAGTTGATTGNGCATTGAAAACTTTATACGGATTTAAGAAATTTNTGAAAATATCTTTAAGGAATATCTATTGAAAATAATATATTTATATTCTATAAAAAAAACCTGCAAACATATTCTATATTCTATATAAAAGAACTACTGCAAATGATTATGATTAACAAATTGAACGGATAAAACACGATGAAGAAATATCTATTGCATAACACATATTATGTAACACAAATAATAAATGGATAAAAAAACTTTTTATCCTTAATAACTTGGCGAACACGGAAATTCTAAGGAGACGATCGTACAGAATATGCAGCGACTTTTTACGCTATAAGTGAGATTGGCATTATGATGAAAAATAAACACAGTAATGCGATATCACAAACATCGCGACCTACTTTGCGAGAACCAATTGTATAGTAAAATTTAAAGAAAAAAATATTAACGAGAAATGTAAAAGATATAGAAAAATATTCCTTTGTAAAGAGACAAAATATCAAGTATTTGAAGAAGACTTCTAATTTATGGAAAATTTCCATTTCTAATCTCCATATCCTGAATTCTATTTTAAATTGTTATTGAATTCCGCTCCATTTTTGAAATTATTGTACTATATAATTAATAAAATTCTATTTCTTCTTCAAAAATATGTAGTGTTTTTCAAATAAAAATTCTAACTATTATCCCTTAAAGTAATAAAAACAGAAAAAAATTAAATGTTCTCTCTTTTTCTTTTTTTTGATATACAACAAAGGAAATAACTCAGTAAACGTGCATTTATAAGTAAAACTTGTTAATATCAATGAAATATGATTGTAAAATAATTATATTAACTTCTTTTGCAACAAATTTTTAAGTTACTTCGATAAAGTCTATCAATATGTAAGTAATCATATTGAAGGCGAATTTAAAATGCATGATCTCCTGATATAAAACGAGATATAAGGAACGATAAAGGTTTTTAAGGATGTATCAGACATATAGTCTCTGCAAAAAATAACTAGAATTGTAAATTTATACTTTCCATAAAAATGAATTTACATATTATATGAAATAATTTAATAAGGTCAATATTTATATTTAACTATACAATTTTATAATTTAAATAAAACTTTTCTCATTTTATTTTAATTATTTTTTAAAAACATCTATCTTTTATTAAAATAATTTTTTGATTCAAGTTTTAAACCTGTTATTTTATATTATTTTCAAATATAAAATAAAATAAATTTGTTTGTAAAAAAAATACGTGTAATACATTCTTAAATAATATAATTTCCATCAATGTAAGATTTAATCTCAATTCAATTTACTCTTTATCTTTTCCTAATTCTCAGGAGCGGTCTACAATAAGTTGCAAATACCCCCGTTGCCAGTCGCAATGCTTCGCGATAGCCAATTAGAAGGATCGCTAATTATTGTTGACGCTTCTGATTGGCTGTTGCATTGCGACTGGCATCACTGTGTTTGCAACTTATTGACTATGCTGTAGGATTACAAAATAATAAAGTTAGTGAGTTAAATCGAGTTAATCCATAATGATGGAAGCCGACATGAGAAATTGATCGATGATAATAGTGTATCTTAAGCTGGCATGGCAACTTAGAGATATCGATTATAGCGAGACTTCATTTAGTCGTGCAGACGGCAATATGGTGAACCATTTCTCTCTCATAATACCCACCTAAATTCTGCTATTGATCCAACGGATTTGCCACGTTAAAAATAACAGTTCGCCGACTCGATAATGAAGTCCCCGTCATCAATTATTGAATCGCGCGTCTCCGCGAAATCTCGCGCATCCGGATACGCAAGAGTTTATCGCCCGCGGTGCGGTTAAATCGAGTATATAGCATTCTCGAATGTTAATGAGATCAACTTCGGCAAAGTAACTTACATAATTTAACGCTCGTTCACGGAGTAGAAATTTAACGGAATATTCAAACGATCTTTTCGTTCAGTCGTTTATGTCATGACCGTTTTTTAAATACTTTGTATGAGTGTGGAATTTAATAGTCTTACTAAAATTTTCACTGAACAAAGAAATGGAGAGAAAAAAATAGACAAAGAGAAGGAAGCGTCTTAGAGCTTCAAGTTCCAATAAAACGAGACGGTCGTAAAATGCTTCCTTCCCTCCAGTAATAAATCCCTCGGTATGAACCCTTGTGGCTCGATATGACGATTTCGAAGCTTGTCTATAAAGATCCGCTAAAGGATAGATTATTAAGATATCAAATGTGTTTGATTGTAATCTTTGTGGACTCGAAAAAAATAATAATAAAAAAAATAATAAAAAAAAATAATAATCGTGAAATGAAAATTGTTTTCTCTTCAAAGAAAGTTTTGTTGGGAATATTTTCAGATTTAAAAATTATGTGTTCTTGCTTTAATTCTAGAAGTAACTAGAAGACTAGAACCAAATTTCTTATTCATTAAAAGGATCAAGTGAATAAATTATTAAGAAAATAAAAAAAGTGATGAAAAAATAAATAATTTTATTTTTTTGTATAGAAAATGTAATTATTTAATTATTGAAAATTCATCAAATCAAGAATTAATTAATTATTGAAAAATCAAAAAATTTCAGAATCTTATAATAATTAAAAAAATAAAAATAGTTAATAATATCTGCTTAATACTTCCAGAATGAATAAATAAAAGTGTATATATTAAATAATATGTAATGCATGAAATAAATGATACGATTTAATAAGATATAATGAAGAATGTAATATAAAAGAATATAATAATAACAGTATAATATGAGAAAAAATTAAATAAAAATAAAAAGTGTTCTAAATAAGTTATATAATTTAATTAAAATGCATAATATAAATTAGCAAGCGCGTCATAGAGATACCATTCATAATTTGATTTGTGATATTGACTATGTAATTTATGTGAAGTGCTGTTATCACGAAAGAAATATTGATTGAAGTTCTTCCTTCCGTTCCATTTCATTTCATCGAGTTCGATTATGCAAATGCTTATCTGTAATATAATTTAGGATTTGATGCACAGGATATTTGGATAGGATATTCAAACTTTTCACCCTATTTTTCAGAGAGCTGAATCCGATTTTGTTGAGAAATGTCGAAATGTTTTTCAAATAAAATTTTATTTATTGTTTCATTATTTTATCTTTATTTCATAATTTTTTTTATTATTTTAAGCTAATCTTCGACACAAAACGCTTATAAATCAAAATTCCAATAACAAGATTATCGTTGCTAATAAATAAATACCGCGCTATCAGTATATAGATGAAAATTATTTTTCCATAAAGTTATGTATCTTAAACATCTTCCTCTCAATTTCCAATTTTGGCTTAGATTACGCAATTGCTTATCTACGATTTAGGGGATATATATTACTCCATCCAGATATCCAAATAAAAAAAAATCTCTCGGGAAAATTCGCACTCCTATAAAAAATAAATCAGGACTGAGGTGAATTTCTAATACTGCGAGATACTCGTCCCGGGGGTATCATTGCTCCAAGATCTTTTCCATAAAAAAAAGGATGTCAAATGATAATTTCTATCTCGGGAACACACGATTAGATGTACTCAAATACATATATAAATCATATAACATGCATCAGAACTTCATTTACTCGCGTCATTCTAAAAATTCGGAGAGACAGGATGGAGAGACATCGAGAGCGAGACGGACAAACGGTATATTTGCGAGAGTATGATGACTAATGTCACACGAGAAGGTTGAAACTCGTGCAACATAGAAACTTAGTCGTCTCGAAACTTCGTCAAGTTGTAAACTCGGTACCTATTTCAGAAAAGGAGAAATTCGCACGTTTTTATCGCAAATGGATTGGAGACGCATTAAAAAATCGCTCGCGGGCCGAAATGCAAGTCGCTTAAAAGCCTGCTCGAAACCGGAAAAGTTCTTTCAGTTCGTTTTTTCAAGAATTCAATTATAAAATAGCTGCCACGATTCGAAAATTGTACACGGAAAGAATAGTTTTGTTGAAATATTTAAAAATTTAGTTAGAGAGACAGATCTGAAAATAATTTTGTTGGACTGTTAAAATATTAAAAAAACAATCAAACTATTCAGACAGTAAGTTACATTTTAATGAAATCTTATTGATATTAAAGATGTCATTTGACGTTATCTTGGTACTTGAGTAATTACTAGAACATCAAAAGTTTTCAAAGCATTGCTCATCACACGAAAAGAAAGATTTTACTAAAATATCTACAAATTTAGCTTATAAGTTACAGATCTGAAAATAATTTTGTTAGATTAAAATAATTATGTAGGAATTTCAAATATGATGAGCAATGCTACAACAAGTTTTGACATTCTAACAATCAATTTGAGCATTCTACATAATTATTTTAATGGCTCAACAAAATTATTTCAAATTTGTATCTATATATAGCTAAATTTTTAGACACTTTAGTAAAATCATTTTTTCTATGCGTGCTTGAGTACATAATTATTTTGATAGTCCAATAAAATTATTTTCAGATTTAACTAAATTTTAAGATATGTACTTCGGCAGAATCGTTCTTTTCTTTAAAAGATGAAGATCTTTTTTTTTAATTTTACAGCTTTTTCTTGAATAAGATTTGTTATAATTCATTATTTTATTGTATTTCTTCAAAATATGTCATTATTTAAATGTTACTAATTATTTTTCAGTAAAGATAACACCATCAAGACAAGCATGGTGAAAGAAATTAATCCATTAATTAATCTCGTTCGTGAAAAGAGTTTCGTATGAAAGTCTTGCGTAAATATCAGATACAGCTATATTCAAATTAGAGATCTTTTAACGCAGATATCTTGCACGTTTTTAAGTTTTGGAACTTCGTTTTTTGATGAAAAAAAAATAAATATCTTTACGCGGCTGCGTTCCGCTATGTTACCAACATGAAACGTATGTTTTCAAAGCTCAAATTGCTTTCAGGTACAGATAAACACCTCTCTTTGTCGCACGATTGCAAGGGAACGAAACGTGAGCAAAATATTTCAATATTGAAAACATTTTGTCACAGGGGCTTTGCCGCGAGCAACAAAAATCCGACGATGCTTAACAAACTGCGAAACCACCGCGCCGACTCAAAAGCCGACTGTTCTTGAAAAGAGAGCTCATCCGCCTTTTATCCACATCTCTTCTCTATCAATTACACACTCCGGTCGTGGGCGTTGCATAGCCGCGTTAAGCCCGATTTATACCACGGGGAACGCAGGTCAGGGGTCATAAGTAAAATGTAGATATTTCAGATTATAATAGATCGCAGGCCACAAATACGTAGGACGCAGGACGCGAAAGTTGAAATTCACCCAATTTCCTGCGTCCTGCATCCTGTGTCCTAAATCTATTATAATTAAAATACGTTAAGTTAGTTTTTTTCTAGTCTTGCGATTCTGCATTTTATGTAAATCAGGCTTTATCGCGATGCACGACTGAAAGGATGATGGTATTTGTAAATAACACGCCGTATTAAACCGGGACATCGTATATGGGTAATATGAGCGTGGATGTGTACAAGCAGATTCGATCTCGTCAGATGCAACGGTAGATGCAACCCACTCGAATCGGAATATCTTGCCTTTAGCACGCGCGTCCGGCGCGTCATGCATCGGCTGCGAATGCGACATTCGGCGGGAACTACGTTCGTGTTCGATGCACTTCCGACAGACTTGCGCCGACTACAGAGATGCGGCCACGGGTCGCCGCCTCGTCATTCCGTCCTACATTCTCCTCTGCGCTTAATAACGAGCGCGCTAAACTCTCGGCCACGAATCCGAATCGCGCGATGACATAGAGAGAATCCACGTGCTCGATTACACGTGAGCTAATAGAAGTAATTGATACCAAACGTAATATGACCTACTTTTGACGGGACAGTATTGCTTTTGAGATAATTACTTCGTTATTCAGCCAAATATATCGAAATATGAATTATATTGTATTTGTTACTTTTTAAAAATAAATTGTTATTATTATACATTGAAAGAATATTAAATTTTAATAAAAATATTTATTTAAATAAATCTTAATACGTTGTTATTATTATACATTGAAAGAATATTAAATTTTAATAAAAATATTTAAATAAATCTTAAATATTGCATATTAAATATGCATATCATGTACACTGTTAATATTAAATTATATCCAATTTGAATTATTTTTAATTCATTTCATAGGCTTCTGCCCTTTATTAGTATTGTTAATTTAACTAAAACATTGTTAAATAATCTAAGAAAACATATTAAATTTGATTCAAATATAATTTACTATTTATTAAACGCATTTGTTAATATAAGTGTCATTTATTTTAAAAATAATTGGATCAGTTTACATTTTGACATTCATGAAAATTAAAAATAAGAAATGTTATTTAACTCAAAGAATTGAATGAACAATTGCTTTTGATAAATAGTATATATTTGATATCTATTTGGTATATATTTGGTAGAATCATTAATTTGATTTAACTACCATTTTTTTATTGAGTAAATCTTTATTTACTGCAAACATACATGTTTACTTATTGTAATATTTATTAATATTTTTTATTATTAATTTTTTAAGATGTATTTAACTTTACATTCCATATGAAAAGAACGATTTTATCAAAGTATCTAAAAATTTAGTAGATAAAGATCTGAAAATAATTTTGTTGGAGCATCTAAATAATCATCTAACAATCTCAAGCATGATAAATAAAAGTTTTAACACTCCAGCAACCAGTTTGAGTTCTACATAATTATTTATTGATAATCTAACAAAATTATTTTCAGATCTGTATTTAGTTAAACTTTTCGATACATTAGCAAACCCGTTCTTGTATACATTCATATTCTTCCTTATCTCTCTAATATAAGATTATTCTACTTTGGTTTCAAAAATATCTGATCACATTATATATAAATGTCCATAAAATACTGATATAAACAGTATTCAAATTCAATCTCGTCGGTACTTGACAATGGATGTTCGCAATTTTTGTTTGACTTTACGTTTAACACCGACGCAAGTTTTTAACAATAAAAACAGTACGTCAGTAAAGTTATTCAATGAAGCATTCGCATCCTGGACAATATTTTTTGGCTTGTAAACAATTGCAGTAACCCGCGCGACGTTTACGATGCACTTGACGCGGTCAAGCGTCGCGAGAAATTCGACAGACCGACATTGCCGTTCGTTAGTTTTTCCATCGGTATATACGACAATATAAAAACAGCGTAAAAAACGTTATCGAGTCTCATGCTTTCGTAAGCAGAGATATCTCTCGTTTTATGCAACCGTTACTTGTTCGCATTACGCGTTGCCATATCGGGTCAATATTGCCTGAACGTGTTTACCAAACGCGCCGAGAAGCGCAAAAAGCGCAAGTAGAGATACGAGGAATGGCGGATTGCAACGGCGATCGGGTGGAAAAACTCGATCGTTTATTTATTTTTTTTTTTTGTCCAACGTCACACCATCTCGCGTTTATTCTATACGCATTCGCCGTGATGCTTTGTCGCGTGATGCCACGCGATGCAGCCCACGATTGTTGTCGCGTCGGGAAAGCGTTTCCCCGTGCGTCGATGCGGCACGGCGGCGCGGCGTGGTGCATCGTGCATCGTGAGCGCCGAGAGTCCGTTCCAGGCACGAGAAGCGTGCTCGGGACCTGCAAGGTGTGTATGTATATGGCAAAGTACACGCTAGATTAGTATATCGACCAATGCCAGCCATTGATCGACGCCTAGGCCACGGGACACGGCCTACGCGCGGCTAGATAAAGCTACATGCATTATGCATGCATACTGGATGCATACACACACAGATCCCCCAAGACGATAGTGATACGTTCCGCGGAGGCTTAAATTGCGCAAAATTTCAAATGAGAGTGAGACTGAGACCTGAATTTTCTCGGACGCTTTGACAGACGAGATTCCTCGGCGTGCTTTACGACGGACTTCTAAATACAACGGGTTTCTATGCAACGAGTTTCTATGCAAGACAATGTCATCTCGTTTCCATTAAATGCCAAAATCTTCGCGTTTCGTAAACATATACGTATAATAGTAAACATATACGTATAATAGTACTGGATTCATCTTTTGTTCGGAAAAACTGATCGTTATTTTTTTCTCTTTATATTTTGTTTCATTCTAAATTGAGTGTGTTACTAAAAAATTGAATTCTTTAAAAAAGACCGAGAAAACTAGGTATATTTTCCAAATGAAAAAGATATATTGAAAAAATAGCAACTGCTATAACAAAACCTATTTCAAATTTTAATATTTTAAATAAATCTTTTGTACTAAATTATAATACCCATATATATTTTGTACGTTATTTAAATCAAATTTTTTTTCAGCAATTTTATTTCGCTTAAAATGTTTATCTTCCGTAACAAAGCGATATCAATGTTAAATCTGTCATTCTTTCACGTGACAGATTCAGTTTTCCGCTATCCAGAGTCGTAAACTCAGACTTAATTTAAGTAAATATAATGATATTTTTAAAACGTCGTCGCTAATATAGTTAATATCGCCAACGAGCCCAATATATACATTTTCCAAACTCTTGTTGTAGTCTGAAAGGGAGAAGGAGAATGAGAGGAGAGGGGGGGAGGGGGGAGATAGAAAAGTTTTTTTTCAATACTTTCCATTTCGCGTACTTTGCTATTTGATAATCAATATATCAATATATCAATATATCAATATGTCAACCTGAATAAAAATATCGGCCTATTTCATTCAAATGGCAACGTTCTTGGCATTCCACATTAATTCTACATTTTTTAAATGTGCAACATTAATTTTTCTAAAATAACGATATTTGACTTCTTAATGCAAATATATCTAAAAAGACAAGCGAGAGAAATGCATTGAAAAAGAGATCTTCTAACAAAGTGTTAAAGTTTTATGGAGAGACTTATACGTATGCAGATTATTCCACTTGGAACAATCGTTCCATAGCAAGGTTAAAAAGAGAGTAGAGAGAGAGAGAGTTAACCGTGCGGGACCCGACTTCATAATGTCGCGATTGCCATGCAAATTTCACGAACAACCTTTCTGATAGTTCAATCACAAGGTGCGCTGCACGCAATTGCACGTGTACCGCGCTGCACCAACAATAAGCGGTCTCGTTGAGTGCGTCCGGTTCCAGACTACGTCGGTCAGATTTCACTGATGGACATCCCCGTCCGAAATTTGGAATGAAAATCGGGTTGTTTGGCTGTTAGAAACGTGAGGTAGTCTCCTAATTAGTACTTGTTTACGCAACAATTAAATGGCGAATCTGACGAATCAGAGGTATAACAATTATATAGTGTGGTAACGATACAATAAGAGATAAAATTTTTGGTGTTTGTAACTATAATTACATGTTACTGCAAATATGTAGTAAAAAAATATTATTAAAAATATGTAGTAATAAAATATTATTATCTATATAGACTATAATGTTAATAATAATAATTATATGTATAGTTTTATCAATAAATATATATATATGAATCGTAAAAGCATTTTTCCTGATAAAAATTATATATATAGTTGCATAAAATTTTGTTGCAAATGTCACAAAGATCGTTGCAACATGCAAAAACATGATGCAATGTAAGAGGAGTTCTTTTTTAATTGCATACGATAGAATTTTATAAATCAATCTCAATCTTTATAATAAAATCGTAGAAATATTAACATATTTTTACACTTATTATGCTAAAGGAAGATTACAGATTACAAATTTTTGTGAAATCTGCCAGTTTTGCTTTAAAGGAAAATGAAAACTGTCTATTGAAGATTAATATCTGAAAGTACATGAAAGAAATATTGTAATATTTTAAATTTAAAAGCATTTAAACATTTAAAGCATTTATAAAAAGTACTTTGAGTATATTATTTCTATTTTATTAAAAAATATATGCAAATATTTTACATTTTATAAATTATAATAATGCTATAATTTTCAGATCTAAAATTATATTTTTGGAAAAAAGTAAGTCATAGACATCATATATCACAATTACTACTTTTATTTTTTTTTTTTACAAAAAAAATTGATTACAGCCTTGGCCAAAAATATTAGGCATTTTATTAACTATTATTAACTATTATAATATTTTAATTAAAAAATTATTTTTAGCATATTTAATTAAAAAATTATTTTTAGCATTTGTTATAAATTGTCCTTTACTTTAAGGATCCTTTGAACTTATGTATAATGCCGCTAAAAGAAATCAATACAGATAAAAGAATTTCAAATAAAAAAATAAGAAAAATATAAATACTTCTAATTTGTTATTAAGGCTGTATAATGTATATACATATTTCTTAAATTTTTACTACAAAGAAAACAAAATTTCCTTACAATATTTCATAAATTAATTTCATCTGAAATTATATAATACAACAAGATATAGTAATTTCATAAAATTATTATTATTATTATTTAGAAATTTCATAAAAATATCATTATTATTATCATTTGTATTTTATTCATTACATTCATTGTAAATATAATATATCAAAACCGTATAAATAGCAAGATTCGGTCACTAGTCATTTATATCATTTATACATCGTGAACAAGATTCCCTTTCTGATTTTCAACGTGTACATGTATTCTATTCATGAATTGTAATTAGAATAACGAGCAACTGGATATATGAAGATATGCGTAGATTTCCCTATAAACATGCAGATTAACTGACTGGGAAACCTCAAGGCGTGATTAATGTGCGTTAGCGGTTCGTCATGCCGATATTAATTTCTGTGGCAATTCAACGTGGCTCATGTTTCCATACTACGTTTCCATAGCTCGAATATGACCACTATTAGGCTTAATAACAATTTCAACCGTCAAAATGGCGATTTGGGTTCATGCTACTGATAATTGGGTTTGCATAATCTATTAATTATATTTCTTCTGAAGTACCAATTGAAGAAGAAAATAAATGAAAAATTATGTTTATCTTCACATATTAATAATAGAAGGAAATAATAGTTATTTATTAATAATAGAAGAAAATAGTTACTTATTTCTAAAAAAATAATAAAATTAAATTAATCGTAATAATCATCATTTCACTCGTATTTGAGATAAACATATTAATTAATAAGTCTCGATATTCAAATTATGCGATAAATATAGGAGATGATTATAATCTTATAATGCATGAAAAAAGAAGACAGAGAGGGGGAGGAGAGAGAGAGAGAAGAGAAGATAATTAAATTCTAAATTGCTTAAATTTAACATTGTTATCGCAAAATCTATTAAACATTAGTACAAATACAGCATACATTGATAATCGTGAATGTCACACAGATGGAAATTGCTTAATGTATTAATTCACGTTGTACAATCACACTGACACTATATTATGTATGAGTACACTCTACACATTTCTACTTCTCTATAAATGTGTCATAACAAATTAATATTTACAAACATAACAGAACGTTCTCTCTCATAACACATAATATTATAGATGGTTATTTTATAGATTTTGAAAAACGTTAAATTTAAAATATCGCGTATAATTATGTATTATATAAATCTTTTTAGGCAAACACGACTGAATTTATAAAGATATGTTATAACAACAAAATGACGTAAGAGATATGTGCGAGTTATTATACTGTGTTTATACTGTACGTACATGTTATTATTACATACACGTATACGGTGTTTGTACAGTAATTCTCTACGTGGAGCTCCTTTCAAAATTTTATGCGCAGCATTTTGCATAGCTCTAAAAACTCTAAATTGCGATATTGCTAACATGCAAATGTTTGTTAAAAAAAGATTATTAATTAGTAAATATTTCTTACCATCACTCTTTTCGCATAAAAATAATCAAATGCTAGTTTTAATTATTTTAAATTGTAAGAAGCACTAAGTGCTCTTTATCTTTGGTAACAAGACATGAAGTAGAAAACAATACAAAAAAATATCAGTTCACATGAACAATGTTCAGTTAAATCGATATTTTTTTACTCGTCTCTTGCATAATACAAATAATATATTTAAATAAAAAACGTAATAAATTATATATATATATATATATATACTATATATATATATAAGTNTATTATATATTAGTANATATAT
>NW_012130065.1:4706437-4710329 GCF_000143395.1 Atta cephalotes
ATATATTAATAAAAGTAAACTAATATATATATATATATATATANATAATATATATTATATATATATATATATATATATATATATATATATATATATATATATATATATCATAAAAATAAAAAAATGAGAAGCACAGAGTCGAATATTTTCATAGAGATATATTTCATTAAAGTAAGTAAATAATAATCTATATGATTCATATTTAGTAGCTTAATTTTCATAATTTCTCGAAAGATTTGTAATTTTGTAAAAAAATGAAATATATAAGATATGTGATTTTGCTATACTCACAAAATTCCGGAATAACTAAAAATCCATAAAAATAAATGTTATCTATCTAATTTTATTTCAGAGTATCGACCTATAGAAAATTTATTGAATCCAGCATGTATTAATATTAGTTATGAATTTATATTAAAAATCAAATCAAGAATGCGATAAATGATTTAATATCATGAATGCTATATTCATGAATTGTATATTCAAGGCGAATAAAACAAAGATATTTTGCTGTATTAATAATGTATAATAATGTCTATGTCAATGATGTCATTTTAAAACCAGTTTACTTACAAAAGAACCATTTTGAGTCGAAACTCCGAGGCTTAACCCTTATCCTTTCTCGTGGGAAATGACACGAGATGAAATATCGTCCTAACACATTCTCTCATGCTATGGAGCTCGAGAAGTTTCGGCGGGAATTTTCTAAGTAAATTTAGCTAAGAGCTTCATACAACGGCTAAACGATCTCCGTATGTTACACACGCCCCTCTTTGACGCGAGATATGACAGAACATTTTCTCGACTGCCGACTAAAAGAAGAGAGATAAAAAGCGAAAAAAATTTTTCAAAAATTTATTAAAAAATTCTAGAATGAGAAACAATGTTGAATCAGAAATGTTTAGTATTGCCACGCTATATGCAACTTACAGTGTGAATACATATTTTAGCGTGGGAATGTTTATAGGATTATAACAGAATGCCGCGGAAGTGAGTCGGAATAGCTGACAAAATGGACAAAATGGACGATACAATGCAACTTGTATTGGCAAAATCATCGCGCTACCATTTGTCTTCGGATTATGATGATTCCATTTCAGTTTACGCTATTATGCGGAACGGAACATGATTCCATGGTGATATGCAAGAGGAAACTTTGTTCACGAACAAAACACCACGTTACTCACGTGCCATCGTGTATGACAAATAATCTCGTAAATTGCTGGGCAGTAGTTTATGAGCAGTATAATGATTACAGCCAAGAAAGAAAAAAATTGCTCCCGTTTTACGAGGATCGTAATAAATTCCTGTAATAGCTTTTCGGAATGATTGAGTCTCTGAAAACGATTGCATCGTCCATTACTATATTGCTTAATAAAAAAGTAAATAAAATGAAAATAATATATTTTTAATTTTTATTGCATGCTAAATCGTAATAAATTATACAAAAAACTATTATCATTACTATTGTTACTTAATTTTTGTTACTTAATTTTTACATATTAATGTTGAAATATGTCCTCGATAAATAAAATAAATCATTTTTTATCTTGTGACTTTGATACTATAGTTTGATTTTCCAGTATTTTTAGATCTATTTATAATTTGAGTTTTAATATGCAAACTAAGGTAAAAGTAAGTTCAATGATAAAATGCAAGATTATAAAGTTAATGTGGAAGCTGATAAGTTAAAAATACTGGAAAATCGAGTTATTTTCCGTCAATAAAAAAATTATGACATAATGGAACAATTTGAATATTAGATTCGGTTTCAAAAGAATGTAATTTTTACACAAGAATTATCATAGTCTAATCTCTGGATCAATTATTTTTTGTGTCCTTCATTATTATTATTCATTTTTTATGTTGCGTTTTACTCAAAATTTAATCATACGAATAAATATGAATAATATTCAATGAGATCGTACGGTTCTTTTGTTAGAACCAACATCTATCAAATCAGAAGCAACGGGAAAATCGCGATGGTTAGCGATATCAATTTTAATCAGGCAGAGAATCTTTCTACTCAAATCGATCGAATTGGAAGAGAAAAGAATAACGATCGATAACATTGCTGATAAAATCTAAAATGCAGAGAAAAAAGACTAGAGAGCAAAAAAGGCTAGGATTCGATAAGAATATCGATGGAAAGAGAGAAGAGGAAAGCGAAGGAAAATAGGGGAAGAGCATATGGTCCATGGTCGTATGGTAGATGCGAGAGGATTTTCCACGAATTTCTTCCGTTGGAAATTGAAGTGGAGATAGATATTCTGCGAGCGGAAAGGAAAGTCGCTTTTTAATCTCAATCATGCGGATGTTGTCGCTCGAAGAATTATTACGCTGAATTGTGAACGGTCGTGAGTACGCTTACGCGTTTGACGTTTTCAATATCTGTTAACTATAGTCTTTCAACATCCCCTTGCCTTCCATTTGAGTACATGTAAAAAAACTTCTTTGATAACTTACTATTTATTACGGCTGTAGATTAATTCTACGAAGCTCGAGAACTCTCCCGAATGGCATTTTGAGATAAATTCATTTTAAATGCGCGAGTAATAATATTATTCAATAACATGCAATTTAATACATTGTTTAATGTGTTAGCTCAATACAATCTGATTAATCTTTATCTACAATTAAATTGATAAATAGGGAATTTTTCTATCAAAGTCTAATTAATCGGTTGTATTATTAAAAAATATCAATTATTTATTAATTAGCATAAGCACGCAGAAGAAGAATACGTGATTCTCTTTGCGAGAAAAATTGTACAATCTATAAATTATATTGTTAGTTATATAGAGAAGATTGCAATATTGCATAATCCAATGCTACACATTGTTTGTGTAAACGCAGGTAATTATTTCAAGCAAGAAACTCTCATAGGATAATTATTGGTATAGTAATAATTAATGCGTTTTACTGGTGGTACGACGAAAGGGAACGAAGTGCCCTTTATAACCTTTTCACGTACGTGATAAGCGTATACCGATATAATATAGTGCATTATGTCATGATGAGTTAATCTAGTTCGTGTAGAGAGTTTCATAAGATTTAACCACGTGCTAGCATTAAATTAAGAGATTAAATCACTTTCGTCGCAATAGCATTACTCTGCGATAATCGAATATAAATACATTCATATGTTATCTAACTTATTCATATTTAACAAACTAAGTACAAGTCCTAAATTCTTATCATTTTCAGTGAATATGTATTTCACAAATTAGCAATTTACAACTTTGAGAAATATGTATTTACTCTCGGAAAGAATATTTTTTAACAGCATTCCCTTAATAATTTATCAAAATTTAAAGATACTTATGATAAAGTTACGCGTATACCGAAAATTTTAATAGATGTTCTTAATTAAATCTTTAATTAATATAACATCCTTGAAAGCAAAAGAAAGAGAGCAAAGAAATCAATTTATATTCAACTCTTGTAACATCTGAGACCATTTTAAGCTATGTGCATTTACGAAAATTATGCGCAGGTAAAATTTAACTGTATAAATTTTTTTCCTGCGCAAAGAAGCATTTCACTAATTTTCGATCATTTATCTTCATTAATAAAAGTTATGATGTAGATTTTACAATTTGCAAAAATTCGAAACTCGAATCTTATTCAAACACTAATGTGCCATAAATTATTAATCAAAATTATTAATTAAAATAAATTTTCGTTTGAACAACTTCACCGAGCGATACTGTTTCTCATGCGAGACTGGATAATACAGACATTTCAAATAACAGACGGCAAATATTTGATGAAATAATTAAAAAAATATATATTCCCATTAAAATATGATGTAAATATACTATATAACTATATATATATATAGTCGATATAGCGCAACATGCGATAGAGATATGGGCGTAACACTATATAT
>NW_012130065.1:4710349-4727170 GCF_000143395.1 Atta cephalotes
TATACGACAACTACTACGACGTACGTAGTAAGTATAGTAGTAGTACTATATATATATATATATATATATATATATATATATATATATATATATATAGTGTTTACGCCCATACTCTATCGCATGCTGCGCTATATCGACATCCGTGATGTCAAGTTGCCTAAACGCCGTTGTTGATGATCCGCGACAGGCATATCTACAATGAGCAATCGTTCGTCCGGACGTGCTTTTCCACTGAGATGATCTACATTACATTTTACGGAATTCCTTGTTTGCTCGAGCTGTACTCTCTTATTAATAAAAAGGGTGCTTTGTTATTTCCTTGAATCCTTTCTTTCCCGTAACTCAAAAAAACGCATCGCGGTCGCGAATGTGAACATTGCGAGGCGGGCGCAACGGGACTACGGATGCCTTATTTAGACGACCCTGCGGCTGCCGAGTGCCAGTATTGCGAAGGACCGAAATCAAAGAGACCGTTAAACTAGAAAATTTTGTTGCTCGAATTGTGTTGTCTGGAGAAAATTTTGAAATCTAGTGCCAAGAACAGTTGGAAGATCCTAGCATTGCGATTATTCCTCCAAAGGAAGGAGAATGGGATCCAACCATCTTGGCAGAAGATTGCATCCGGAGAAGCTTCTACTAAGATTTATTGGTCTTATTAGGATTTCTTGGAACTTAGAAATGATGTATTCTACAAAAATTGGGAGGCGCCGAATTTAAAAGATTTCGTTGCTCAACTAAGAGTCAGATTCAACAAATTCTGAAAAGGCGCATGACTTTCCGTCCGGAATACATTTTGGGATCAATAAAACCTTGGAGAAGATTCGAAAGAAATTCTACTGGGCGATCTGTAAACAGAACATTGAAAATTGGGACCTGTAATATTTGCGTCATTAGGAGCGGTCCGATGGGAAATCTTTACTTCAGATTTATAACGTTGGAGCTCCGTTTGAGAGAGTTCAAATGGATGTACTTGGTCCACACCCGATAACTCTTTCAGAAAATAGGTATTTATTGGTCATAATTCACTATTTTACAAAATAGATAGAAGCTTTTCCTTTGAAAAACATTCGAACAAAAACTATCGCAGAAACCTTCCTGAATCAAGTTATATCGATGGAGTTCCTTTGGAAGTTCATACAGATCAGGGGAGAAACTTCGAGTCCAGGATTTTGCGAAAATTACCACGACTACTTGGAATCAGGAAGACAAGAACATCTGTTCTACATCCCCAGTCAAATGGTTAAGTAGACGCCAACATCAAACCTGAATTATTTAGCTAAGTTTGTAGCTGAAAATCAGAAGGACTGGGATCGTTAGATTCCAATGTACTTGCTGACGTATAGAACTTCAAAACGAAACTACCGGCGTAACACCGGCAGAGTTGTATTTCGCTCTTAGGCTTCCTATAAACTTATTTCGAGGAAATCCTGTATCTGAAGAACAGTGGATGACTATTTAAGCAAGATCAAGAGAAAGTTGAAAAGAATTCATGATCAAGTTAGGAGTCGTTAATATAAAATCTTCTTGTATTAAAACCTGGTATGATTAGAAAGCCAGGCAAGTTCATTTTGAAGTAGGACAAAAAGTTTGGTTATACAATCCTCGAAGGATTAAAGGTAAAGCTTCAAAACTGCAAAGTAGCTGGGAAGGTCATATTATGTAGTAAGGAAGCTCAGTGATGTTGTGTATTGTATTCGTAAATCGAATAAGTGCAAAAATAAAAAAATCGTACATACAGATTAATTCCTTATCTTGATAGACAAGAGAAAGAAGATTGATCATTGTGGTGTAGGAGTTAAAAAAAAATAAACAACTATATCGAGTATCAATTAAGTTATTATTTTTGTAATACAAAAATGCATTAAAGCCTTTTTATCGAATTTCATATAATAGCTTTTGGCTTCGCAAACATATTATCCAGCGTACATGGCGCACGGTGATGGAAGCGGCGGGAAGACCTGTTTAAAGATTTGTCTTGGAAGAACCTTTGTAGAAATCTTTTTAAAAAGAAGGTCCCGCCCGTGGTTTTTGAGCCACGGTTTTTCCATAGGATGAAAGGGGCGAGGACTGAGAACAGAGGTACTGTAGCTTCAAGATTTCAAGATTTCACATTCTTTTATTCTCCTTTCAGTCCAAAAAACGAAGAATCAAATTCGCAAGGCTCAAGAGAAAAGACAAGAGGAAAAAAACATCTCCTTCGTTGGGGGATGCCCGGAATGTGTTCCTTTAGGAGATTGGCTCCTAAGAAGGGATTGAAAAGAAGTCCTGCCCAGAAGGAGAAGGAAGCCTCAGTCTGGGGAATGGTCCCAAGAAGACCAAGCTTCAAGAAAACTGTTGCGGTAGCACAAAAAGGGGAAGTTGGTCAGGAGCCCGAAATTCCCGGGAGAAGAGTCTTCGCGAAGCGAATTTTTAAAGCAACACAATTATCGGAACGACAATTTTTAAGAAGGAGGGCAGTGTTACGCCCGTTCTCCGTCGCATACTCGTGGTTTCGACACTCGTGATTTTGCCCAGACGCGCCGTCGTTGATGATCCGCGACAAGCAGATCAGACGGAGAGCAGTTCGTCCGGACGTGCTTTTCCGCCGAGATATTCTATATTAAATTTTACGAAGTTGTTTGTTTGCTCGAGCTGTACTCTCTTATTAATAAAAAAGGTTCTTTGTTATTTCCTACAAATCCTTGAGTCTTTTCTTTCCCGTGACTCAAAAGAGCGCGTCGCAGTCGCAAATGTGAACATTGCGAGACGAGCGCAACAATATATATATTATAATCTATAAAAATACTATAAATACATGCGCGATCAAGATATTATTTAATATTTGAACAAATAATATACAATATATATGGTTATTATACATTAATAAATTTTCACGATTAAATAATGAAAACAGAAATAGAAGAAATATGCCAAATAATTTTAATGACATAAATAATATTCTATAAATATTCTAAATATTCAAATAATATTACAAATGAATAAAATATTAAAAAATTTTCTATTTCTTGCCATATTTTAATTATACTGAATAAAATCACAAAATAATATAATGATAAGTTTTATCAATGCGCATGTACAAAAAAGCATTATTGTAATTAAATCGTCTGCGAAAAAGGATGTCACGCGGAAATATTGCATTTCCCATAATAGTTTAGTTCATTACGGGTTTACGTTATTACAACAGAACTGTTTATTGCTTGTGTCCCTTTGGGAATCGCGTGGCTGGCATGAAGGTATGATTTCATTTGCGAGATATGAAGTTATATAGAGTCACGTGTAAGAAAATGGGTGAGAAATGCTCGATCATTTTCTACTTTAATACGGTTGATGATTTATGTAAGAGATTATAATACAATTGTTTATAATAATAGAGTAGAGCGGGGCTATTTTGTCCATTTCTCACAATATTGTTTATATTTCTAAACAGAATATACATTTTAAACATTTTAAAAGTCACACTTGTACTCTTAGGAAGCAATCATAATTGTATAATTATAAACACGTTATCACAAAAAGATATTGTTTGTTGTCATAAATTTTATATTACTTTAATTTTATATTACTTTCGAAAATAGAATGATGAAATAGCCGCTCTGCTTTATGTCTTCTTTTATAAACAGTAATACTCTTTTAAAATCCTGCTGATCTGTTCGGATCCAATCCTATTTGATCCAAAATATATTTTCTTATTAATATTTTATTTAAAAATCTTTTTCTTTCACTGAAAAAAAAGTCTAATAATTATCAAAAGTTGAATAAAATAATTCGTATCAAGTGTTCGATTATAATATAAAAATAATTTTATTTTTCCAAATATTTAGTAAGTAATTTAGTAAGTAATAATTATACGATTGATTATATTATTATGTTTGGTAATACGTACTAAATATTTAGAAAAGTAAAATTATTTTTTGTTATATTAATCGAACATTTAATTGGAACTTTTTCATTCAACATGATAGATATTACCAGACTATTTTTCAGATTAATATTTAATGACTTCTATTAGTGTAAGATCTTTTTCCTATAAAGATTTTTTATTTTTTACTTTTTAATCATATTGATCCAGATATATAATCGTGTAATAAATTTGAACAAATCAGCAGGGTTAAAAAAGATAAAAAAATTTTATTACTTATTTTTCGCGATGCTAATTGGTGGCTTTCGCTATATTTATACTTCATAATATGTAAGTTCGTTCTACGTTAAATCACAAAATTTAACATATTTTTAGCTTTCAATCTAATTTAAATCAATATTTTAATAATATATTTTAATTTAATCATCTACTGTCTATACTTTAGTATTAATTAATATTTACTTTATGTTGTGCACATTTTCATGTATATTTATATAATTTTATATCTATTAAACATATCCAAATTTATATATAATCAGAGAAATGATTAATATATAATTATATGATTATTGATGTAAGTGATAAATATGTGCAATAATTAACAGCAATGATAGTGAACGCGTGATATTTATCATTAATCATCAGAAGCTGTTGGTTATTTATCAATGAATAATTAGTCACCTCGTACGTTATAGGTTAAATAATCAAAGTTTAATTACGGACTATTGCGGCTTACAAAATAGAATTCATTCGATCATTCGAAGCGGTTAATTAAAATTCCAGGAACATATATATTGCTACGAAATGGCGAACAAAATATATATAACTCAAAGAAGTCTGCGATGGAGTTCCGTAAGTATTACATATGCTTCTGCAAATCATCCTGTAAGCGAAGAAAAATGACAGGTATTATGAAAAATGACTGTTTATTATAACTTAAAAGTTCTTAACATTTCGTAGACACTTGAGGATTTATGAAAAGCCCATCACTTTAGAATGATACGCGCAATGATTGATTATTCGTGTATCAGCGTTTCACAAAACTAACTTTCGAGAACTATTGTTTCATGTGTAACGACCTGACATGTCTGCGTGCATGAGTGACTAACGCCAACTGTGTGCATCATATCATAGCTGACATTTGCGAAGCATCGTTAGCTGAAATTTTCATTGATATTATATCGATTATGGTGCGAAAGATCGAAGATCAACGGAACGTTTCGATGCAGCCGCGCATGAATTCATCGTGATTACCGGAAATTCGTCCTGCATCCAACGGATCTACTGAAATATTGCGTGCGTCAACGATGTAAACGATGTAGAACAAGCAATTCGTGATGACGCGCCGAAACGATATACGCATCCATCTTCCATGAATTGTCGATTCCGAAAGAATGTAGAGCAATTAAGCTCATCTGACAATTTGTGGATATGAATCGATCACTGCGTTCACTGTGTTAGTATGATGTAAACAAGAAAGAAAAAAAAGGAGAAGTAATTACTAGAATAAATATAATACACATCTGCTGAAAAAAAATTTTTAGTAACTATATTTATTTTTGTAATTATATAATTATATGTTATTTGAATTATGATTATTATTGCAATAATATTACTCACTTTATTTTTCTAAATATTTAGTAAGTATAAATATTATCAAATATAATAATATAATTAATCGTTCGATAATACTTGCTAAATCGAATATTTAATTGGAATTATTTCATTCAATAGCTATTATCAGACTCTTTTTTCAGTATATTTATATGTTAACTTAAAAAATGATTATGCAAATTATAATTAATTTATAGTAGATAATTGCAACTATTTTGATAATAATATTGTAATTATAGTAATTTTTTGCTGTGAACTATACGTATTCGTTAATAGAACTGTACATATAATTATTATTATCAATATTATAGCAATAATAATCATAATTATAGCAGTATATGTAATCACAATTACAAATAATTTTTCTCAGTATATGGTGCCTCGAAATTTAGTTCGCAATGACAAATCGCTGCGAACGACTTTTTCTTTCGTCAGAAACGCATTTACATATTTAAAAATTGATAACGTTCGCATACGTGAATTTATGTTTAAATAGAAATAATAAAAAGTATATCATTCATATTGCGAGGTCATAACATTTTTTTCGATGGATATGAAACATATGTATGTAGTAAAAACACATACCGACGTATAATGTAAATTTTACATCAAAGTATCCATTAACGTTGGGGTCACATGATGGTAACATTAATATCAACCAATAAAGTGATGCATTTCTATTATGATAAAGTAATTTCAAAATGTGAGATGACACATGAAAAATTAGAAAACTCATTCACAGAAATTAACCACAATATAGCAAGAATATTGAATGTATATACGGTCTATCTTTTCATGTTTAACGTCAAGATAACTTTACTTATAAAATATTATGTCATACAAACTATTGTTCCATTGTGCAATAAATAAAGATACAAATTCTTATTTTTTATTTTTTTGTCAAGTTTTCATTGACTGTTTTCTTTGTTAATCAATTTATCAGTAAAAATGATATTTATCTCTCTCTATCTCTCGTTTTCCTCTAGAAATTTAATATTAAAAACGGAAAAATTCATTATTTTCTTTTTAATCGAGTTAGACATTTCTCATAATTGAATTAGTCACGCGATACAGAAAATTTTTTCTGCACTTTAGATTTGAACGAGGATGACAACAATTCACTAATCGATGAAGAGTTAAAAGATCGAAGGCAAATTGTTACGTTCATATACTGGCTGACATTAACATTATAAATGAATCTGAATGATTAATTATGTATCGAAGAAGAGATCAAAATGTATAATAATTACAAGACGATATATGAAATAAACTGTGCAGTAGTCGCATAATAAACGATTAAATCTATCATTCATAAATCACTGATTTGTTAAATAAGCATTCTGTCTTTTTAAATTTAAAAGATTATATGTCAGAATTATATTGTAATTATAATATAATATTATAAATTTCTTATAATACAAAAAAGTAGAGGAAAAAATTATTTTTAAAAATAAGTGCAGATGACTGACAATTACAGTTTTATAAGACCATAATTATTTGTCAAATGATGATCGGTTAGGAATATATAGTTTTAAATGTCGCGTCGACATTCTTCACACAGTTAAGCTGTGGAGAAGGGCTCTCGACAATGTCACAAGTCATCAGGCTCGTTCTTGCGCGGAATTGTCAAGATCTCTCGACAAAGTCCGGTTACAAGAAAATGTCGAGATGAATTTGCATAAATTGTCACAGACACGATTAATCGCCCGTTTCTCGAGCGCTTGCGCCTTTGCGAATAACGTGATAACAGTCACGCGCGTATAAATCCGGAAATCCCTCGGACGATTTAATGCGTTGGCATTGTCACTCTGGGAAAATCCGAAGAGATTTTACACCGCTTTTCGTACGACCGTGAAATTACTATTGGTATCAACTACCGATACAATAAGAGTAAAAGAATATACACGAAACGATTGAATTTATGTTTAGTGTTTAATGTAATTACATTAAATACATAGCATGGGATTTTCTAAAGACTGGAAGAGACATGAGAAAAATCAAACAAAAGAATTGGATTGAAAAACAAGCTTTTAAGCTTTTAAAGAAATTTATCTTACGTTGCCGATATTAAAAAAAATCTATTAAAAATAAAAAAAACGAGGGATTCTAGCGTGTATACATTCAGCATTCTCGCTATAAATCGCTGTTGGATCTATTGTTGTATAAGAGAAAATATCAAATGCGAAATGTCGTTTTGACATTACGAAGTAAAGAAGCTTTCGCGAAGCTCTCATTGTCAGCTTTTCGTTTCAATTCCATTTATTTTAAGAATTGCGTGAGCTTTACAAGAGGATCAAATAAATAATCGCCTTAACACATTCATCATTGTCGTGGATTGAAAATTGAAAGCAAAAGCAATTTCCAAAAGACTGAGCAATCTTTCAACGAATGGATAGTTAATACTTGTAACGTATGACAGCTGATTCTGGTCCACAAAACATTGAGAAACGACACGAATTCGCGCGATTTATTACATAAATCATATATAATAATGTTAATTAATCATTATTTTTTACCTCTTTTTTCTATATTAATTTAACTTTAGATAAGTAATACATAGAATATAATAGGACAGAAGGAAGACAGATAAGCATCTCTACCTCTGAGCTGCAACACTGTGTTATAATTAAATCCCGGACATGTAATTTAAATTAAGTCGCCTCGACCTTAACTACTTCGCGCACGGGTTCCAGGCAAGTCTTTTTTCCTGCGGTGGTGTGCAATTGTTCTCTTTTTCTTCGTTACTCGGATTAATTTTTCACACGCGCGCGCCCACACAGGCTGAGCGCTTCGTCGAAATTAGTGTCCTGCACGCGGCCTAGAAGGAAGTGGCTAAATAATCGCATTGCCTGTCTCGTCAACTTTTCACGAGCTTGCCATGAACGATAAAATACGAACAATGCCAGGTGTTCTCTGCGGAGGATAATGAAAAGTTAAATTAAAAAGACACGGGAGCTCCGAATGGAAGATCTCCTATTCTTCAAACTTTATACGTGGTCTTTTTTTTATTGCTCATTCGCCAAGCATGCGGCGCAATAAAAGACGTCCTTTAAATTCGCGCGATACATTAAACCCTTTCTACCGCGGTACTTTTGTGCCGTACATCATGTCGGCTGTGCTATTACAATGTTGCTCGTTAGCTATGACTAATGGATTTAAACGTTTTATATCATGATATCTTCGTTATTCAAGTCTATAATTTGTTAATCGATATAATTTTTATTATTCTTCTAAACAAAATTGCTATTTTACTTTCACACGGTTATCTCGTTCGAGTATACGAGACTTCCTTCTAATTTATCTTATATCTCCGAGAAGTCGTAATATTTTAATGTCTAATATTAAATATTTTCTGGTTTAACAATGTTCCGTATTTATCAATTTAATTGGTTTTATTGTAAATCGAAATAAAGTTCTTTTGTTAATTATACTGAAGAAAAGATTCAAATCAAAATCGAAATGTTCAAATTTTTTTTATTAATATATTTTTTACACACATTTACCATAGTATCAGCCCGCATGAGCTTGTTTTTTAATTTATAATTTATTTCTTTGGAGCTTTATTCTTTTATATATTATTTTAATATTAATTTCGTAATTTCAAAATGTGACTCTAATATTGTGTAAAGTTAAAATTAAACCACACAATTTTAATATATATAAAGTTTGATTTTGATTCGATTAACATCGCGTACATCGCGTAAACCGCAATCACCAAAAGCGAATCGAATATCGGAACTCGTCGATTCTACAAAGGTTTATCGAAGATTACGCCAATATCGCACGTTTCGTCCAGTACTGTGACTATGCTTCACAGTTGGCCAATCACCGGCACTTATCTTTATTCATGTTTGCTTTAGCCTTCACGCCGGGGTTGATATAACGGTGGTGGCTCGCGAGTGTCGCTTGGAGGGTGCTCACGGACCCAGTTCCATTTTCAATCGAGTCGGATAGACGGAGAGGCTTGCTTCTCTAATAATGGAATTTCAAATGTCAACAAAACGTTTGCGAGATGCGGATAGTATTCCTTATCGAATCCATTCGAAAGATCCTATTCCAATCTTCCGTTGTTGTTCAACGCGAATCGCGCTGTATATATATGTTTAAGGAAATTAAAGTATTATTTCTATATAGAAAGGATAATTTTATTGAAATATCTAAAAATTTAACTATATAGATTTAAGAGATCGACCCCTATTTTCTATCGATGTTCAATGCAAATCGCGCTTATATTTCAGAAAATTAAAGTATTATTCTTACGTAGAAAAAACGGTTTTGCTGAAATATCAAATATTTAGATATGTCAAAATAATTTTGTTGGGTTACCAAATTAATTATATAGGATTAATTATACAGGATATTACGTTTAAACTGATTGCTAAAATATCAAAACTTTGCAGTGTTGTTCATCATGCTTAAGTTTTCTATGTAATTATTTTAATCCAAAATTATTTTCAGATCTGTATCTAACTAAATTTCTAGACACTTCAGCAAAATTCTTCTTTCTTAGATTTATATGTACTACATATAAATCTAATTGTAATTATATTTGAACAAAATGTATCAGTAAATTAATATAGGCATATGTAGTTTTTTATTTATTTATATTTTATAAATAAATAAATTTTATTTATTTATTTATATTTTTATGATTTATTAAGCGACAAGTTTCATGCTGTTTGAATTTTGAACTTTGTACAAACGCGCGTGAGACCTTGACGAGAGTCTTTGAAATCCGATAAACGCGATGGATGTGCGTAATGGAAAACTAACAGACACTAACGAGAGGCTAAAAATGTCATATTAAACGAATGGAAGTAAAACGACGAAAATGTAGCAAACCGAAGTACATTCAAGCGAAAACATGCGGGCAATTGGATTGACAGAGTGGAAGTTTTATCGTAAATGGTTTATCGACGCAGATGGATTACAGCAATCGATATTTTTTCTCATATTTTGTGTATCTCTCACGCTTGTGTCTGTGAAAGATGCATAAAAATACCTAAAATATATTCAAAAATGTATTGTTAATGTCTCATACAATTTAGACACTTAAAAATTCAAAATTTAAACAAAATAAGTAAATAAAAGTACGGTGCAATACTAATACAACAAGTAAATAAAAGTGCGGTACGCATACACCGTTAAATCTATTGTCAATTTGACACTATATAGTATAATTTGATACTGTGACACTATATAGTGTCAAATTTAATTATCATTTTGGTAAATAAAAAATAATATATTTAGTAGGAGCAGTGATGACTTACGTTAGATTAATTTTGACACTATAGATTTAACAGTATACGTTTTACAAAAATATTTTAATTAATTAATTTTAATAACAATAATATTTTAATTAAGCCCAAACTTTCTGCTGCATTTGGAATCATTTTCCAGCGAAAAAATAAAAGCTTCAAAGGATGTTCTGACAGTGGTTGAGTGAACCAGAGAGCGTGGAAATCCTTTGAATATTTTCTTTTTCTCGCTGAAGATAGTTCCAAATGCAGAAAGTTTGTAATATTTAATTAAAATGTATTACTTTTGTACTACGCATCAAGTATCGTATTGCATTTTTATTTTCCTGTTTTTATTTGTGAACTTTATTTCGAGAGATCTACTACTTTTTATTTAAAGATTTAGTTTAGATGTCTCCAAAATTTTTACAAATAACGTAAATTTTTATAAAGTACATTTTGTATTGTTTTATATAAAAAATATAAAAATTGTAAAATTACGTATCTAACGTATTCATAAAAAAATAAGAACTGCTTTCTAGTTTTTTTTTTCATCAAAGTGAGGAACGAAACATCAACATTGAAGATGCCGCACAACTGTGGTAAAATATATTTTTGTTGTTTTATTGTAAATTAAACCGTAATGTTGTGTCGTTACTTTTCTTTCTCGTAAAGGAACGTCTGCAAACTGTGCAATTTTCACGGAAGTTTCAATCGCGCCAGCCATTACCGGCACGCGCTACACGTGCAATAATTTCTTCTGTCTATTCGCGAGCGTAAAATCCTGAGTCATGCGGTACACGAAACAGTGTACAGTCGTTTTACCGTTACACCAATGGCGCGTTATAGAAATTGTATCGTACACTTGCGAGATCGCATGCAAGCCCACAGTGCAAGTTTATCTGAGCAGAAATGCATTCTTGCAAACAAGGGCAAACAAATTTCGTAATTAATAAATGCAACGCAATAATCTTAATTATTAACGTTGCATAATGTGATAATACGTATCGTCGTAGTAAAATAGCTCGACAGAATCACGCTTGAGTGCCGGATCGTGATATACAACGAGTTTCTATACGCGATGACGAGACAGAAATTAGAAAACTTTTGACGCGAATTTATGAAATTCAGATGTTGCCCTGCACCTCTGTTCTTGAAGGAAAATTTCACGTCGCCAAGGAATACAAAGTCATGAGGATTCTGGCTGAGACATGGAACAAGATTTCCATAGTTTCCAAACAAATGCGAAATCACGGGTATTTCAATTTTTCTTTTACACATAAATACATAATATACATTTTCAAATATTTAAAAAATTTGTTGTTAATAAATAAAGAATTGTATTCGCTGGAAAATTATGTTTCTTTACAATTTAACTTTTTAAAATATTTTTAAAATATTTTTTATATGGAAAGAATGATTAAAGTAATTAAAAATTTGGCTACAAAAAATAATTTTGTTGGAAATGAAATTAAATAACTAATTGTAGGAGACTGAAGTATAATGAACATAATGCTGTAAAAAAATTATAACATTCTAACAATCATTATACATAACAATGCAGCTTGAACATTTTATAGTTATTTTGATGATCCAACAAAATTATTTTCAGATTGGTATGTAAATCTTCAAATATTTCAGCAAAATCATTCTTCCCATGTTTTTTTTCAATTTTCTCGATATTTTAGGATTAATGATTTGCTGACATTCTAAATATAATATGATTGTAATTATTAATTATATGATTATTAAAATTAAAGATTAATTGTTAATGATTAACAGAACCTATCTCATAGAAATATAAAAAAAATTGGGTTGGAATAAAAATTTGTAGCGCTATTTCATTTCTATCACTCACACTCATATTCACACACACACACACGCACACACACACACACATACACACACGCACACACACACACGCACGCACGCACGCACGCACGCACGCACGCACGCACGCACGCGCGCGCGCATAACTATGTATTTTTTAAACAATTTTGATAACTTTAGTGATTTTTCGAATATATTAGAGACTTTAAGCTTTAAAATCTTTTATTTATTAAATTTAAATTTGGTTCATTTTTAACAAAATTACATAGCTGCTTAAATTTTAAATTCCTAACGCTACGAAACTTTTGTTTCAATCCAATACATCTATTTTGAACGTGAAAGATGAATGTATGAAAAACGGAAGCATGTTTTACTTTCGACAGAAATTCACATTTCTCTTCGAACTGGGTTTTCTGAACAAAATTGGAAGATGAGTGCTGCAAGAAAGCGGTGACGCCCCGTAGAGACCTGTCGCTCCGCAAAATTATCGTTCGCTTCCCTTTCTCAATGCACCGAACTTCCATCACCATTGCGGAAAGTGATGAAACTTCGTAATACAAGTGATAAAATGGAGGTTGCAAAAGTAAGAAAACTTTCTGCGTCATCAAATCTGTTGATGAAATCTGTTGGCGTGGTCGTATTTAGTAAATGTAATTTCTTTTGCGTCGTAAAAGTTTTCTTACGAATTTCATAAATTTATATCACACTCGCATGATAGAAAAATTTTTGAAATTTTTACATACAAAATTTTACATGCATCTAGAGCACAGCTTTTTATAGAATATGTAAAATTAACTAATTAGTATTTTATTATAATGTGCTTTATTATAATTATTGTTTTTATATTTATAAGAATTTTTCTTAATATATAAAATATGTATTATTTGCAAGAAAATATATAAAAAGGAAACTAAATAGAATTTTTTACGGCAAAGTGAAATGATATATATTATATAGTACAAAATGATATATATTATATAATACAAAAATAATATAATATAATTATACTATAATATAATTATAATAATATAATTATAATATAATATAATTATAATATAATTATATATTATAATTATATTATAATATAATTATATAATTTATAAATAACGTCTTTTGCTGTATATAGAATATATATAGAATAACATTTGAGATAAAAAACTGAAAAATTGAAGAAATATATAAAATACGTTAATGGATTCGCACTTAAGCCGTGCTGACCAAGTTTTGTTGGAGATCTTCGTTCGCGATGTTGCAATAAAAATTTTGAAGAAAAAGGTCATGAGATTAAAATAACTATATGAAACAGTAAAACGACATCTTAGCTATGTCTTTTATTGTATTGATGTTCCTCATAAGATAATTCCTCATAACGTTATTTAATAAAAGTGAATGGAGTTTCGACAGAAAAGCAAGCAATTCATATATTTTGCAGCTCATAAATCATACGTGAAATTTTGATATAAAATAAATTATTTTACAATTCACCCTCTTTCTATTCGCTATAAAATTCATGTGAATTATTAAAAAGTATTATACGAGTAACAATTTATTGTAACAATTGTCATCACAATTAACTTTAATTTCTGCTTCAGCGACCACGAATGCTGGCTGCACCAGCAAAGTCTGAATACATAGAGAAGAAAAAAATTGCCTAAAAAAATATTAATCCGTAAAATATGCACTGTTTTCAGCATTTGTTCCGACTAAATATTTATGAGTAACATTTCAGAAAAAGCTCAGCAAAGCAAAAACGGAGTGTTAAAGACAGAAAATTGCAAATGTCCTACGGTGCAGCTTCAATAAAAAACTATTCAATGTTTATTGCAGATCCGCATGTTCGTGATAAATTTGATAAATAATCTAGCCAATTGATTACTATTGTGCCTCGACCATGTATAAAATAATGCAATTATGTATGTAGTAGAATTTAAAATGTGATATCACAATTTTCAATTCTTATGCTTTTATAAAGAGGATTTGAAATTTTGAATTATATGATGCAGCAAATATATATGTGAACAAAAGGGAATCAAAATTTAATATAACGTGGAAGTATTCAAAAATTCCTTGTGACACAAGGATGAGCGCGCTTCACTGCAATGTCAAACGGAATTTATTGATTCTGCGATTCGATCATAAATTGCACTCTATCGAAATATTGAAATATTGAAATGAGTTTAACTCAACACGGTTAACGATCGATTATAAAAACCGATACAGAGAATGTTAAATCCCTGACACAAATTCTCCGTAACTGATCTTTATCGTAATGATACGATAAATACACGAAAAAAAAAAACACTTTTGCTGGAGTATCTAAAAATTTAGCTAATAAATCTTAAAATAATTTGTTTGGATCAAAATAATTACATAGGACACTTAAAATGATTAAATGTTAAAATTTTTTGCAATATTGTCATGAATGTTTAAATTTCTACATAATTATTTTGATAATTCAATAAAATTACTTTCAAATCGTATCTAACAAAATTTTTAGATATTTTAGCAAAACCGTTTTTTTTCCGTATGTAGTATATTATTTTATTATTATTTCTTTAAAATTATATCTATTTCACTATTTACAAAAAATTTAAAAGATATTCATTTTAATTTTAGGAATGCAATTATCGCGCACTTCCACAATCATTGCAAAATGAAACTTGATAGTTGCATTAAACAATCATGTATCGTAAAATCGATCCTAATCGATCATTATGCTTAATAATTATATGATAATTACATATTTTGTTACGCATTGGCATCGCGTATAATTATTAATACTAAATTACAAAGGCGGATGCATCGGAAATATATTTGTGTTATATTTATTATTGATTACCGTTTAATGCTTCTCCATCAGTAATAAAACCCAATATAAAAAATTTATTTATATTTAAAAATAATATTTACAAAAAATATACAAAATTGGATTCCAAACATATTTATACTCATATTTACACTCTATATATATATATAATCGGATATTAAATATATTATGAGAAGAATTAATGAATTACATTTAGTCGAAAGATTTCTATTAAAACAATACTGATATTGGATATAATCATTATATAATCATTATATAATAATTAAAAGTTGAATAATTTAAAACAAATTTAATTTTTGATGCTATGAGGAAAAACGTTTCCCCTATTATAATTACGATTCAGATAATAAGACGTTCACAATTTAAACTTCATTCTTATGTACCTATGTATTTATTGCATCAAATTTGAAGCTTACTAAAATTATCCTGGCTTCATCTCTTGGATTACACCATTTAATCTATAAGACTAAGACAAGTTATGCAATTTAACTTAACTATTTCCTCCTTCGGATGTAATATATACAAGTAAAACTGGCGGCAGAGACAGATTCCGGAATGGATGTAATTGCTTCGACATACAGATATATTTTCATGAGCGTATACAAAAGAGGAATGACAGATAAGAGAAGGCTGCATATTTCGCTGCGTGTTATAAGCGAACAATTCGGCTGAGTGACGTGCATCGCGCGATTGCATTTTCACTCGCGGGTCTCATGATGTCAGTGAAGGGTTGACAATAAAATACGGATCCGCGCGCGACTGAGAAGATGTGCGTCATCGCAGTTAAGAATAGGACGAAGGGAGTAAATTGTTCGGATGGTGAAGCCGCGTATTCGGAATGTCGACCATGCGAACGTGAAAATGCGATGCGATTATAATAGCGCACGCGCGCGCCGCGCTTGACGTTCACTTCCGTATAAATATTTTCTTGGCATATATGTGCTGGCAATATCTTGTGCAGGTCTAGTAGCATCGATTATCGGGTTTCAAATTATCCGTCGGCCCGTATTACACGTCGATGTTTTATGCTCGCCTCAGGTTTCCTCAATGATCTGGGAATAAAATTTCGAGACTAAATTGCGAAATCGTGTATAGCGCACTTCTCTTTTTCTGCGAATATCGTGAAATAATCACTGTGTGTTAACGATAAGCAATTTAGAGAAATATTAATTCATATAATGTGTTTGCTTTAAAAAAATGGCTACAATATGATATTAATGATTAACCAATGACTTTACTTTGCAAATTAATTAAACAGATTTTTAAAAATTAACAAATAAAAGGGCGATAAAATCGGAAAACGTCGTATACGTCCAGAGTTATAGTTAGATAAATTATCTTTTCTTTTCTATTTGAGATATCAATATTTGAAGAACATATAGAAATAATTCTATTTTATTCTATATAATATCTATAAATAAATATGCATAATAAAACTGTACTCTCTCTCTCTC
>NW_012130065.1:4727192-4739139 GCF_000143395.1 Atta cephalotes
TTTCTTTTACTTTTTTAGTATATANATATATATAAAAATAAATAATATATTATTTATTATATATATATATAATAAATAATATACTAATAAACTAATACTACTCTCTCTCTCTCTCTCTCTCTCTCTCTCTCTCTCTCTCTAGCGGATTAGAGAGAAATCCGCTATTAAAAAAAATTAAAAAATCGCTTATTTGGCAACTCTCGTATAAAATGCCTTTATTTTTCATGAATAAGTATTTATGTGGAAAATTCGAGTTAAGCTTCAGTAATTATGTTAGCAAGGCAGAAAAGTTAATACGAGCAACAAGAGTCTTTGTGGCGACTAAAAAATTTGTATAGAGAGTATTTGAATTCGTCGCACGTTGTGAATTTCTCATAAACGCCGCTTAGTTTCCTGCAACTCGATTTAAAGCATGGTAAAGGGAAGGAAGATGATTCACCCAAATAGGACCGCTTTGTAGGTGAGACTAAGCGGATGTGACGGAACAGCCGTGAAATCGGACGGAATTGGCTTTGACTCGCTTCTTGTCGAGAGTGTTTCCCATTCCTTGGAGTTGAACCGTGGAAATAGGGAGATTTATGTCATGTAGGATTGAATCGAGATGCGAAGATTGATGCAGATAATTTCAAATAAATAATACAAATATATCTTTCGTAATTCAATCGTGAATTTTAAAAAGAAATGTCAAATTTCTTTTTATAAATTAGTAACACTGAAAAAAAAGATTGGTTGCTGTAACAATTTAGATAGTAAAATATGGCATAGCATTTTTATATGGCTACAGTAATCAGTTTTTGGTTGTATAATAGCAAATTTTTAGTTACGTTAGCTTATCGAATATACATTGCGGATAGACTAACGCAACTAAAAATTTGCTGCTACAATCAAAAACTAATTGCTGCAGTCATATAAAAATGCTATGCCATACGTTTATTATCTAAATTGTTGCAACAACCAAGCTTTTCTTTCAGTGCAATTTTTTTAAAACAAAGATGATCATTTTAAATTCTTACTCTCTTTATATTTATTATTAATTTAAGAATTAGAGAGCTATTAAAGCGTGTAGCTTGTAATTCGATAAGAGAATCGTCAATGAATTCATTGAGCTTAATGCGGCGTGCAAAGTTTCTTCAGTATTCTGGAACAAATCGCAGAAGTGGCATAGACTTGCCAAGATGAATAAATAAGTCACGAAAATTACATTTCAAAGTTTCAGTGAAATTAAATTTATTGTGTTAGACGATTGCGGTTCGCGAGATTTGCGTCCAGGGGCAAAGAGAACATGGATAAGTGGAATTACTTTCTGTCAAAGTATATCTTATGACTATTTCATGTCGCGCACTTTGTGCACATCTAACGTTGCTATCTATAAAATTAAGTTCTATTCTGTAAGGCGAAAAATACAATTCATGCGACATATCATTTTTTTATTAACAAACTGTTTGGCGTTCTTAGCAAAGTGCTTTCTAATTTCGTGCTAATTTAATTCGCGAGAGAAATTTCGGTGACCTCTGCTTCGGACACGTACACAAGTGCAGCAAATTTACAAAAAAAAAAAACAACGACGTCACCTTAATTTAAAATTTTAATTTAATTTACAATAAAATCTGCATTCAATATTTCGAATATCTAGACAGCACGAATTGAATATTGATTGATAAATTAAATAACAAGCCAAACAAACAGAAAAACATAAAATATGTAATATGAAATATTTAACAACTCTCAGCATTTTCTCTCATGCATACGTTTTGTAAACGTCAAAGCTCTGTACCTTTGTTGCGAAGTCGCAAAATAGAAGAACAATGGAAATTAAGTCTATTTTCGATCAATGTTTTATGCACATACAAATTATTCACACATCTCTTGTATATGTATATATGTTGTATCTTGTATATGTATACATGTATATTTGAATTATGTATGTCATAAAAATTCATAAAAGTTGTGCTAGTTTTCTCGGCAAAGAAAAAATAATATAGAAATGTTAGAATGAAAAAAAATAGTCCAGTTTGTAAAGGATTTGCCGAATATCTACGAAAAAATAATTAATTATATCATTTATCTTTTTATTTTTTTAATTATATCATTGTATTATTTCAAATATTAACATTTAACACACACAAAATTAAATTAATACTCATATAAAATATTTTAATACTATCATTTAACCAATAGGATTAAATATTTATATTATTTATTTTATTTAAAAGTTATATAAAAAAAAGTTATATTCAATAATTATATTTTTCAAAAGCTCGATTAAAAGGAAATAAAATTCTTCAAAGTAATATATCTTAAATTACAAATCATAATCTAATTATCTTGCTAAAAAATAAACATGCAATATTGCAGATAAAAATAATTTAACGTTTGAACGAGAAATAAATGCAGTATAATGTTTTACGCAACAAACGGTTATAAAATATATATGTTGAAATATCGATTTGATCTTGGGTGAAACATGTCACCAGTTATATTCGTTTTTGCAACGATACTTATGGATTAAAAGGTACAATCGGAAAATGATGTTTTATTTGAGATATTATAGATACGTCAGGACAGATTAATTGGTACAGAATTTAAATATGTTCTTTAAAAAAACTGTTGAGTTTCTCTGTATCATTTCCAGTTTCATCTTAATATTTTAATATTATTACGGTATTAATATTGATATAACGTAAAATTTTATTTTTCGTTTAATTTGTAATAATAGAAAGACTTATTTTAAGTCAAAGTTTATTAGTATCATTATTAAAATTGACAATAAATTTATGATGTTATTTCCAGTTCATAATTGTGTTTAAGGTCCGACAAACTGAATCAACACGCCGATCATAGAACTAACAAATGTATTTGTATATGAATATGATTAAACATCAAGATTTATTTCGATTGAAAATAGAGTCTTTTCTATTATTTAGTTCATATTGGTTTATTTCTCCTTTTATGTATGTATATATTTCCATTGTATATTAAATATATTATGATATATTAATAAAAAAAATTATAAGAAAATTGAAAATAAGAACTTCAAATTGTATAATGTAATATCGTAATCACAAGAGATTTTTATGTCAATAATAGCAAGATATCTTGCTTGATATCCGGCTATTTGAACCTTTTTGTATTCTTTTACCTTCGGACTTTTCTTATCTTTGGATTATCTTCGGATTATTACCGCGTATTGAAAATTGAAAATGAGTCAATTCTTCATCTTGAAACCTAGTTTAAAATCACATCTATACTTTACCTGATACGATTCACCCTTATTGTTCTCTATGTTCTTGATGCTTGGTGCTTTTATAGAGCGAAAATGTGACTGAAAGTCGATCGTATATGATAGTATCCTGTTTTATAAATCGTCTACGTGTTTCTTTACGAGCAAATGTACATTTTTTTATATCGCCCAATTTATGCGGCTTTCGTAAAAATAAAAAGCACAAAAGCAAGACATTTCATGCAGACATTTCTACAAAGCAGACAGAAAAGTAAGTCGTGGAAAGTAAGTCGTATGTATTATGTATCAAGGATTATTTTCCATTTTTATTCTCTTCGAGAATGTATGTCCGTTTCTTATATTTCTATCGAACTTATATTCCGAAATCATATAAATTGCCTATAAATGTCATTACTGCCTATAATGTGTCATCTCGAATCAAGAATTCGATTAAAAATAGCACTCGATAATATTACGATATATAACGATCTTTAAAGCACGGAAAGGGTGTTGAATTGCCAAGCTGTAATCGTATTACGTATTTCACGTAATGAATGATCAACTAATTGCATATATATCGCGTAACTAACGATTTAACACGATACTGCGTTCATCACTGTGATAAAACTCACAGAGCGTTATATTTACCATCGATTAATACAAGTTATTATTGTGGAAATGTACAATAATGATTTGTATTTAACACGCGGACTATCGAGGAGATATTATGGCAATTATCGCAAATGTTACGGGATTATATTAAAGCGCGAAATTTTGCAATTGTATCAATATCCAAATATCACGAAGCGATATTTTTTTAATATTTCCAAATTTTTCGTGAGTTTATTGGATGGTTCGTAGATTTAAAATTTCTTCATTAAGATAATATTTTCGCTTGTATGGAAAAACACGATTAACTTTCTAGGAAGATTCTTGGAAGCGAGATCATATCCTAACGGCATTATTATCGCAGCCTCGAGAGGTTTGATCCTTCCAGCGTCTCTTAATTAGTGCGCTTCGTAAGATGAACCGTACACCTTATCACAACGATTTCTTGGCCAGTGAATTACTTTCCGCTTATACAAACACTAAAATCATTCTACTATGAAAAATTAAGATTAAAGCTGAACATATTTGAAGACGTTCTAATAATTGTTACATAATTGTTTTATCTCAATCAATACTCATTTCGATACATTTTCTACAGAATAATTATCGATTGACAATAGTGCACGATAAAAAATATTATAGATTTGTATTGGAAATGATTGGAAAGTGTTAATTTAGCATAATGTAATCATGTTAAAGATTCTTTGTATTAAATAAATACAAAAATTTGAATGTTTTCATTGGGACATATAAAATATATTATATTCAATACAAATTTTCCAACGTGTAAGTAAAAATTGATCAAGAAATTTTCAACACAAATAAATGAAGGCCATATTATTCGATTACAGCAGGCTTGATGCCTAATAACATTTTTGCGTGAATCTTATAATTTCCAGTTCAAGCAAATGTTGATTGTTATCTTGTTATCTTAAAACAAAATCCGAAACTGAAACTGGAATATGTAATATCATAAATTAAACTGATACGCAATTATTTGTATATTATATATATTTAACAATACAGATGCTAATAAGCCTCTTTAAAACTCTATAAAAAATTTGCGAAAAATCCAATCAATTATTCCAATCAATTAATTATTAATTAATTATTTAAGATCAAATTACAAGGTACAGTTGCCAAATGCACTGGCTTCTAAATCGCATTACCTTGCTTAAATTCAATTATTGTACTTACATATTTTCTTACGAATTGTTTTAAACTATATAGTACTGCAATGCTGCTGTGTCACACTCGTGACATCGACATGAAGCGCCGCAGTAGAAGTTGTTATTTACGTAAATAAAAAAATGGTATATATAATAAAATAATGTTCTTATTTTTCAACATATTTAATAACAGAATTGTAGAAAATGTAAGTTAAAGCCTATTTTATTGATATTATAACTATATTGTATAATTTGTCGTGATTACAATATATATCAGAATTACATTAATAGAATTAAAATTTCTTTACATTCTTATTTGTATGTTAAATAGATAAAGTTTTACAAAATGCTCCAGTTTCCTACATCGTAGATTGTTTTACATTCTTATATTTCTTATATTTTCATCCTATTTATTAAAAGTAAAAGTATATATTATGAACCTGTAAAGTGTTTATTATGTTTTACGTAGAAACTTCTCAAGTTATCTTCTGAAAGTAATATGTTTCAGAAATTATATAGAATATTCTTAAATTTTTAACAACATACTACAATATAATCTTTTTCCTTTCTTAATGTAATTTTTCTTAATGTAATTTTTAAGTTTTTTTTACTAGAAATTTCAATAAAAAGCTTACAAGTAATTTTAATGGAAGTGTTATTCAGGCAACGCGTTTTCTAAATCATTTACTAAAGCATTATTTACAGGCTTATTAAGAATTTTCATTTAAAACATTATAATAATGCAAATATTACGAAAAAATTATATAAAAATGGAAAAGGAATATAACTTATTATACTATACAAAATTTTAAAATATTTTTATAATTTCTAAGTTATAAGCCTTTATAAAAGTGATACGATTTCAGCAATCTTACCTTAATTCTACAACTATTTGATATTATAACTTTTTCTTTATAGAACATCTAGATGTGCTAAAAGCATATTAGGTAATGTTAGGTAATGTCCGAGTAAAGGTGAAAAAGCAATTTTAAAGTTTCATAACGACGTTTCATGAATTCGCTAATGGTGAAATGTAGATATACAACTCGTAAAACCACATTATGCTCGTTCCAGCAAGTATGCGGTTATTCAGTTTTTGCCGAGGATGCCAGTGACATATTCGGAGTTTCTGCAATTTGTAGGATCACTTTGTTTCGAAACGCAAAACAAATTAATGGGTGAGACGAACACCTCAACAAAGACAAATGGATGTAAATGTATGTGTTGGCTATTGCGTGGTTAACAGTTTGTAATTGAGCTACAAATAATCGAGAACGAAATCGCCGAGGTGATTCTAATGAGAGAATCATCCATGAATTTTATCCTGTTACGAACTCGTTTGGACACAGAATAGAATCCGTAAGTGTTCAAATTCAAGCATACATGATACATATAGGGACAGCTATTGTAATAAACTAGCAATTTCGCTGGCAGGCGAACGAAACTTGCTTGTTGAATTCGATTCACTCTTTCTTTTAATATTTTGTCGAAGATTATACGTACCTAGTTGGATTCACAAAGCCGGAAGCATAAGGAATTTTATCGCTCTATCAGGATAATATCTTTCTGACCAGAATTTAGAATAAGAGACTCTGATTGAAAAAGTTACCTCGAATATAGATGATAAATTTATTCAAGATAATCTTTTGATGGATTAAATTTTCCATGACATTATTTGTTCAATGACGTAATCATCTTGAGCTTGAAACGTTTATATAATACTCGATAGAACAAGAGAGAAAAAAATGAAAGAGAAAAACAAATCAAGAAAAAGAAACCAAAAGAAAAAAGAATTATTTTTTCTGAGAATTTATATTTATATCTATATAAATCCTCAGGAAAAATAGTTTTTCGATGAAAACATTTTAATTTCATATTTTAAATGCTTTAATTAAATGAAACTATAAACGATGAATTTATGCAAAGAAAAATATAATGTAACCTTTTCAAAATTAACTCTCTTTTTCTCTGCAAACAGATAAAGATATGAAAAAATGAAATAAACGTTTAAAATCATGTTCGTACAATTACACAGCAGTGTATCAGACTGACGAACTTCGCGCACAGCGCATGCACGCTTGCAAACTGAAAAGCCTCGACCGTGCCCATTCTAAGTCGTAATTCTTCCTTTCTCGCGTAAAGTGCACTGTGATCTTCACACGGTTAGCACCGAAGAGATTGTTAACCTACAAGAGTATGGGTATTTTACGACTGCATCTTATTTTAGAGTAATTTACAAACGCTCTTTAATTTTCGTAATGTGCGGTAATTATGTAAATGCTTTTACAATTACGATTGATCATGGATATCTTTTTATTATAAAATATTATATATTGTTGCATCGTCTTCGTTTTGTGACGACATAATATTCCCATGATAAAAAAGTAAAATATTCAATCTATTTTGAGATTACATTATTTGATGCTCTTATTCGGGCAAAAATAAAAGTTACAAGTAATATAACAATAAATATTTGATCTTATTGTATCTTTAAGAAAATTTTCAAATTGCAAGGCTAAAGTTTAATCTGGATTTAATGAAAACTTTGTTAATAGACACATTTTTGAAAACTAATAGACTGAAGCATTAGGGATTACTCGGTAAATCTCCTAAATGCAATACATACGTATTATTTATGCCTCACCTACGGATTCTATGAAATAGATAACTCGAGAATTTTAAAATTTTTAAGCGGCTCTTATCTTTCTAATAAGTCATTTTGTGCCTAGTTTTCTAATGTCAATCACATTTCATACATACACATAAAAGTAAAATTACATGTAAGTAATTATAATTCTCTGCAACTAAAATTGTTATTAATTCCAACAAACTTAATTCTGTATGTTTATATAATATGGAATACATATATAGATTATGCAAAATTCAAAATTGGAAGACCACACACATTAAAATTATGTTTTAGAGAATAAATATCAATTTTGCAAGATAATATATCTATAGATATATAAATAAGAGAGTTCTATATTTTTCTATAGAAGTGCAAATACAATTTATCGACTAAACAAATTGAAGCGGAATAAAAATCACTATTGAAAGTCGCAATGTGTGAGTCTATCTGTGTATAAAATGTATTATTTGTTTTCTAAATATTGTGTTATAAAAAATAAAAAATAAAAAAGCTCTCCTAACAACACACTGTGTCACTGAACAAACTATAAAATTGCGACCACGCAATTCTTTAGACGTAATGCATCTACCGCTGGAAAATTAATGCGTCCCTTTGTCATTGTCACGGACACTATCCTACCGTCGTACTGATGCAGAATGCAAAAGCTTTTTGTGGACGTTAACGTTTGTGTTCCCTCTGCAAGAAAAAGGGGTATCGCATGAATTCAATATTCCTTCCGAAGTAACTCAACTATTTTGAGCTTATATTCTGCAAATCAAGAATATTTTAATAATAATTATATTAACACAGTATCATTTTCTTACTATTAAAATAATTATATGTACATCTTATTTTACAAATATTCATTCAATATTTTGTTCTCGATATAATCAATGCAACAACCAACTTTGTAATAAATAGTATTTTTCACTTTTTTTTTTCACATCATAATGAGATTCCGATGTAAAATGCAGCAAAAACGAAGGCTAATCCTTTTATCGCCAGTATGATTGTATCGCTACGCAAACAAGTTGGCAGCCATTTCTACAGAATCTCATTAGGCTGTATTGACTTAGGTTTAAAGTGGTCAGGATAATTCCTATTTAAGCACACGAATGGCTTAGAAGAAAGAGAAAGAGAGGCAGATCGAAGGCAATTGTGTCGGATGAGAGCAAATGAATAGAGATGCAGAAACCGTGAAACCGTAAAAACGTCAGTGAGAAAAATTTCAATTTGAAACCAGACCCCGAGATCAAGATTTCAACGATTTCAGCGCGATGCGAGAGAGAAAAAATCAAGACTACTCCTGGCTGATAAGAGTGAACAGGAAATTAACGAATTTAGGGCGTGGCTCGCTCCATTATATCTCTGTTTCTTCCTCATTCGGTGGCAAATACTCCTTTAATTCCCTTTCGAGTTGCAAATTAGATCAGCTGAAGAAATAACTTTCTTTGTTTACAATTTTCGAGAAGAATTAGTTGACACTAAAGACGGACTCACATCTATATCCAGCTAAATTTTTAGATTGTATATTTCAGCAAGACCGTCTTTCTTGTGTAATAATTAAAGATAAGAGTTTGAATATTTTAGATGCAAAAATTGTATCACACAAAGTACAATAAGCAAAGTTGAATTAAGATTGAAATTAAGATTAACTAAAATCAACTAATATTGACAACGTTATCAAATTAACTAATTATGACAACGTTATCATGTTTTCAAAACCGTATTAATTCTATTTTATAAAAAGTATATATAATCTCTTGTCCTCTTGGGAAATAAACTGTTAATGCTCAATTGAGAAAACGCAATGTGACACGTGCAATGCAACTAACCCTTTGTGGACTGGCGACCCCAATTGGGGTCATCCCCTTTTATAATATTTTATAAATTGCTCGCTTAATTTTTATGAAACTTACCTATGAGATAATTTGATAATGTTTTCTTTTTCTGAGATAAAAAATGAAAAATATAAAATATAAAATTATAAAATTTAAAATAGTATATTCAATATAGAGGGGGAGGGGAGGAGAGGGGAGAAGAAGCAGATATTTTTTAAAAAATTTAATTTATCTAAAACTCTGTTTTAAAGAGTTAGGATCTGTGGTCCTCCAACTGAAAAAATTAATTTACAGCTCATTCGATTATTTATCGTTTGCACACGTATAGACATTTCGAATTTTTGTTTGTACACTTTTGGTAAAGAAATTATTTAAAAAACAATTTTGAGAAGATTCATTTTACATTAGTCTCCCAATTACGAATAAATTAGATTCAACTAGTTTCAATCAATAGATTTTCATTCGAAAAAAGATCAATTTTATACTTTTAGTTAAAAAATTATTAACAATTAAAGTTTCGAGGACGATTGATTCAGGTATATAAATTCAAATCGCAATTACTATATTCAAAATAACATGAATCAATAGATTTTCATTTGATTCACATTCTGAAACAAGTCGATTTTTCGATTGTACATCCTTAATTAAAAAGTTCTATGCCCATCTAATCGAATGTTTACTTGAAATTTTAAATGATAACTTTAACTAAAAGTATGCAAACAAAAAATAATTTGTTTTAGAATGTGCAAAATCTATTGATTGAGACTAGTTAAATCTAATTTGTTCATAGTTGGAAGGGCTAATGTAAAATTAATTCTCTTCAAAGTTGTTTTTTAATAACTTTTTCTTATTTATCAGAAGTGTGCAAACGAAAATGCGAAATGTACATATATGTGCAACGATGAAAAATTGAATGAGTTATAAAAAGTTAATTTTTTCAAATATTAGAGGTCAATTTCACACGGGTAGTTTTTGGAAGTTTTTGATTAAGAAATGACATCAAGTTTCCAATTTCGCTTTGAAGCTCATCAGTGCTACACAAACAGTACTAATTTCCAAACTGACTTTCAAACTTTGATTATAGGCTTTGTAACACTGAATCTTTTTTCATAGGATGTTACTATCCTTTTGAAAGTCGATGTTTTCAAGCTACATTCAAATTCAGCCACATCAAGAATCTTCTAAAACTAGGTATTTTAAAAATAGGAATTTTAGAATTCTGAAGACAGAATCGAATTCAGTAACCTCGAAAATTAGGAACTTTTAGAAAACAAAGTCTTTTTAACAAAGATTCTTTGTTAGAAAAACCAGTCCAATCTTCAAAGGGTTAAAGAATTCGAGTTAACATTGTTAATATAACATTGACCATACAAACTACGAGAGCTAATATGTAATTTGGCTGAGCATCGCATAACGACGAAGCACGAGTGAGCAATTGAGGCCGCGCTAAAGTTTATCTTTTAAACGAGCTTAATTAATAAACTTTGTTTCGGAACGACCGTTCGACCAACTTCCAGCCTTAATTAGGGATATCCTACGTTCAGCATTATGCGACGGGCAAACGTATCGCTAGGGATCGGCATTTCTTCAACTTTTGTTAATTATATTGGCGATACACCAACTTAAAGGGTCAGATGAAGAATCATCCATCATAATTAGCCACGTGGCATTATAGCCACGTGGAGATACGTGCTAATTTAGTTATTTTGTAATTAGATAGTGTTCAAGACGCGATAAGAAGTAAGTGATGTGTGAATATGAACCTCGGGGCAAATTTCAAAAATATCGCGTAACAAGAGCATCATAAATCTCAACTCTCATATGCAAACTTTGCATCAGCTAATCATAAAACATACTATAAAATATACACCACGCTAATTAAGACTCCGCTAAGAGAACGTTATCTTTCCGACCGAGAGAGGGAATCATTTCGCAGCATGATATAACTTCTATATTTTATTTGAACAGTACTAATTGGAGCAACGCAGACGAGAAGAGAGCTTCTCGCGATTCCCCCTCGTCAAACATTGACGAGCTATGAAACCTTTAGAAATGGGGAGGTAAGAGGTATCAGTTGCAAGTTCAATATTATATACGCAAACCCAGGTTGTAAACGTCATTAGGAAGTGTTTGCCTCGTCTCTTTTATGTAAACTGTGTGATCTTGTAGGATGTTTCACATCAACCGTCATCTCGGTCTCTGCAGTATCGAATGACAAAGGACTAGTATAAACATGTATATCCCTAGATCATCAAAAATAATCCAAGCGATAATTCTCATTTTGAATCGCACAAATATCTTTTTGACTTGCGCGCAATCAATAAATCGTTTTAACTTTTAATAGATTGATGGTGATTTTCAGACATAATTAAATTTATGCAGATTAATTATATCGTGCGGCATCGAAGCTGAAACTTGCTAAATATGTTACACACGCGTATGAAGTGATAATCGATCTCATATTCATCGCAATGCTTCG
>NW_012130065.1:4739159-4743058 GCF_000143395.1 Atta cephalotes
ATATAAAATATTTAAACAATCAACTGAACTATCATTACTAAATAGATAGAAATAAACAAAACATAATAATGACAAAATTAATCGTTTAAATATACTAACATTCTATCTGAATAAATATATAATATATATATAATAAAATGATATAAATCACTGAACTAATACGCATGTATTTCATAACATATATTTTACGTGAATTCTACGATTAAATTAAAGCTGTTTGTAAATTAAAACTGTTTATAATGTAAAATCGAGATATGTATGAGTTGTGGTATATTAAATTTGAAGAGATTTTTCAGGGATAATCGCAGTTGATCTCAATCCATATAAAATTGGGAAGCGAAACGTACGAGCTTATTCGACGCGCTAAATTAAGCATGATAAAAGATAAAACCTGGTATATGCACACGGTTACATGCTAGTATCATCGATCGTATTTACAATGTTACCGGTTCATGCAACCATTAATATCTTAATGCAGCCCCAGATACATTCGCGCAAAAGTTTATTCAATTTATTGCGAACGGTCGCTAACGTCGATTAATCGCATCTGAACATACGAGAGATCCGAAAGATTAATCATGGTTTCGTTACGGATGTCGATTGTCCAGTTTCATCTAATCTATTTATCAAAGAACTCTTATAATTTAACTATGAAGCGCAATCGCGCGTCGAAACTTCAACAAAAATTGTTTCAATCTTTCGACAAAAATCAATAAAATCTGAGGAATTTTAATAATCATGAACAATTTCTGATAGCGTGTAGATATATAGCTCTTAATTGGTCGATAATAATTTTGTTAAATGAATAATTTAGGCAAAATTTTTGGTGTTGATTCTGAAAATGAAGTAAGAATTTATCTTACAGGCTCCAATTTTTTGTAACCAAAATATATTTTTTTATTTATACATTTTACTAAAACAGCTATTAATTATATGGGGTTTTCTTAATTAAAGTGAGTTAATTAAGAAAACCTTTTATAATAAGTAAAAAATTATATTAAATTTAATAACTATATGAATTTATTTATTTATATTTTTTATTTATATTATTTATTTATATTTAACAAAGAAACTTAACTGTTGAAATTGTTCCTTGTTTTTGGATATATTGTGAAATATAGAGAATTAAAAAATATTAAATTCACATTTTTTTTAAATCTATTTATCTCTCAAGGTTTAGGGATTGAAACAATCCTTGGAGGGTAAATTAAAAAAATTTGACATTTTTGAAAAATATAAATATATACCGTTATTAAAAGTAAAAATATCTTAAAATTTTTGTATAAAACATTTTCATATCTCATAGTTTTGTAAATATTCGCTAAAAATGAAAAAAAATTGTTATTTTCAAGGGATTGTTACGACTCTAAATCTTAAGATAAGCAGATAAAAAATGAATCTAAAATTTTTTGATGCTCTACAATATATCTAAAGTCCATTAAAATCGGTGAAGGATATTTTATTCTTTTGTGAACAGAAAAAATAAAAAAGTAAAAAAATTGTTTAAACATGTTACTCAAAAACTCTGCTTTCCTTATAATTTGACAAACAAATTTGAAATCAGCGCAAAAATGTAAGAAGTATTCTTAATCAGATTAATTTAACATAAGAAAAATGTTTAACAATAAGAAAAAAAGATATTTGACAATAATGGACATCATAAGTGAGAAATGACATGTTGAAGTTTCTTACATACGATTTGTAAGTAAAGAGAATTTACAGAAAATTTAATAATGAGAGATCATTATAAAATATCTGTAAAAATAGACAGAAGTTATCTTTATCTTTTCGCAGCCAATGAAGTCATAAAAGGCACTTGAAATAAAAATAAATAAAAAGAGCAAATAAAATCTATTGCTGACTGTCAAGAAAGGAAAGGAGAGAATTAAAGATAGCTTCTACCCATTTTTACAAGTATTTTATAATGATCTCTCATTATTAAATTTTCTGTAAATTCTCTTTGTTTACAAATAACATGTAAGAAACTTCAATGTGCTATTTCTCGTTTATAACGTCATGATTCCAATATGGCCATTGCTACTAGTGAGTCTTAGGGTGCGTACCGAGTTGTGCATGAAACGCATGATATATCATTTTATCCTTCTTTATTATTCGGTGAGCAACAAAGAATAAATAATGCATCATGTGCTTTATGCGTATCTTGGAATATCCCCTTAATAACACGGGCTGATTACGTTCGAAGTATGCAAACATGCTTCTCAAATTACGTAATACAATTTTCCATCAATAACATTTCTGCGGGGGAATAGGTGTAGTTGCGAAATTAATTACACCGCCGTTGCCGTTGGGCGAAAATGTTCATTTTAATTAAACTATTGTTCATCCTGGCATATGCTTAATCGCGCGTAATTTCAGTCAATGAGAATGTAGCACAAAAAAAACTCGAAATGGACGAACAAACGGTACAATTCTCTAGCAAAATTCGACTTTGGCGTGAGTATCTTTGAGTCTAATACATAGAGGTACTCTTTTTAATTAAAGCCATTGGCCGGTGGCGATTACCTGCGCGCAGCTTAACTGATTAACTGAGAGAACTAAGCTTTGCTTGTTGTAGTAATCTGATGACGCATTTCTGCAGTCAGTATGTATTTTATAAGCTCTGTTACAGATCAAAGCGAATCTTTTGAGCTCCGAAAAAGCGATTCATATATACGAGCCGAGCGTGCGGTCGGAAAAGTTATTTTAAAGCATTTGTAGCTCGGCGCTGCAACTTTGATGGGAGACGATCGAAAAACGATCCGAATTGTCCAATCGCTTCAAGCAGCTTCGTTTGTATCTATCACAATCAAACTCCACAGATTCTTTATATAAATCATGTCGAGGCTAATATGTTCCCAACAAATGGTTCCTTCTTTGAAATATTGACGTAACTCTCTAGAGCGATTAAAAAGACAAAACTTTTTCAATCTAGATAAAAAGAAAAATCAAGTTAAAAATGACAAAACGATGAACACACGTGAGATCAATACATATCATGTACCAATTAAAAATTTGCGTCCTATTATTCGGATTACACAAACGGGTTATTGAATGCTTTTACCGAAGCTTCGTTTACACATTGCGCATGCAATAGCGTTATCGGCGTAAACATGTTCTTGCCGATTTAAAAACAGATTACTATCAAACGAATCACCGCGGCAAAAACTACGAATGGTAAATTTTATCAAAGAACGAAATATAACATAGAAAAAAAAGCTTTTTTTAGTTTCATACGCTTGCGTTATAATTAAATCCCATTTATGATTGTGATCCCTAACAGGGTGAGAATAAAATATAGAATTGGTCAAGAAGGTCGGTGATGATGTTAAAGTAGCAAACCTGATTGAAAGCGGCATTATCAATGGTTAGAACCGTTCGAATCTCGCCGGTGGAATAAACTCGAAATGAAATGACGTCGTGACACGTTTACGGGCTGATTGAATCTCGACGAGCCGAAGGAATATCTCGGTCGGCGACTTCTGTCGATTGGAGAGACACATGGATGGCGCCTTTATTACATCCGTGAAATCGAAACAGGAGATGCTCGTCGGAAGAAAATGCGAACGGAATTCCAATTCCATATTATTGAATATTATACTACAAAAGTCTTGGCTATTTCGATTGTATTCCAAACGTATTATGTACAAAAAGTTGAATATAACTCAATAATTTATTTCAGAAAATTTCGTATATATTATTATAATCTATAATCTGATAAAATGAAATAAGATCTAATATTTGAATATCAAAATAAAAATTCTATATTATGAAATATTCAGAAAATCTCAATCAAATGATAATTAAACGAATAAAATTAATAGATTATATATATATATAAATGTGTGTGTGTGTGTGTGTGTGTGTGTGTGTGTGTGTGTGTGTGTGTGTGTGTGTGTGTG
>NW_012130065.1:4744650-4762990 GCF_000143395.1 Atta cephalotes
TTTATTTGTGATAATTCGTTCTCTATATATAATTTCTTTTAACCATTGACGTGTGGGAAAAAAATGCACAATTCAATTAGTTGTTTGTCATCTGGCTGCAATAATCGAAGCTATGATATACGCAATCTTTTCCATCGAGGTTAACAACTGATTGAGAATATTAAGGATAAATCTCGTTCCTCTTATAATTGTTGCCAGAATAAGAAACATGATATAACAATGTGACTGATTTTGTGGTACACGAAATTATTATAAATTGTATTCTTTATAATTTGTTATTTGAGAGTTTTACGCTGAGGATGGCTCAAACTTGAGCCGAAACGTACGAAATTGAATTTACCTATGTGTTGTAGTAAAATTTCTTTTTACAATTAAATAATTATAATTTAATTTACGCACCGTTAACCGTGCTGACTCCTATAACCTTTATATTAATTGTGATTTTTATATTATCTTTCACTTTAATTTCACGAAAAAGAAAAATTATGTAAAAAAAAATAATATGCTGCATTCTGATGCGCTCGGATCTTATTCATTATTCTGTCGTATTACGCTTTTAATTATCAAGAAATTAATAAAGGTGGACATAATTATAAAGGCGGAAAAATAGATTAAGAAAGCGAGAAGATTTAATAGACTTTGACGAGCAAATTTACCGTCGCTGCAGTTGCAATTTTATAGTTCCCTTCTAATAAATTACTGGTTCATGAAAGGATGAACAGTGATTAGCGAACTTTTCACACGGTATATGTGAACGGTTTATAGCAACAAAACTATTTTTTTCCCCAAAACTGGGTCGAATTATTATGCTCACGATGAATTATTGTTCATAACATTAACACATTGAATCAATTTCCATAATGAAAAATGATAATCCGAATAAGATAATCAGCGACGCGGAGTTGATTAATGACATACATGCGTTCAACCAATTATGTTATTATTCCCAGACTAGTGATCGAGGCTCATCATAATTGACGGAAGTGAAAGTCGGGAAATGAGAATTCCGGGTATGATGCAGCAGTTTTATATTGACGTCGTGAAGATTCATCTTTACGCTCTCTTACTAAAGATACGAGAAATCTCAACATGTCTATATAACAATAATTTAATCAATTCGTAACTAATCCCTAACTAATTGAAGGCCACATAAGTTATGTATTAGAACAGAAATGGAAAATCTCAGAATCATGAAAAATAAGATAGATTAGCCTATATTCGCTCATGGGATGGATCAAATTAAAATTGCATTATCAAGAAGCCACTCTAAAGGCGCTAGTGTGGTGTGGGGATAAAATTACACTTATTTCTACTATAAAAGAGAATTATAGTATAGCGTTCGTTACTTCGAGCTATAAAACGAGCGTCTCTTTAGTTCCTTTTTAAGAAGGATTCTTCATTACGATTGACGAGATCAGGTTCCAGAACGGACGCGAATACTTCGAGTTATCCCAGATACGCGACAGAAATGTCGGTGATAATAATAGAAATGCCTATAGAAAAAGATGCTCGGATATTGTGCGATTTTATTCATCTTCGGGTCAGTTGTTATATTAAATTTTTGTCGTTAATTAATTTTTTGTCGATGCGATATGATGAGTATAGATAAAATTATTGTTTAATAATATTTAAAATTACATTGATTTAATAATAAAATAAAGAAAAAAACTAATACGCACTATCAAGGCTAGATCTTGATGTCTAACAATATTTTTTATAATTTTCGCTATAAGAGTTCTTTATAAGTTTTTAAGATGAATAATATCATTATCAAATTGATGATTTAATTGTAGTATTTCAATTTCAATTTATAATTGCGTTTTAAGTCAACAGCAAGCGGTACGTAATTTATAATTGAAAGATGTATTTAGAATTTATATAAAAAAAATATTATTAAAAAGACTCAAACTTCGATGATATTGTCTTTCTTTATAATTATTTGATTTAACTTATTTGATTTATTCATATAATTAACTTATTCTTATTTACATCAATTTGTTTATTTGTTACTAAAGATTATTGAAAAATAATAATATCTAATGTTTTTCGAAATTCTATCGATTTACATTTCATAATGTATTATATGAGTAATAAAATTATCATCCATATAAAGTTTCAAAATAGTTTAAGCAGTTGCAGCAAATTTAATTGAAAAGCGAAAGGAAAGTTATTTGGGAAACAATCGTGTTTGCTCTCGTTGCATAACGTGAAAAGTGCTTAGAAGGATCATTTAATTTGTTACAGACGAGCAGGGTAGATTACTCTAATTCAAAGCGGGTTGACCCACGCTACTTCGCAAAGCTCTTGGATCCTACAGATCATTAAGTGAGCACAAAAGCCTAAAGATGGAGGAAGAGTAATCGTGTGAAGAAAGGTGTAACTTCGATCCTCGAAGAGAGAAGAATCTCGAAGAAGAGAGGGATAGATAAAAGAACGAAGAAGGAAAGAAGGAAGAACCTGGGAGGTAACAAATCGTAATGTGACAAACTACTACAGTGCAATCTAATAATTAAGAAATTTCCATTAAGGAGAGATTACAGAGAAAATGAAAGATTTTGGCGGTATCTTAATTGCGTCATTTATTGCGCGACCTCTTTTGCTTACAGTAGTAACCTTTTGCAGTATTCAACTTTTCAGATAGAGAAGCAAAATCTTGATAACTTAAGATATTATTTGTTACTCCATTATGAGGTTATAATTAATTTTGATTTTAAAAAATATTACAACAGATATTAAACTTCCAGCAAAGTACAATATTTTCCATAATTGAAAAGTACTTTCTGTTTAACATCATATATTTTTTAATATTAAATTATCTTTATATATTATTATAATTTAAAGACGTGTAATAAAGAAATTCAAACAAATAAAATTTTATCAATCTCCGCGGTCGTTTAAGCCTAAATAATATATATTCATAAGCAATAAATATAATTCGCATTTGTGGCATCGAGTAGCTGCCGCTCGTTGCGATCGACTCGCAATGTGTAGATCCGGATTCAATCCAACCTGCGCCCGCATAAACGATTTTTCGCATTTAAGAAGAACGAAAATGATCATCTAGTAATTAAGAGATTTTTGATCACCAGTGCCATTCGGATCTGGCGTTAAACTGTAGATATATATTTATTATTAGGATACATGTACATTCGCTAATAAGTGTGACAAGTGTGGTGTTGTAATGCCAAATTCCTTCCTTCTAAAGACTATAATAGAAAAGATTGGAAGAGCCATACTACTAAACAAAATTAAAGTAGAAGTAAATCCATAGATGTTTCGACTCTAAAGCTGAGTTTCCTTCAATGAGATAATTAGTGTTAAACATAATTGTCACTAACTATCGCACTAAAAAAAGACTCAAATCCAAAGTCAAAACTTCCGCGGATTACATTTTATTTTAATTTCTTTGTATATATAAGATACATCCTAATTGCATGCGAAATGTATTTTATCGTTTACGAATATTTAATAGAGGCAATTTTAATTTGTATTGAATTTATTCTTTATTTACAAATATTACTATTTTATTTTAATTGGACAAAGAAATTACTGCAAAGTTAGATTGCTGCATCATTAAATTTTAACGTTAAGGATAAACAAGCATAAAGTTTTACTTAAGTTCTAATGGATCATAATGAGAAGACAAAACTATCTACTTCGAGAGAATTAACTCCATTAATTGGTTTATCCCAGTCTCTTATAGCAATGTATCCGCCTATTTCCTCGCGTTCCATTGACTATCTTCGTTGAATTGGACGAAAGCTAATTCCGGCACCAGATGTGTCTGGGGAAATGCGATTAAAGACTACAGTCTATCCTGTGCGCAAACGAGTTTTGCATCCGACAATATGCTAGCTAACATCGTACATACATCGTACATACATAGAAAATAATGATGAGATTTAGTTCTTCTTTTCGCGCTGGTTAATAAATATAAACGTAAAAGTTTATCTTCATCGTAACAAAAAAATTCCTTAATTTCGCAAGTGCTACGATCATATCTCTCTGACTGTAATTTTTATTGTTAAAAATCGGATAGTTGGTTAACATTATAGTATTTCACATAGAAAACCGATAATCAAAGTTATCGATATCGCCGCGAGCCGAATCTGTGATCAAGGAGAAGTGTTTCAAGGCGAATAATCAAAAAGTAATTTTGCCTTGAATAAAATTAACTTATACTTGCTTCATTGATTACACGATATGTAACCAATGAAGCAAATATAAAGCCAAGTAAAATAAATTGTGACAGTTATAAATTGTGGCAGTGTTAATCGTATGGATTGAAAAAAGTGCTCTCACTTAATGCGCTGTAATTACAAAGTCGCTGTTGATTTTAATCGCCTGAGGCGGAACAATTAAATGACATTAACGAGGCGACAAGCGCTTCCTCTGAGCGTGACAGCGCTCACGGCAACTCGGTCAGTTGGAAATGACGATGCTAATATATATTCGCAAAACGCCTAGTATAGCAATTGTGGATGAAAGTATGCGGTAGTCGTACTGCAGGAAATACGTTACCGCTAAAAGTTATGCAGCGATACAGAGGAGCTCCCGGAAGCACATGCGCCATGGCACATAATATTATAATAATGGGATCTGAAGTTTGGAATGGGATCTAACACGTCAAAAAATTCCTGGAATTCAAAATATTCCACATGTTCGCGCGAACAGTTTGTAAACGGAAATCAGAGTGGATTGACGAACTTCAATTAATATCAACAATGACATCTTCTAATCGCCTGCCATAATTCCCGACCGCGAAAAAAGGATGATGCAAATTAGAATGAGTTTAGACTTTTTGCAATTAATCTAACACTACGGAATATTAATAATAAAATAATCATTTTATATATATAGTAATCTTTAATAAAATGTTAGCTTTAATACTAAAACCGTCGAGGATGCCATTTTGGCTCTGCTAAGCATTTCAATTTTTTTTTATGTATTAGATATACAGAATATTAAAAAATTATGTAAATATAATACAAATAATTCTAACACAAATAATACCAAAATAACTTTTCTAATAAAAAGCAAGCATAGGAAATTATCCAATTGATACCTTTGACAATTCTAGCGGAATTCTAGCGGAATTGGTGATTTTAATGATGAAATTTCATTCACTCAGAGAAATGTTTTGATGTACGATAAACAGTACAATTCTCTTTATATTTCTACGTGAAAATTTCTGATATTTAATTTAAATTCTGTAAAAGAAGAAATGTCAAATGTAAAAGAAGGCTTAGAAAAGATCGGAAAAGTGGAAGGTAAAGGTTAAAAGGGTGATTTGTTTTATACATCGACGTGTTGAGGCTGCAATTTGACTGGAATGGACAGCACAATGGAATATGTAGCCGAGTTACGGTGGTAAGATAGTTCCCGCGCACTTGTATCCGCAATTGACAAGCTTCTACGTCGGTGGTTTGATATAACACAAAGGATAACAAGGATCTGTTAAATTGTGACTGCGGAGTTCAGGAAACGATTGGTGAAACTCTTGTAACAATCGCCCAAACAAATCAAAATCTAAAATGTCGATTTTAGTGGAGCGACTTAAACATCGCTATAACGTTATTAAAATGAAATTTAATAAATTACGTAATAATTACGATGCGCTCGTCGATAAGCAATTATTTCGATAATCGCATTAATTCGACGACCTACAAATTTTGATTAAAGCGGTTCGTATTGCCATATTTAATTAGTAATAATCAATCCACATGTGTGTGTAATGTCAAGAATTCATAATCGATAAAATAATTTTTTAAATTAAATTAATAATAAGCAGCCTTTGAAATGTACGGAAATTAATATTGTATCTATAGATTAGTCTTAAAATGAAAACTATTTCCCATACAAGTAAACGATTAATGATATTTCTATCTCGCGGAGAAATATAAGCTGACAAAGATATTCATGTATAGCCAGATAAGCATAAGTTTAACAGTGTGCATGTTGCGGGCACTTAAGTGTCTACATATTAAACAGCTCGTTGACCCGAGCATCAGCGGTTCACAAAGGCTAACTGAAAACCTTTCATGGCACTTCGATTTACGGCACAGTTTACGGCTAATGATGAAACTAGGGTAGGAAAGTGACCGCGAAACTTTAGGCATTGCGCGAAGGATGCCATATTCATCTTATTTTACATTTGACGTCAATAGTGCTATTTTGGCGAAGCACAGTTCATTATTTTTGATGACAACTCTTCACTGAAACAACTCTTTACCGGAAAAAGGATCTGATTGCATTAATTGGAATTCTGATTGAAAATAGTCAAATCAGTATTTTCTGATTGAATTTATTATAATTCCAATTAAGATAACTAGAATTCTAATTGATACGATCAGAATATTTTGGTTCATTCATTTTCAATATATTTTTCTCATATATTTTTCTCAATACATCATCATCACAGAAGATAAACAAATATTTTATTTGAAAATAAGAAATATAAAATGATGGCGGATTTTACTCTTACAATTTTCATTACGCTTAAGTTACGATTATAAATATATATGAAAAGTAATGAATATTTAAGAGTATTAGGAAAATTGTATAATGCAATGTTGCCTTTAAAATTTCCACGAGATTGAATATCTTCTAAATTTCATTATTTCTCTACGAAGGAAGCAATACACCGAACACGGAAGAGAGATTTGCAAATTGTAAAGCTAGATAAATTTGTTATTACAAATGCTCTTTCCATCTAACCGAATTAGTACTCTCTGTTAATCGAAATTGAGCCTGATTTGGTCTTTCGTTTTACGTTTGTTTCACCGCGTAACAACGTCAGACTAATTTAATTTCAGTAGACTGAAGATATAGTTAAGGTTCACTACAATTTCCTACGTAGTTAGAACACATTTCCTATAGCCTGGAAGGAAAATTCTGGGAGAGGCACTGCGAACTTAGGATTTATCAGGATATGTTTAATATTATATAGCTTCATATGATATGCTACTGATGATTTTACTTGCTTGATATAATATGCAGATAATTATATTATTATGAGAGATATCTTCGCATTATCAAGAATATTTCAACAAGTATTTCTATCCTATACATGATATAAGATGAATCCTTTCGTCGAACGGATTCGTCTTGCGGAAGGAAATTATTTTCTCCACAAAATATCAAATTAATTGTTATGCGTATAAAGATAGAAGTATATATTGTATATACTATAAATAAATATATACATACATAGAAAAAATATCGTATGAATAGTGTAAGTACTTTCAACGAAAATTTAGTAAATCGGAATTTACTAAAATTAAAATCGTTACGAGAAATAGTTAAATAGCCATTTTTAGAATTATTAATATGATTAGTAATACAATAAATTAATATCATATAAATCGTATTAGAAATTTTTGTCGTGCAAAATAATGTACAATAGATACATATTATTGTAACATAAATTAATATACCAAACAATAAATTTAAATGAAATAAATAAAGTGTTAAAATATAAAGTTCAATATACAAAAAATATAACTTAATAATATAACTTAATAATAATCAAATAATAACAAATTAAGCTTGATCGGTCGTACTAAATAATCTTTTTACAAAAATTGTTAATTAATAAAACAATATAATTAATATTCTAAATGTAATCAACATTTTAAAGATCATGATATCACAAAACGTTTTCGAGCTATCAAAAAGTTCTATCATTCTCAATGCGCATAACAGTTTTTCTTTTAATAAAACTTCTTATGATTTCATGAGAGACATTACATCATATCATTTTTAAAAAAGTTCAATATTTGAACAGTATCTATATCAAAATAATATTTGATAAATGGGAAATAAGATACGACTCGTGCACGATAAAACCCGCATAGAATAGAAAAAAATATTAGGTGTGGGAAAAAGTTCGTGGCGTTTTTTTAATGCGTTTTTTTAATCTAATGGGAAAAACACCACGAACTTTTTCCCATACCTAATATTAAAATACATCAATCACGAAATTATAAGTTTTGTTAAAAGAAAAACTATTATCTTGAAAACGATATCTTGATAGGTCAAAAACGTTTTATATTGTGATCTGTGAAGATCATTTAACTATGCTTAGAATATTAATTATATTGTTTTATTAATTAACAATTTTTGTAAAAAGATTATTTGGCACAACCACTGAGCTTGGTTCATTAGGTGATCACTGTTAAAATAAAATAAACCTCTTGTTACGTTATGAAAATATATTTCGTAATTCGGCATCTCAGTTAACTTGACTTAATTAGTTTCTGCAATTGATCCCTAATGTTGTCAAGAGCGCAGGTGATTATCTCCGATTGTTGAATCAGCTTCGATATACTTCCCACAAGATTCCAGTACAAAGCTTGATTGGTAATTAGCAATTACTATGCAAATACAAGTGCAGCAAGAGACAGTGAGAACGCAGATGTATATTTGCTCAGAGATATTTATCATGATTATTCATGCACAATACGTGTATAGAATATTTTTTCGAGCATTATGTGTTGTAATTCCAACACGATAAAGGGATAGATAAATTTCTTCGAAAAGCGAAACTTGGAATAGATAGAAATATATTGAAATATATAATCGAATACGAAGTACTAAAATTTGCTTCTCTTGTTAAATGAAAATATCATTTTCATTCAATAAGTTTTTTTTCAGTACTATATAAAAATATTATATTAACGTTCTAACTATTATTATACTTTCGATTTATATAGGAATAAAAGGTTACACTACACTAACTAAACAAAAAGTATTCATTATCCACTATCCTGAGGTCAACTGTGTAAAGAGCACATTCGCGTCTCTTATAAAAACTTATAAAAACTTTCTTATAACACATTATAACTTTAATGGTAATTAAAGTTGTTAATAAAATAATTCGAAAAGTTGAACATTTTAATATTATCGGAATCTAATCGAATTCAGTTTGATATTTAAATTCCATGTTTGATTGATACATTTACATATATATATATATATAATATTCAGATATATTTAATATTTAAACATATTACTTTTCGTTTTCCTGTTTTTCTTCTTAATTTGATTCTCAAAATCACATAATCTAGAAGAATCTGTTCACAATTTATTTTTAAAAAATTTTCTTGAAACAATTTTCTTCGAGCTTATTAAATATCAAAATTTATGATATTTATTTAATTCTAAAATCAATGAGAAAACTACAATTTTATTCGAATCGCATTTTGTGAGTTCCACGTACATATCTTGAATTAATCTTTTCCAATATGCAACAGGCGCGGCTGGCAAACGCGATCGAATGCAAAGCGGAAGTAGGCTTGCGTGCAATCGCCGTGCAAATGGGTGTACAGCTATCAAATGAAGCATTACATTTGACCACGGTCTATTGGCGGTCATGGCGGGAATTTGTCCGGAATCCAACGTCAGCACACAGATCCGCACAATTATTTCAACAATACCACTGCCTGCTGGAGAATTTTGCAACGTAAGTGGTCCAAGTTGCATGAGCTTTTATTGATTGTTCTTGTGAGACGAACTATTATACGTAAACAGAGAACTACGTTTCGGCTGACGGGCAGTTTACACGTGGACTAGGAAAGCAAATTGCTTGTCTTTGATAAAACATACTTACAGTTGATCAATAAAAATACACCAAAAGTTATTCTAAAGACATTTTTATGCAATGTGTTAGGTGCGATCTTTTTTATACGATATAAATAAAAATTATAGAAAATGAATAATTATTTACGATTAGTTATAGTTTCAAATTATGAAAAAAATAATTTGGAAGAAAAAGTCTTAAAAAAGTGATAAGGTAAATATATTAGTTAGTAAATATGACCCAATTACTCATATTGGATGAAATGAAAATTTTCTTAAAAACTTAATTAAAAATTTTAAGTTTTTAATAATGTACGATTCTAAATAAATTTGTTGTTTATAAAAATGTAACAGAATAAATTTATTTAGAGTCATATCGTTAAAAGTTAAATATTTAACATTTTTTTCCATTAATTGAGTCATGTTCACTGGTACCTTATATATTCTATTAATTCTGAGAATCTAGTGTCATTTCTTATACAGTGAGAATTTTCATACAGAGATTTCTCGTATAAACGAGAAATTAGCTTTTAAAATCAGGCATACATGCGAAGTTCATGTTTATGTTAGAAAATGTATTTATTGTATAAAATTGCTAATTAATATTTATTTTCTTTATTTACAAATAAAACTTTTTTTATAACAAATTTCCTTATACGAATATTTTTTGAGTATTCAAACTTTAAACAATACAATTTTTAATTTTCGCTATTTTTCAGATAATATATTTTGTATAATTAAATATATCTTTTTGATATATATATAATTTAAAGAAACATATAGTCTATTTTATTCTTTATGAATAAATTGTTAATTATCCAACAAGAAATGATCGTCAATTAAATGTCAATTAAATGAATCGACGTCAAATTGATGTTGAAATCATCGTACTTATATCGATTCGTCAATTCAATGATTCGCTGGATAATATTTACTTTTTAAAAATAAAGTTTTTTTAAAAAATATTTTTTCTGTACAAATACTTTTTGCACTCACTGCATATTCGTTGCCGAACTGTTGATCAATTTTATTCATGACAGGAATGATGAAAAGATCTTCAGAAGAGAATTGCAGATCCATTTATTATTTTCGCGAAGATATCGCGTGCCTCGCGAATCTCCGTGCTACGCATTAACATTTCTTGTCAGAAAGAAACGCGATGGTCGGAGAATAGCCGATAAGCTTGTATCATACTGTAAAGAACGGCTCCATGGGTCTTAAGCGCTCTCAAGAATCGGTATACCTACACTTCGAGTACATCCATTACTAGCCCCCCATTGAAACTTGCGTGCTATACGAAATTTAGGAGAGTGTACAAACTTCCCCTTTCTGATGGCGAAACATTCTAGCGCAGATATCGATGTCGTATATGGGCCGATCGATTATTTTCAGGGCACGGTAATGTATGGAAAGTGGCAGTGCCATTCTCTCGTGCAAGGAAGAGGCCTCTGGAAAATATCCCTTCGATCTAAATTCGTTTAGAACAATTCCCGGGAAATGTTGAAAAAAACGAAGTCGCGAATGGAAGAGTACGTTCCACCTCCTCAGAAACCGAATCTCTCGAGGGATCGGCCGCGAGCGACGGTCGGAATTTCTTGAGAGATGGAAGACTTCCGCGCGCGCATACTGCAAGATCGTGATCACTAATTACATTGTTACACGTTAGCGATGGTTAAACAAAGCTACCTAACGAGATACGAGATATATATTCAGAGATTTCCGCCGTGTTTCAAGATTAAAGCGCGCCGATAATCTGTAAAACATATACAAACATGTCGGGAAAATTTCGTTCATCTAAAAAAATTCTCGTTTCACCAATACGATTAAAACGATTTTCGCGATATATTTTATGGAGAATATAATGTAAGTTATAAAGATCAAATATCGCAAGTTGTTGTTCGATTTATATCTTATCTTCGATAAGATATAAATTTTATCTTTTCATCTTATCTTATCTTTTCGACTTATTTAAACTAAATTAATATATAATATATAATAAACTTCATATGTTGTAGCTTTGGTGAAACTGTAATTTTCTCGCGATGCTATTATTAAGAGTGCGTTCTCCCGACGGAATCGAACATTTGGACTTCGCGTGATATCTTAAAAGCATTGTTGGAAGAAAAGGTGGAAAAGTAAAGTTTTTTCCAATCCAAATCCGATTTATATCATAGATCCGATTGGATTTAGTGTACGAGAGCACTCGGAAAATCCTACAAAATTTGAAGAGAAATTTCACTTCGTCAAATAAGAGTATTTTAAAGGTCCTAAGAGACTCAAGATTTCTTCAACATTTCCATAAACTACATTCGGATTCCACACCTCAATATCACGTATCATTTTATCTTTGTTGTTCTGTAACTGAAAGTTAAAGTAAAGATAAAATGATATATAGGATAGGAAATCTAGGGTAGGAAATCCGAATGTAGTTTATGGAAATGTCTAAAGCTCTATTAGACTATGGGTTGATGATTACGATTGATGGATGCCCAGTTTTATTTCAGCTAATCACAATGCAGCGAATCGTGATTGACTGAAATAGAATCATGCAACTGTCAATCATAATCGTAAACTCGTAGTCTAATGCGTTATTAAGGGCGCATATCTCGTTAGTTCATTCGAAATCGCATAGCTGCTTTAACTTTGAACGAGCTCTAATTTTCGTAAATATTGTTCTTTGAGTTATACCAGCCAATGATTAATAATAAATAAATCTAAATTTCGTAGATGATGATAATAAATAAACTAAAGGAATTTTAAACATAGAAAAATACTACAGATAATATAATATTAGTTCTGACTAATTTTCCATTATAAATACAAAAATTCGAAAAAATTCGAAAATATATGTAGCATAAATAAATATAAAGAGATTGTTTACATATTTACAGCAACATTCTGAATCTTATATCTCTGAAATATATATATATATATATAAAATTATGTAATTTATATTAAAATTATACATCAATCTTAATATTTATTATTTTAAAAAATTATAATATATAAAGTATTTTGTTATTTTAGATAAGGAAAATTACATTTAATATAGGAGAGAGTGGGCATGAAAGAGCCGTTTTTTTTTCAAAATATGAAAAAAAAATTTAATCTGATGTTAAACAAATATAATCGCTTTCTTACTTAATTTTCATTTATCTATAAGATCTATTTAACAGAAAAAAAATATTTAGTCATTAATAAATTTAATCACATTTTTTATAAACAAGAAATTCAGCTCTTTCAAAATGTAATTTTGAAAAACCTTGTTTTGAATTATCTATTTTGAAAGAGTCAAGTATTAAATTATATAAATAAGTTTTAATACAAATAAAATCAAAATGTCATTCTTTAACAAATATTATTTTTTTTAGAAAATTATTAAATGAAAAATATAATATTTCTAATTAAAAAAACATTTATTGCAAAAGAAATGAAAATTTCTCTTGCCATATGAAATATGAGCCCAGTCAGAATATAATTTGCACTGATACTAATCAAAACTGCATTACTTACAAAATAATCTATTAAACATGATAGATGATTGAAAAGAGTGAAATATAGAAGTTGAGTCAATAAAATACTTCAGTATAACTTAATCTAGTAATAACATAACCTACGAACCGGAATGCTGTTTTATAAAACAGAAATACATGAAAGTCTATTTACCTAGAAGAAATATGCACAAGGATACTTTTTGAAGAAGGAGACTGCATCTGAAGACAATCTTGTACAGAAATGTGCTGACAGGATCATTATATTGATGCTACGCGACGATGTATTGACATTGAGCGAACGAAAATGGACTGATCATCAGATATATTTCAAACAAGTACTGACGTATCAAAAATACTTGAATTGTACTAAAAAAGTAAAAAATCAATTGTACTGAAAAGAACATCCCTGGGTATGCAATGAAGAAGTCAGGCAAAACAGTAGTAGAACTGGTTTTTTCATAGCTCTCAATACTTCGGCTCTTTCGTAACATTATGTGTAAAAAATATAGAATATATAATCAGAGAATATCTGATAAATTAAAATAAACAAAGAATTTGTAACATTCTTAGTTACGTTAATGTATATATTCAATTAAAAAAAGTATTCAATTAAAAAATTTAACTATCCAATAATGCTATCCACTTTTTCTAAAGTTAATCACAAATAAATAAAAAAGATTTGGAAATTTAACTCGAGAAACGTACTTTTTGTAACAATAATTTTGCATCTCTCATTACGACAAAGCCATTTTGACGATGACTGTCAAATGTTTATGGATGATAGTTTTAATTTAATTGTTATCAAATTAAAATATTTTTAAATTTTTTGGCAATATTTAATTTGTTGAAATATGAAACAATTCTTTTAATATGTATGTTGTTCATCGTGTACAGTTTTCTAATTAGTGTTTTATGAAAAACATTATCGATCGGAAATATTTGTTATGATTCAACGACAAATTTATTTTTCGAGTTAAGATAACTCCGTAGAGACAGCTTTTCAAACTTTTCTTGGAAATGTCAGTCCAAGCGTATCTCTATTGAGTTCACAATACGAGAAACTTTCACAGTAAAATGAGAACTTGAAAGACGTGGCTGTCATCTCCTCATGGGAATACACATTTACTACATCTGTTTTTATGAAACAGATCGACGATGTAAGCGAGACTTGCCGAGAACTTACGGCATTTCCTCGAGGGACAGGAAAATTTGTCCGATGAAAATTCGGTCGAGATAATCTCCGGTGTGCCAGTGAATATCAAGGAGGGAATTCCACTCATGAAAAGGAGAATTTCGCGGACGTCCAGTCGCTACGCGTCTCCAAAGTTCCTCAGTGGAAGATCCGAAACTCCGACAATAGCAAACTGCAGAAATGTTTCATACAGAGATTAAACTTCCCTTCCGGCTCGTATCGCAACGTTAAACTCCCTTTCGAACTCGAGAGAATCGAATAGTCGCGGACATGTAACTTTCTTCCACAAACTACGATAGTTGAGCAACTGTAACTATATATGAAACTATCCACTTTTGATTGCATTGTGAAAAGAAACTCTTCCTTATTTCGTGCGAAGACGCTGATGATACTCTCTACGTGGGACTGCGTGGTTGGAAAAGTTTTTAATGCACTTTAATCTCACAAAAGAAAGCCACACTTAGGACATTCATTCGCTGTAACATCTAGGATGAGTAAAAAGATCACACTGACCGCTGAGTACTTTTTAATTAGTATTATACTTAGCACTTTTTAACAAGTTCGTATTTGCATAAAACTTGATATTAATGATGCAAATTATAAGATCGTAATCTCGTGACTCTTTACATTATTTCACGTCTCTCTATTTTCTATTTTTTCTCATACTCAGATGAGTAGAACTATTTTTGTAAACAGTAAAACTTTGTTTTCTAACTTTCTATGCGCATATAAATATAATATAAATTGCTATCATTTCTTTACAATTTTTTCATTATAAATTCCTATTATTTCCTTACAAATTTCTCATTTTGCGTTCGCTAGGATGTATATTTAGTGGCTACAAGTTCAATTTTCAAACTGGTGTTTTCTGAATAATGAGATACCTGGCAAGATATGCATATCAAACGTAATATATGACGTTATGATTTTGTGGTCCGTCAAATACAAACAAAAACACTTAGTTTCTAGTATCTCACAGAAGTTTTAATGAGCAATTTATTGGATACAAAGGAAACATATATATATTAATTTGTTTACAACAATATGACATCAAAGGATCCAGTCAATAAATATTTTTTTCAATTTTTAGACATTGTTACAATATTTAATAAACAATTAATGGCTTTTTACTTATTAATTAACTTGAATTTATCTATAGTTGTATCACATAACAAACATTCATCATGGTTTATATTTTTCGATATCACAGTTCTTTGTATCTATATTTTACAGATAATTTTCGCATTTGAAATGAGCTTCGTATTTCATTGCACGCGAAACATTAAATGCACGCAAGATATTCTGCTCCTAACGACGCGTTTAGAGAAAATATCACGAGATAGAAAGCATTTTAAAGACATTTCTCTAATTGCTTCTAATGGACTGACATTACAGAATAATTTCCACCACTGAGAAATGATAAGCATTTTTATCTCTGTACGATTTGAAAATTATTTCAAAAATTTCGAATCGCAAACTGACCAGAACTATGAATCCCGAATCTATTTCATCGAGGTGGCTTACAAATTAATAAACAATGATCAAACTATAATCAAATCTATCAAACTATATAGTGAGTAAAGTTTTAATAGAAAATTGAAAAATTTCGTTCGTGATTGTTTCCGGATATAGAATTTTAAATGTTTAATTCCACTCTCGAAAGCACGAATAGTACGTGCAGCGACGTTCAATCTGTCGTTCACTATTCTCATATCGCTGTTCTTCCAAAAGTTTGGTCATTGAGTGAATTAATCGCGTCGATTTCCAAATCCGCGATCGTGTCCAAGTCTTTCTCAAACAATTAGGGATTCCAAGTGAGTACCGACTGTTTAAAGATTCTTCTTAAACTTCGTGCCGGTAATTTTTACGAATCGTCATGCCCGCAAAACTCGGCGATCCCGACGTATTTCGTGACGAAGAACTTAGCGTCTCTCTTTTAACCGTTTCTTCCACAAAATTAGCTTTCTACCACTCTGGAATTATGCGATGTTTCCTCTTTCCTCGCGTATTCATCCCTTTTCATAGGAAAAGACGAAATTTATGCTATGATTTATTTATTCTATTATTTATTCTATGATTTTACTACTTGCATACAATGCACAATTCTATCGATATGATCTCTTATAGAGATCATTTCAATAATCCCTATAATTTCAAATTTTTTAATGTTTATGATTATATATACAAAATTTTTTTTATTTGGAGATTAGATATTCTTATGTATTTTGACGTTCGAAAACCAAATCCAATGTTACAATTTTTTTCAAATCAATAAAAAATAACTCGATTTTCAAGTATTTTTAGGACCATTTATGGTCAAACTTTTAATATGCAAACTGAGAGCAAAAAAAGAAAATAAATTCAATAATATTATTGAATTTAGCTAGCTTATAAAATTAATATGCAAGTCGGTAAGTTAAAAATATTGGAAAATCGAGCTATTTTCCGTTAATAAAAAAAATGTAATATGATTGAGCAATGATTTGGACATCGGGTTCGATTTTAGAACATTAAAATTCATAAAAATATCATGGTCTAATCTTCGGATCAAACATTAAATTTTATTTTATGTGCTTATCTGTATTATGATAGTTCTGATTTATTGCTTTTGTAAAATATAGAAAATAATAATCGTTGTGAGCGTTAACTCTTTGCGGTCTTTTTTAAGTTATTTCTCATAAATGAGCAAAAATCAAATATTTTGTCTTTAATTCAATCTAATCAGTGGACATATTATGAATCATAACATTTTTATTATTTAAAAGAACTTATAGAAATTAAGGTTTCAAAAATTTACTGATCGATAATCATGCTGATTCGAATAAATTATGCAAAACTTTCGCAAAGCTATCTGCCGAGTCCAATTTTGACAAGGACTGCAAAGAGTTAGTAAGTTTAATACTAATTTTAATACTATATCACTGTCTTACCTAAAAAATAACACAACTTAAACATTATTTTCGAGTTATCATGATTTAGATAATCATCAAAATCATAAAAAATAAACTAATTTAATTTCATAAGAGATCAAAATCGTTCACAATTCATAAGGATAGCTTTTTAAGATAGAACAAAAATGAGAAAAATGACATTTAATCATATTGAGAACATATTCTTTTTGATAAATTATTTGATTAATCAAATAATTTTATGTTATGTTATGTTAAAAAATAGTTTTTCCTTTTTATCGAGAAACTTAATTTTTTAAATTGTGCTACTTTTAAAGTAAAGGAGCGATATATCGACATCATAAAGTTTCTGTTTTAGAGTCAAATTATATAGCTACGTGTCTGAAAGTTTCTAGACTTTTAGAAAGCCTTAATCAAATATTGCGACTTTCAATACTGATATAAAAAAACACTTTAAGATCTGATATAAACAAATTTTTACATTTGTAAATTAAAATTATTTAAAAAACAGCATTAAATTCTTGATATTTTAGAAAATATTTAATCAGTTAAAAAATATATTGCAGTTTCTTTGGAAGATAATTTTCTTAAATATATGTACATAATAAAATCTTTTAAAATGAATTAATTCATGTAAGGTTTAGCGTAATAAATATAAATTATCGCCATTAAAAAAATTTTTCAAAATGTACACGTTTATAAAATATAAATGCATGTTTAAAAAAATTATATTATAAATAATTATATAATTATGCACGCAAAAGTATATTATAAAATAATTATGTATATGCGCGCTCGATGAATTTAAAAAAATTCAGTTATAGTCTTTTATATTTTGTATGTAAATATCTCAATGTTAAATATTTTATCAATTCTATAGTGTATCCTATAGCGATTACAATTACGATAAAAACATGCAGATTATATTACAATATACAGATAAGCGATAATCAAAATTAAATATAATGAGAACAAGTATTTAACTTTCTTGAAACTAAAAGACATTTTCTGCCTTTTCTGTAAGCTTGGTCTACATTTCCTTCAGGCAATCATTAATAATCAATCTACTGGGAACGCGATAGAGAAATTAGCATTATCGTGACGATAATGACCAAAATATACGAGAACCTGTTGCAGCGATAGAAAAGCAGCTCTCTCTCTCTCTC
>NW_012130065.1:4763010-4770232 GCF_000143395.1 Atta cephalotes
GAAGTAAAGTTAAGTACTATTATACGTAGTACGATAATAGTAACCAAAACTAAATAACGAACGTAACCGTACGTTGTCGACGACGAGTAAGAAAGACAGCTCTCTCTCTCTCTCTCTCTCTCTCTCTCTCTCTCTCTCTCTCTCTCTCACTCAGTAACCCACAATAATGATTCACAAAATTCTCCATAAAGTTCGGCGTCATGTGTCTCAGAAAAGTTTCGAAGTTTTGAAACTCACTTACGAATATTCGGAGGAATATTCGGAACGTTCGCAAAAATCAAACCATCAAAATCTAATTTCAACTTCAATATGATTCATTCCTTTCAAATAAAAATTTTCATTCTATTCAATCGACGTTATTGTTCGCAATGCTTTTAATTACGACCTACTTCGCTAACGATGGGTTAATTTTTTGTCCATGTATCGTCAAATTTTATGAAGGTAATGCATATTTTTCATGTTGTATTTCACGAGACTCATCGAACTGATAAAATTGAGCTTTATCATCCTCTACATCGACTCGGTTATGATTCTCGCACGATTACGCCTTCATGCCTTGTAAATTAAAATTTCCATCGTCGACGTTATCTTACAAGTTATTTTTATCCACGAACTATTTCACCGGTGAACGAATCGATTTTCTCGACAGACTCGGCATCAAATTTCACGATGTTAAAAACGGCAGTGTAATTTGCGGTTACAATTTGCGGGTCTCACGAAACTTGAGATGCAGCGGTATCCGTCACACTCTTGATACATAAAACCACGAAACAACTGATAGCACATAAAAAATTATTTTTTTCTCGGGCACAATTCTCGGTGTCGTCTTTTAATGACACCATTTTTTTTCAGCTTGGCGAAGAGGAATCTCGGTTTTCTTCATTCACTTTCGCTCTTAGAAATAACTTGATATATACCCTCGCGTTACGACACGAAACACGAAATTTTATCGCTCACATCACTGCGTGATACTCGCATAATTGCGCACTCGGAAGCATTTTTCTATTAGCGTTTCCTAAAATCGGATTCTTGTAGGTCGAGGTATCCGCGAGATGGGAAAACGGGGGAAAGGTGAAAGAAAAAGATTTAATCATGCTGTTTCGTGCTGAAATGAAATGAAGAACTAAGATAAAAAAAAAAATCGCCGACACTCATCATGCACAGGGACTATCATTTGAGTGTATATTCACGATTCTCGGCGGTCGTCCTGTTAATGACGGGATGGTAGTGGTAGTGTCTGGGTACATCGTCGCTCACCTGGGGTAGAATCATGACGTGCGGCAGCTGGCGCGCCTCGCCGCGCACTGACTCTCCCGCACGCCCCCGAGAGCGAGCGACGCGTTCCCTACGGCGCGCGCCCTCAGCCGAATTCACCCCCGCCAACCCTCTCAGCATCCACCACTTCTTGTACAACTTACCCCACTCAACGTAACGCCACTCGCTTTCTCCTTCCCTCTGAGAGGAAGAAAAGAAAAAATTCTTCTTCTAGGGATGAAGCGGCTACGAGATGTCGGACTAGACATACGGCGATCGCTTTCACTAAAGACAACTATAATTGCAGGTCTAGATATTAATATATATTAATGCGTTCAACTAAACGAAGAAAAGATTTGTTGACAAATAAATTCCACGGAATAAAACGAGAATATAAAGTAAATATACATAAAAAATATATACAGGTCGAATTGAAAATCTTCTTTTTATGACGTCAATTAAAAAAATGAATATATTATATAGTTAGAAAATTTATGTCAAATTTAATATTTAATTACATATTTAATTATTTGTCTCAAACGAGCCATTCAAATTTTTGTGTCAATTTAATACAAAATAAATATATTAAGAAATAACATGAACAGGTATTATATAAAAAATTGATACAATTTGTAAATAATATTTCTTCAGTAAAATTAGCGTTTATAATATATTAAATTATATAAATATATTACATTTTATTCATTTATTTTAAAATTTAATATTTAAATACATATATTATTCTTATTATGTTATAATTGTTCGCTTATATTTATAAATTATTACTTTAACGGTAATTTAACGCTAAAAAATATTAAACATTGATTTAATAAAATGTTTAAATAATGTAATCAAATTAATACTTGAAATTAAAAATCAATATAAAAATTGTAACAAAAACGGGTTTTAATACAATTACAATATATTTTTTATCCATTATTAGATTTAAATTTAGATTTTTCGAGACTTTGATCTCTGTAATCAACATATTTTATAAAGACTAAAACATTTTATCTTAATTTCCATTTGCATGGATGATAAATTGAAAATAATAGTACTTTTGCTTAAAAATGATTGCGTGTTTTACTTATAATATATATAAAATGCAAACAGTTCTTAAGTAAAGAGATAAGTTATGTCATTCTTATCGTGTTATATGAAGAATAGCCCACGTGACGAAAAAGCAGAGTAACAGCATGAAACGATAAAACGCATAATTTTGAATGCATTGCGCAATCCTGTGTTATACGCGTGTGAACGATCCATCATTTTTCATGAACGATTTTGACGTGGAAGCGGAGCGGCTGTAAAAAGAAGGAATGTCTGATAGATTCGACACATCAGAATTTTTAACTTGCTGTTCTTGTATCGAAAGATATGACATATTACGTACACATAAAACAGCTATAATTACGTTAAATTCGAGTATGTTAAAAGTTCGAATTCAGTGCTAGATTTCGGGAAGCTCGATAACATATTATCGAAACTATCCGGTAAACTTCATCGAAGTGCTGTCGTTCACAAAATGCATTTTAGAATGTGTGATATAAATCCACGTCTCTAAGGTAAATCGCCGGTACGTCACACCGATCTTTCCTATGAAAAAGCGAGGATCACTGCGCGACATACGCGCCAATATAGACGGATAGACATTTTCCATCATGCAAAAAAAAATGATATATGTCTTTTATAGTTATGCAAACTAACAATGGGAATATATTATTGTCTCTCGCGGCAAATCTGTGTGAAAGACGAATGATTCTTACTCATTTATGAAATAAGACAATAATTCAGTTTAAGAGTGTCGCGACCGCGACATTTTTTTGTTCGATCAAAAATTTCCGTTGCGAAAACATGTTTCAAAAGTATAACAAAAGAATGAACTGATTTTTATTCGCCTGTCACAAGAAAAAAATTCAGCTCTATGTCAAGTCACACTATGAATAGATATCGGGAACATTTTCTCAACGAACAAACACCGACGATCGCAAGACATTGACCCAGAAACAGCAATGGCATATAAATCTATCATTCAAAATTTGCATTTCTGAATGTTGAAAACATTCTATGCTATTTGATAACTGTTGATTAAAAGAAAAACATTTGGTATGACTATAATTATTTAATAAAATAATTATAGGTAGTTTCATTTTTATTGTTAATACTGTTATAGTATTAATAATAATAATTATATATAGTTCTCAAGAATATATGAACTATAATTTTATAATCATTTTCGAGGACAATTTGCTCAATGTTGAACGAATAAAAATTTGCAAAATCGCGGCATTTTTTCGAAAATGAAAAATGCAGACAGTGAAGATTTCTCAATTAAGGCTATTATATCTATTAAAATATATAGAGTTATAAACGTCAACGTAATTAATTTAACACAAATATTACTTATATAGCGAAAGACAGGGTTTTATTCTTAATAAATATTAACAAAATGCCAAAAAGATTCTTTCTTTCTGATTACCATTGATTACCGCATGAAAAACAACCGTCAACAACAATTATCATATAATAAAAAACAAGGCAAACAGCTAATAAAATGGGATTTGATAAGATACTGCGTCTTATTGAGTGATTAAGTGAGATAGATTGAGTGATTGAGTGAGATAAATTGAGTGATAGATGACGATAAATTAAGATTAAGGAAAATTATGAAAGTGACTGCCACAGATTCTAAAAATTCCGGATGTACATACATATAAGTCGTGACGCATATCGATCGTGATATTTCTTTGATGTCTCCACCCAAAGAACATGCATGTCTGAAAGATATCTTGAAATAGACATCTTTAAGCCCCTTCTAAAAGATATCTTCTAAAAATTATTATAAAGTTTTGAAGCATGTATAGCTATTTACATTATTAAATGTAAATTTTATTATATAATATCGAATGAAATTTATGATATCACAATCTGCAGATAATACGTAACCTATAAAAATATTGGATGTCAATTAATTTGGCACTCCAATATTTTGTGTTATTAAAGTGTTGTGCAACTATACAATTATGTGAAACGTATTGACGAGGAGAAGAATACAAGTTGGAAATACTTGATAAATTACTTGATAAATTGGTACAAGTATTTTATACTACAGTATTTTATAACTTTTCTAACGACGAAATTTATATCTGTTGTAACAGATAGTTCATTATCGAAGATATATAAGTATAATTAATATCGATTTTTCAGATAATTCCAGCTTCATATTTTTCCTTTTATGACGCGTTTTTGTATCAATAATTTTATCTTTATTTTGTACACAAATGTCTGAAGCAAGACATTACGAATAATGTCTATAAGACGTCAAAAGAATAATATCTATAAGACGTCGTAAATCAGAATATTTTAAAGTCATATAGAGATGTCTTTTTAATAGTGCAAAAAATGTCTCATAAATTTTTAAGATCATCTTTGTGATGTCTTATAAGACATCTCAATGTTTTCTAAATACGCTCGAGAAGTATGCTTTCAGATTCTCGGAAAGGATGTCAATAGCAGAACTAATGCGCGGGATCAAGAATAAAATTAATCCGCTCGTTAACCCGCGAGATTCGATCGTTTTGCTCTGGGGATTCTAAATCTGTGGTTACATTTCCGTTACCATTCAATAAAATCTGTACACGTTGCTTCGTATACCGATTTATTGTTCTCAATAATCCCCTTCCAATACTCTCCATCCATTCTGTTAAATTGTATTATGTCGCAAATCAAATGATTGGGACCAAGCAATCAAGAAAAATCGATATGCTAAACGAAGCTGTAACGCTTCAGCTGAAGTCGTCAAATATTCAACTCGCAATGTCGGGACTTGATAATCGCAAATAAGACACGATGTGTTATATTGATAAATGTTAGATATATTCGGTTATATGTATTTTAAATACCTGAAAAGAGTCGCATATATATTACGTATATTGCATAATGAATTTTTTCTTTTCCTAATATATTTTCAATTGAATATATGATCGAATACTGCAAAAGAAATCTTATAATAGCTCTTAAAATGTATTTTGTTGTACTTATTGTTAGTGTAATGTTTAGTAGATATTACCAAACATAATAATAATAATAATAATAACCATCTGATTGTAATTAAAAAAGTAGGATAATATTAAAAAAAATAAAATTAGCGTTTAACTGATTTTGGTTTTATATTAACTTTTAAGTAGGTGGGGTAATCAAATACTCTACCTACAACTAACTATCTTTATAAGTTTATAATTTTTAATATGTATACATAGAGTTAAATTTACATTCTTACTATATTTATATTCTTATGAGATATTCTTATTTATTTTCTAATGAGAGGAATGTAAAAATAACTTCTGAGCATTACTTTTTATTTCCCTTTTCCAGGATTGTTAAGATAATTTGTGCATGAGATGTGCTATGAGGTGAATTACCGACTTACTTAAACATTAATCAAACATTTGATTGAAATTAATTCACCAAAACTTATTAGTAACTATCACTTATATTATTTTAATAAACATTATCAAACATAATAATAGTAATCGATAGTTTTTGATAATAATTAGAGAATTAACATAATATTTAAATAATTAAAAATAAAATCAATATTTAATTTTAATCAGTAATTAATTTTAATTACGAATATTACTGTTTTTTTCATGTGAATGCTTTTATCTCGAAGAATAGATCTTTCTAAGATAAACTCTTTCGAATATAAATAATTAATATTAAGCTGGAAACAAATGTTGAACACAGTGTTGTATGCCCTTCGATGGTTACATGTCTGATAAACACAAAGAAATACTATTCCGCGGCAATTAATACAATTAAAAAATATCAACTCAGAATATGTAACGGAAAAAATCGACAACGAGAAAAAATTTCATCTATATGAATTCTCAGAAATTTTTCAATCTTCGAGGACCTAGTGCGAGTGTTTTTCCGTGTTACACTTTTCCAAATCGTTCCGCGTCGCGTACCTTTCGTCTCGCCGATGAAATGCTCGCATTTTCCTTGAGTCTTGCCAAGTATACGCGACGTTTCACATTTTAGCCGGGCAAAACACAGTCTTCGAAAGAAATGACGGCGGATGGCAGCTCAATATATTGTTTGATAACAATATACAATAGTTCGAAAAGCTCTTTCTCTATTATCGATTGCAATAATAAAATAAAATAAACAAGAGAATATTAAAATAATATCTCTACATGATGTTTATCGTTAAATAAAAAGTTGTTACTTTGCAATAACTATTTTCTCTTACGTTCCAGTTCTAAAAAATTACAGAAACAAATATTTTCTAAATATTAAGATTTTTTAAATAATTTTTTTTTAAATTATTCAAGCACATAAATGATGAGAAGTCATGGTGATTTAAGCCATAAATAAATTATTATTCACTAATCATATATAATTAAATTTTTACAAGTAAGCTTTGTAAAAATATAGAACGTTTATGCTCAAAAACAATAAGAGAATTATAGCAAATATAGAAATTGTGCATAAATTTTACTCAGTAATTGATTATTTTTACTATATTTATCATTTCATTTATATTATTTTAGATTTTTAGAATGTATCAAATTTTCGTCAAATATACTTTTGCGTTATAAAATTAATTAGTTACTAAAATTGTCACTAAATAATAAATATTAATTAAAATAAATATTAATATTCTTAATTAATATTCTTAAGAAATTAAACATACAAAGAATACAATTATTTTCAAATATGAAATATTGATATTAAATATGAATAAAGAATATGATGTATTAAATATGACGTGTAGCAAAAATCTAAAAAAGCATGTATTAAATATTGCATAAATATAGACTATATGTAACTAAAATTGGAATTTGAATGCTCTCTCTCTCTCTCNTCTNTNATGTCTATCGTATACCTATATCTAGTCTAATNTTATACATATACGTNTATAGTATAAGTATAATAGGTAACGTATTACGTACGTAAGTAAGTT
>NW_012130065.1:4772019-4774001 GCF_000143395.1 Atta cephalotes
CTTCTCTATATATATATATATATATATATATATATATATACACACTATATACATATATATATATATAATTTTTAATGATATATATAAATAATTCAATAAAACTGGAAATAACAATACTTTAAGTAATAAATTACTGATCACATTGCTCCGCCGTCACCCGATGTCTCCTAAATCTCCTCCTCCTTTTAGACTTCATCGGCACATTCACTCAATATTTACTCACGAAAATATAGTTAATTATCTATTATCACGCATTTAAATGATATTTTCGATGTTAATCTGACACGACGTAAGTATAACACTTTACTACATATGAAAAGAAGTTTTGCTAAAGTATTTAAAAATTTAGCTACATATACTGCAGTCCTGAAAATAATTTTGTTAGGACGATCAAAATAATTATGTAGGATCAAGTTGGTTACTAGAATGTCAAAACTTTTTACAGCATTGCTTATAGCATGCTTGAGTTTCCTACATAATGATTTCCTACATAATTGTGATCCAACAAAATTATTTCATATTTCTGTATCTACCTACATAAATTATTAAATATTTGTAAATATTTCAGTAAAATTGTTCTTTCCGTGTATTCTAATAAAAGAATAACGCAAAAGAAATACGAACATACAAAGCTACGGTGTACTCTACACTTGAAATGTCTCGCAAATTCCTTCAACCCATGAATTTAAATTGTATGAAGTATTTTTAATGAAATATTTTCATTAAATAACCGTTATAACGGTATGATATGTTAACGATTTTTTAAAAACGGGAATTAATTAATCGTGCAAGCTATTTATTCGTAAAAAAAAATTGCATTTTGAGAGATAATTACGATGACATACGGACTGATACGAAACGAGTTACGCCATTACATGCCTGTCAAGTCTCATCACAAAAATGATCATGCAGTGACCTTGCGTAAACACAGTGCGCACCGCAAGGAGCAAAACAATATCAGGTCGTGCCAACCGATACTGCTTTGAAAAATTTAACGTATTATCAAAAAATTGTAAACTGGGATGATTTTAATATCACATATCACATATTCACATCGATTTTTCATTCATATAGTGAGAATCGAGCGAGTATGCAATAGTCGTTTCCCATGTATTGTCACCTCTCCAGTTTTCTGCCGGAGAGGCTTTTTGAATGAATTTCCGGTTCTCCATCAAATAAAAAAAAATCTCCAGGTCTAATAGTTCTAAATTTTGATGATCATTTTAAAACGCGAGTGTCGGTTTCAAAAAGAAATCTAACAGAAAAGCTAAGTTTGATGACTTCTTTTTTAAAGAAAGCACAACGCATTATAAGAAATTTAACAATTTTGATAGTTTTTTTATAATAAAGTTTTTTTTATAATAAAAATTATTTTATTATACCGAATTTTTTTAACCGAATTTATTACACCGAATTAGATATTTCTTACAGATTTTTGAATGCTGAAAACTGTCGCAAATTAAAAGTTTCAGCAGATTTCCAAAATAATTTAATATCAAAAAAATGTCTTTTCTGACAATATTTGACATTTTTTTGTAAAGAAAAATAACATTATCTTGAAATTCTGATTGGAATATATTATTATATATTTATCCCCTATAAAACGCATTTTTTAAATTTTAATATCTTACTTTTTAGCAATATTATGGACATTCTAAATTTTTTAGAATGAAATCTCACTCCGAGAGAGTAAAAATACAACTACTTTTGAAAAAGAATGAAAACATTTCACTTTCTTGAAATGAAATTTCACTTCAAGAAAAGAGTATAAGATTTAAATAGAAGATTTTTTAAAATAGCAAATTTCCGCCTATGACAATGAAATCATGTGCAATTTCTAATGACTATCAGTATACATATAAACAGATCATATAGATTTTATCTTAAACATTTCTTTTTAAATGCATTTTTTTTCTTTCGAGTATTCGATGTGAGCAATTTTTTAAATTAAGTACTCTGTGTGCGTGCGTGCGCGCGCGTGT
>NW_012130065.1:4776070-4779714 GCF_000143395.1 Atta cephalotes
GTGTGTGTGTGTGTGTGTGTGTGTGTGTGTGTGTGTGTGTGTGTGTGTGTGTGTGTGTGTGTGTGTGTGTGTGTGTGTGTGTGTGTGTGTGTGTGTGTGTGTGTGTGTGTGTGTGTGTGTGTGTGTGTGTGTGTTTTATGTATTAGATATTAAGCGGAAATCTATTATAACGATAAATCACACTGTATAATTACAACTGTATAAGTCACACTGTATAAGTCACAAATTAAAAATTATGAGTATACGTGACTTTATCATCACAGACGGAGTATTTGTTATTTTAGAAACACTTTGTATTTAGATCTTTTATTAACATGACTAAATAATAAAATATTGAAATAAAAAAAAAGATTTTATAGAGGATAAACAATGCATTCATGACTTTTGATCAAAATTTCAAAATAACACTTTACAAAAAAAATATCAATTATCACAAAAAAGTCCTTCTTAACATATTAATCATTCTTAATTTCAATTACTTCGGAAATCTGATGTGTTAGGGAAGACATTCAAAAGTCTATAAAAAGCACCTTATCTGATTCTCAAAGTATAAATTAAAAAATATTTTTTTATAAACTAGTGTAATCCATCTCCAGCAAGAGGATTGATCTCCAGCGGAACACTAATCGAAAGTCAATTGCACTATTATCTTTCAAAACGCCATTATTCTTTATGAATAATTAGTGAATAACTTACAAGATTAATTAATTATTAATTAACTCTCGCATTTAATGATTTATTAGTGTATTGTAGTAACAATTATTTAACGAAGTTGATAGTACAATTTAAACAGAAATAGGAGGAATTTGCAAGATGTTGTAAGTGTCAAGTAGTTTCGTGCGGTCGTATTTCCTTTGCATTACTCTTGTAATGTTGTAAAGTGCAAGGCATGTGAAATTAATATTGGAAGTTAGCGCAAAGTTTGCACGATCGTAATTAACCGTATTATCGCGAATATTGTGTTAGTGTATCTGAAGAAACCTGAGGGAAGAGACAAGACAAGGCCTGGGAAGCATCGTCCAAGACAGAGCAATTACCAATGAGTTATTTGTTATTTATTATTTACAATAATAATCTTCATTTTTTTAATAGATTGAAAGATACTGTTCCTGGCATTCATAAACACGTGCAAATTCGATATATCTATATATTATTGTAATTTGATTTTTATATACATATAATATGTATAAATTCTTGATTTTAATAAATTAAGAAAATTAGATTAAATTGTCTTAAAAGATATAAGACATAATTGTCGTAAAGATAATTTCTTTTTTCTACAATTTTTTAATAATTTCGAGAGATGAAAAAATAAACAAAATAATAATAATAATAAATCAATTTCTATAAATATGTTTTTCCAATCGAAATGAAAGTAATTCCTATAAATATGAAAAGATGATCGTTTAGTTGTATAGTGCGATTGTATTGTTCAAATATATCGTACTTACGAATAAGAAATCAGAAAGCAAAATTAGTTCAACAGAGAAAATCATTATTATCTGTGTGTATAAAATCAATAATAGATGATAAATTAATAAAATAGATGATAGATTATCAACAGAAGTGTAAGTAAACGTAATTGTAGACCTGATCACACGCAAATTTTATGCATTTTTATTACTTACAAATTAAAAACTGATATGTCAAATCAAGATTTTAGATTTTCTCCAAGAATATTAGAATTTTAAACTTTAATTAATCTTTAAAATACAAAATCTTATATAATAGCTGCAAGATATCCTATATATCAATACATTTAATAAAAACAAAACGTTCGAACGTTTATTTTCTTTAAAAAGAAAAAGATCAAGCCTGAACCTGTTGCGCTTTCGTAATACATGATCATTGTTGTCAACATGGCAGTGTTTATTGAGCGATAAATTAAGAAACATGTTATAAGTTAATTAATCAAGTGTGAAGAAATTTTCATTGCACTAGTTTCTTTATATTTTCAGCGAGTTAACGCGAACGTAATAAGACGTTGATTAACGATGCGTGATCGAAGGTCAAATGAGGTAAAGTTTTGCCGTGATATTGATACTATACATCTCTATGCGCTAAATTGTGTGCTCCGTTTCTTTAATTTATTATTTATGAATCATCGGTCGAGATTTATTTCAATTTTAAATAATTCTAAAAATTATTTATAGAAATTTACGTTTAATGATATATACTACTTATTTTATAAAATATTTATAGAAGTAGAGGAAAGTCACCGATATCGATATAGATCTCCTAAAGTCACATCCCCTTATTTCTCAGAAATTAACTATTGTACTTTATTAATACTAGAAAAATCATGATCTGTTTAACTAATTAAATACAAACTCATAATTTATTGTGGCTTGTTTTTATACCAAATTAAAAACGAATTCTACGATTGCAAAAACGATTGCAAAAATAAAATTTTTATAATTTTCTTTTGCAAATTGTTTAAATAATAGTGATCATATTATTGAGAATATTACGTCATTTTAAATGCTTATAATTTTCTAAATCAGTTTTATTTATATTCTTAGTTTTTTCATAATACGATTTTAAATTTAAAATTGGAGTGCAGCGTAAACTATCATACCTGTCTATAAAACAGATCATGCAGATCATAAGCTAACTCAATCTTTATAATTATAATGTTGGTTTATAATAGTTCTATTGGATCTGAAGATAATCATGCATATATGGAAAAATTCTTGAAAACTATCACGTTACATATTTGCATCTTTGCAGAACAACACAAAGTAAATATGCATATAATTCAATAAAAATGTTTTATAACAAACTGAAAAGATTCTGGAATATCGTATATACATTCACTTGTAGGTACTTTATACAGATAATTCCTGTAAAAGAAAAAGAATAGGAATACGTAGCATTACTATCTACTATATCAGTTTTGGAGCCCATTTTATCAGACGCTCATTTTTGTTTATTTTATGAAAAAATTAATTTGCAAAATTGCAAACAATATTATAAAAACTGTTTATACTATCAGATGGAAAACACTTTTTAGTTTATAGTTATGTTTTTAAAATTTTATTTTTATCTTTTGTTTAAAAACAGAGTGATATATCGGTATTGGTGACTTTTCTCTATATTGTTACTAAATATTACTTGAACTTTAACAATAAAAAAAATTGTATAAATTGTATTCTTGTAATTAATGTATCATCAAATATTTGTTATGTATCATAAAAAATATGTTTATTTGTGAATATATTTCTAATCAACATTTTGTAAATTGAACAAGTTAGCACATTTTCGCATAAAAAGCGTGTGTAAAATATTACCAAATATATGTTAAGTTGGAGAGCGATCTTTAATCACCGAAACCACAGTTTGTAAATCTCAGTGCCGCATATTACGAGGTTAATTTCACGCCACCTGAACTCATTTTGACTTATGTAGAGATAGCATCATCGAGCGAAAAGTGCACGAAAATATCAGTCAGTTTTATTTTCGATTCATGGCTCGCATATCGTTTTCACTTAAAAATGCTGCCTGATTTTTCCATTTCCATTATAATACATGGATTTTAAAGCCGCACAATAAACTAAATAATACAAAACTTTCTGAATACGACCATATATTATTATTTAAAATGTAATACACATGGATGAAAAATATAATGTATACGTAACAAG
>NW_012130065.1:4785073-4787460 GCF_000143395.1 Atta cephalotes
ACGTGGTTGATCATATGCGAGACTTATCTACTTGTAATTTGATATACGCAAATATTTTACGCAACCTTATACATAATTCAAAAACTTTAACAGAATACGAACGAATCTATAGTATGTTAAATCTATAGTATGTTAAAAATACATTTTTAACAATATTTAAAGTGATAGTAAATATATTTTTTTATGTAATAAATTTAATTACAATTAAATAATTATGAATAAAACTTAGACCAATAAGAATAATAAATTAGATAAGAGAAAGAATCTCATTTATAAATTATTATGTACCATATATTATATATTATAATATATATATATATATATAATATATATATACATATATATATATATAATATATAATATATATTTTTTTTCACAAAGTGGGATCTCTTATTGCTTAATAAGTTTCACATGCAAATTTGTGAGTACATTTCCTACAAAGTTGCGACGTGAAACGCAATTATAAAAATGGGAAATAATATTACAAATTATATTAATCGTCAATTTAATAATAATGTTAAATAATGTAATTAATTAAGAATTAAATTAAAGAATGAATTAAAAATTTTTTATTATTGACGTAAACTTGCAAGTTATTTATTTATTACAAGACTTTAGCAACAAACAAGTTTTTAAAATAAAATAGTTGTTTGAAATAAGATGATTTTGCATTAAAATATTTATAGCTTATACAATCAAAAGTTTAAACCTAGCAAAATGAAATTAAGATGTTGTCTTCTAAAGTATTATGTTTTACGCATACATAATAAATTGAGTTACGGTTCTGAAAAGAAACTTTTAATATCTTGTCAAGTCGAAATCGCGTTATGCAATGGATGCAGATGGTTCCACGATATTCTGCACAGAATATTTGATTCTCTGCTCCGCTGCGTCTTCTCTTACGAAGTGCACATCGGCACATGAGAATGCTACGCGAATATCCGAGGTTTTACAAGAACAGTGCAATTCTCCTCGTTCTTTCCGAGTTTCCAGTTTACAAACAAATGTTTTTTATTGTTTTAGAATACACAAACGACCGGTAAAAAGCATCCATCGCGCTTCTCTGTGAAACTCGAAAAGCCACGAAGTGAATACGGCGCGCCAAAGCCTGAGAGGAGGTGGTGACTGAATGTAAAAGCCGCGGGGACATGTTGTCCCAAAGGAGCTCCTAATACACATTGTCGAGAAATCCGCTTTCTACTTCGTCGTCTATGTAAGCGCCACAAGGAGTTTCGACTGTTCTTCAAGAGAGAGCTGCCTGCAGGCAAACAAAGATAAATAGCGAAGTTAACTTCGCACACGATGCAGCAAATTCATCGAATCGAAAAAAATATACTGATTCTACAAAATGAATTTAGCAAATAAATATCGCATATTCTCAGGTGACAAAATAAAAACTCGTAAAATTTTGTAATTAAATTTTGGAATTATATAATGGAATTATATAATGAAATAATGACATATATCATTTCTTACATTAAGTCTTTCAACGTAATAAAAGCTGTGATTTTCTTTTTCTTTTCTCATCGAATTAATAATACAAGATTAATCAAACGTCCGTTATCGCTTAGTATTTGCTTGCATTGTTTATCATTGTTTATCATTGTTTCATAGGTAACATTATTTGATTTTCATGGATGATAATCGTTTTTCCTGAGCTTTTTTGTTAAGAAAAAATTCTACTGGAAATATTCCTATCTCAATATATTGAATATTGGAAAAATTATAAAGATCACCAATACTTTCTTCATTATTTCACATATTGTATTTCCTCAAATAATGTGCAGCGCAAAATATTAACTTGCAGATTTAGAATAGCTATTTATAAACTGTCAAGTAAATTATTGTGATATAAACATGAAATTTATAAATTTTTAAAAATAAATATCGATGAAAATATAGGAGAGCTAATAATGCTGAATAATTCACATAATTATATAGCAACGTTCGAATTTGATAAAACTGATAAAATTTAAATATGAATGGATATGTTTCCCAGAATATAAATAAACGTATTTTTCCTCCTCTGAGTTTGCGATATTATTTTTCTCGGATTTTTTTTTACTGCGCTTGGATAATTGAAGGAGTTGATGCAATCGCATATTGTCCATTTTCGCAGCTGAGATAATTAAATATCGGTGGTTGTGCAATGTAACGTGATTCGTAAATTGGATCAATTTTCGCCGGTCAGAAAAAAAACATTGAAACTTTCTTGATAACGTAATTATGACTGTAATGAATAATCTCATATAGCTATCACTCGCTAAAAATATACTATGCTGAATGTACAGTAATGATTATATTTCTCGTGATATACATGTGTGTGTGTGTGTGTGTGTGTGTGTGTGTGTGCGTGTGCGTGTGCGTGTGCGTGTGCGTGTGCGTGT
>NW_012130065.1:4787480-4801074 GCF_000143395.1 Atta cephalotes
CGTTCGTTCGTCTCTCTCTCTCTCTCTCTCTCTCTCTCTCTCTCTCTCTCTCTCTCTCTCTCTCTCTCTCTCTCTCTTTCTCTCTTTCTCTCTTTTTCAGTCGATATTCACCCCAAATAGATTAATCGGCAAACCGAATAGCAAATTATTAATTTTAGAGAAATGAGTGTCTTTGTTATTCATGCGTAATAAAATCTTTAACACTATCAAGATGTAAGCTGTTTCTCTCTTTACATATAAATGTATCATTTACATAATGATTTTATAAGTAAAGGTACACGAAGCGAATTTTTTCTTAGAGTTTATCCTGAAAAATATGATAGTCGTAAGATAACATTGTATTTCAAAAAACTTTATGTAAATCTGTTTCATTAAATAATAAAACTACAATAAAATAAGTTTGATTAATTTTACTAAAGTGCATCGTTAAAATTTTTTAATATTGTATTATATCACAACGATCTTATTTTAAAGGTAAATAAAAAAAAATTCTTTCCGTAACGTTTAAATATTATTTGTAAATATTAATTAAATATTATTTTTTTATTATTATTGAGAGAAAAGATATTAGTACATATTAAGATTTTCTAATTTTCAGTTACAAAAGAAACAACAGTAATTATAAATATCAATACTCGCACAAAGGAACAAATTTTAATCATTTTCTTTCTCAACTAACAATGGGTGTTTCTTATAAGGCTTTTACACTGAGAAAGAATATATTTAAAAAAAAATTCCATCACTCTTCAATTTTTAGAAATTTTACTTTGATATGAGTTACGTAATAACTTGACTTTGTAAGATTGTAATAGGCAAAAACCTTACAACAGAAAAACCTTACAAATTTATGTAGATACAAAAACATTTATTTACATAATGATATATTAAAATGGAATAAAATGCCTTTTTCATGTATTACAGAATTTTCATGTATTATAGAAAAAGAACAATTTTCAAATTACCATGTCTCGAAAATGGAAAATCTTATTGAAACGAAATAAAGTGTATTTTAAAGCTAAAAGTTGATACTTTCGCGTAACATGAACGAAATTCAGAAAAAGTGTTGACTTTTGCAATGTCATTGCAAAAAACCTTTAAAATTCATTTTTATCTTTTTGATGTCATTTTCCTAAAAATCTGTGGATGATGGAACTTTCTTAATCTTACAATCTTTTTTGTAGCAGCTAAAAATATATAAGAATCATCACTAGATTTGATTGAGAAATAAAAAGAGAAATCTTGCTTTTCAATGTTATCGATATGAATCAAATAAAAATTATAAAATTAAATAAAAATATAAAATTAAATATTAAAATAAATATTGGCTTTGTTTACAATAATTTTAAATTAAAATGCTTAAAGAATGACACGAGAGAACATACGTTATACATCTTTAACTAATACTTCGCAAACGTTCTCATGGAAAGATTTTTTAATGAGAGTATCAACTTCAGTCGACTATCTTTGAGAAAGTGTGCCAACGAGCTGGTAATAATCTTATTGCCTAACGATAGCGTATGGAGTCCAATGCAATTAGCGATGTTATTGCCCAAAGCAAGTATGCAGGATATGCTTGTATATAGGTATATTGAGCGTTGGGATTGCCGGGCCGCGTACGATCTCGTCTATGATCCGCGGCATTGCTCTACCAATCGATAGCAAATTAAAACGCCGCTTGTCAGACATGCCAATCCACGTATTGCGCGCCCTCGGTCCGCTGCGGTGCATTACGTATTAAGTGGTCAAGAGAGCCCTCGCTTTCGATTGAATAATCTGTTTATGCGTTGGGAAACTTGCAAATCCTGGTATACTGAAGGTTTGGTCTCGTTCTATGCGTTCTACCGCTTCTCTTAGTGGATTCGCCCTTTAATCGCCGAAAATGTCGAGATAACCACAGAAGTACGAGTTTCTTATTATGTTTCTTAGGAAGATAAAGCCTCCAACACGATCAAGCGGACAAAGCAAAAAAGTATACGGAGCAACAGCGTTGTAATCCACACTGTTTTCTATTTGAGAAGATTAATCTGAAAAGATTAATCTTATCGCGCGCGCGATTGACAAATCGAATTAACTTTCACGACTTCAAAATCAATCTTCTTAGATTTTTAAGGATGCAGAAAGAACAATTTTACTGAAAGATCTAAAATTTTGCTGAATACAAATGTGAAAATGGTCTTATTGACCATGAAAATAATTTTGTTGAAAACTAAAAAAATAATGCAATTCTGTAAAAAATTTTGATATTCTAGAGAGCAACTAGTTTAAGTTTCTAATAAAATTATTTTGATAATCTGATCTTTCAACAAAATCGTTCTTTCCATATATATATATATATTTGATTATATTATTATCATATTGCGTTGTAAATTTGAATAGATATGCAATAGTTTTAGATCTTCAACGTATTCATTTAATTCTAAAACAAACAATTAATAACAGAAGTGTGTTAATTGTTATCACATAACAATAATTAACATACATGTTACAGGAAGTAGGAATCGTCATAAAATATTGATTCTTTCTTTAAATAAAATGTTTATCACAAAATATATTAATCTAAAATGTAAACTTTAATTTATATTCGCAAAACAATAAATGTTTATCAATGATTTAAAATTAAATACAATTCATATAAATACTAACATATTTCGCGTAACATGATGAAGGATGGATTTCGCAATCCAGATATGTCTAAATATATCACTTTCGTGTAGAGAGATCAAGGTTTTTATCAAAAACGATGATAGACATATACTGCGAAAAGAAAACACGAAACACGTAACGGAGCACAGGTGCTATGATTGACTGACAGAATAATTACAGAACGATAAGTGGCGTGATGGATGAACTAAAGAAAGAGAAAGATTCAAAATCGATGTGCTAAGCTTATATTCCCATTTGCTCGGAGTTGCTTTCTCACGTATGCATAGCCACGCAAACAGCCACACATCAGTTTCGCACGGCATAATACACAATTTCATCAAAGTTGAACGCGTCGGTATTCGATATATTGAGCAATGGACGAATACATTATTAACACAAGTAAATTAACTTGTCGTGCGATCGCGTACTTAGAAGTAACTAAGAGTGTCGGCAGCTCATGTTTAATAGTGTTTGACGAAGTATCGAAGCAATTACCAAACGTGTCACAAGGCACATTACGAAGTTATAATCTAGAATCAATTATTAATCACGTTTTGGAAAATAGATACGTTATAACGCATATTATAAAATAATAAAATCAAAAAATAGCTCAAAATAAATATTGATGCAATAAAAGAGATGTTAGATAACTGATAACATGTTCAAGCAATTAGGTGAGCAAATATGTGTATCAGATTTCCTCCATCGGGTTTATATATCCATCATACCGTGTTTCTTAGCCATGTCGATCAGGCATCAGATCGTGCTGAGATTATATTGAGAAATTAACGTGCAGCAGCAAGTAATCGAGCGCGCAAGGCTGTCACATAAGTAAATTTGCCTTTTCGTGGATAATTGACGATCGAATAAATCAAATTGAATAAGCGGTGAGAGAAAGATATACTAAAAAAAATTTCTGATTGAAAATGAATAAAATAAAACACATTCTGATCATATCAATCAAAATGATATATCATGATTATCTCAACTAGAAATTATAATAGATACAACCAAAAAATTCTGATTTATCCATTTTTAATCAAAATTAATGCTACTAAACTCTTTTTTCAATTACGAACAAGAGAACAAGAAAGAATGAGGGTGATAATCGACTGCACATCTTCGACACTAGAGAGATTGCCATAAAAACGTCGAAAGAGGTTCGATGTGGAAGGATTGCAGCGAGTCGCTTGCTGCCCTTGTAACGAGAGAGGCTATTCATAGGGATGAGACCCAATAGTGCAGAGCAAAAGATAGAAAGAGCGAGAAGAGAAAAGAAAGGGAGAGGAAACCGAGAGGTTAAAATCCCGATATCTGGTACAAGTTTATGTATCTACAAGCACTACTGAATTCAGTCTAGCTTAAGTATCAAAGCAAAGTAGACGGATAATCGTATTTGTGTCGAGTCGCGAATGCTGTACCGGGGCTGACACGGAGTTAACTCGATGGCAGTAACAGCGACATCATCACTGTTATCCTTGCCGTTATAGTAGACGTTAACGAGCGAGCGCGAGAATGCCCTGCGGAACAATTTTATCGATATGTTTGCCAACGCTTGTCCATAATCATAAACCAGGAGAATCGTCCAGCGCAAGCTATTGTTGTTTGCGACGTGACAGTCCGCCGATCCTGGATGATGCTTAGGTCATCTCGTCGGAGACTTTTTATTTACGTCATTAAGTTTCTTTTCATAACGCATCTTCTCTTAACCTTTCGCAACAGATTCTCTTTCAGATACGGATTCAAATTAAAATAATATCTCTAGCTGAAATATTATTGAAAAGAAATATTTGTAGAGTAATATCAAAGCAAGATTCAATTAATCCATTGCTTATAAAATCGGTCTAGTTCAGCGCAATTTTTTCTTTTAATTATAACATCACTTACGAGATGTACGTATTTATATCCATAAAATAAAATAAAATTGTTTATTTATTTAATTCGTAAAAATGTGTTTTATTTTTTTTATCAACAATTATAGATAATTTTAAGCGAGATCTAAAAACGTTTATTTTATTCAATTAATTGTTTTATATAAATAATATAATATTTTATAATATAATATTTTATATTAAATAATATATAATAATTGTAATCATAATAAATAATATTTCGAGATTTTGATCAAAACATTTGATGATGAAAATTAATCGGAAATCTTTAGCGGAAAAATCTGTACACAAAATGCATAACGTAAATTATATATAAGACCGTACAGAGTCTTTTGTCGAAATTGTTAAGCTTCTCCTTTATTCTGGAGCTTATTTCAAAATCCTCTTTACTGTTTGTAGTTAATAACTAATTTGCAAGCTGAAAAGCTCATTACAACCATTTAGTTCTTTCATTATAAAGTGAAAAGAAACAATTATATTAGGTATACAATTTCACCGCAATGATCTTATTACAATTATAATCTATGTAACTTAACAAAGAGTCTAATGACTTTTACGCCATGTGCTTTCCGCAGAAACATCAATTATTTTAATAACGATAAATTATTTTGTATAGATTTTGTTGCGCGTGTCAAACTCGAAGTTCTAATACCCAATATGATCTCAAGCAATTCCTCCCATCTATTTCTAATTGATGTCTTTTAACTTTTCGTCTCTTGAAAAATCGAAATAACTGGCTAAATGTAGCAAGGCCGAAAGAAATACGTTCATCTGATCCATAGGATCATATCGTTATAGGATGATTTTAAGATTTTCCTAGAAAACAGCGTTCCATAACAATAGTTTTAGCTCCATAACGAGTTCAGTCGCGAGTAATGCAGTATATCGCTAGTTATCGGAAAAACGTTTACGTTTCTCTAGAGCTTCTTTTATTTTTGATGTTAAGTAAAAGAAACTCTAGAGCAATTTAAAGTTCAATTAGATATCTGTGTTACGATCCACGTACGAACATTCTGTAGCAAAATAGAAAGAACGAAAGAATATCATTCCGAGCGAATCCGATTATTAGATCAATAAACATGCAAATAACAATGTAAAAGAATTTTAAGGATGTTAAAGATATTAAATACAAGTAGTTGACATGTGTATTTTTTGATCTACATTTGTAGTGTGCTTCATGACAGTGACGCCAATCAACGTATAATCAAATCACTAATCAAAGTATTAATCAGAACGTTCATAGAGCGGTCAAATTTCAGTATATTCAGGTATATGATTTCACCGGACATTGCAGGATCAGACACGTATTCAGTGTTTTCATACGTGGAATAACTTTTTTAATAGCACTGTGTAAATTGCATTACGCGACGACGAGAAAAAATTGATTTATTTTTCGAAGCGGTAAGCCTGGGTTAATGATGAGTTCATAATATTCGTGGTTTCCACATCAAATTGAATCGCCGTTGAGAAATAAAAATATTAAAATATTGTACATTAAATAATAAATAAATAAATTCCAATTAATGTCATAATCAAATATATTATAAAATAATCTAATCCTCATCTGTGCATGTGTATTAATAATCACATCACATCCTCAGCCTCATAATGCATGTTATATTATTATTTAAAAATATTAATTTAAATGTGCGTTAATTCATTTTTTAAATAAACGCCTTTTATGATATAATAATGATTACATAAGAGATATTAGAAATAATATTTACGCTCCGAGCTACGTTGCGTAGTAATACAAGCTCCATTTGATTAATCCTACAATTAATTATATTATATATTATATATTAATTACATTATACAGAATACTTTTCCAAAAATTCACAAAAATACGAACATAAGATAATGGTTGTCCGGTCTCCATTAGTTGTAAAAAGCAATCAAAACAAGCTATAGAGAGAAATGTGCTTTTCAGTGATTATTAAAGCAGACGTAAAGCAGAAAAATTTAAAAAACAAATGTAATTTAATAAAAAGCGGAGTAACTTACAATATACAGCGAAACGCACTTTAATTTTACATTCCACGCGCTTTCTCCAATTAAATCTTAATGCTTCGTCACATCGATACCTTCCGTTGCGAATGCAATTCGATTAAGAGATATTTTGCTCATAAAATATCGATATTTTATTTTACTAATGTATCCTTCTATGAAATCAAGCTATAAAATCTCTTGATAATTTATTCGAATATAAAACGTCGTGAAAGATACCGTCGTAAAATCTTTCTATATAAACTATATAATAGCAGACAGCCGTGAAAATGTTACGGAAACTATTCAAGCGGTATGAGTACGTAATTCCAAAATCATCCCAGCAAAACTAATTCATATTGTACAAACGTATGGATAAAACGTTTTTCCTTTCTGAGTAAAATGTTCACAGCTTATTAATTTTTATAATATTTTCGCAAATTATACTTGAAAACTAGTTCTCCAAGTTTAAATCGACGCGACCAACTTTCGAAACTGCCCGCGTCTCGTGTTAGACGACTGATCCCTATTTGTGACAAGGAGATCGTAGAGAGGCAGATTCGTTCCTGAAATTACGAAAGTTATTCGCAAACCAAGGGGAAGTGGAGGAAAAAGCACGGGGGTGCCAGATGCAGTTGAGGACACGAGCTTCAGGTCGATAAGAAGAACGGAGGACGCGAACAGGAGCCACCTAGTCGTAGGTACAAACTTCGGATCGCTCATGCATTCGCTCAGAGCGGCATTTCCTCCTCTCATAAAATTCCTCAGGCAACAACTCTCTAAACTTATCCGATGGAATTACGGCAATTACTGCCGATTTTTTAATTTTTTGAAGAGCGCATGTTGTGTGAGAAACGATAATGTGCTCAACGAAAATCGCGAACTGCCGTCCGACTAATAACGGCGTTTCATGAAATAAACAGCGTTTCATGAGGAGAGAAAATGAATTGGATCATAGATTATATTCGCAAATCTTTATCTTTGGCAAATAGAGAGCACAGGTGTTCCCCGGTGCACGAGTGTTGATGAACAACGACTAATTTCTCAAGGCTAGGAAGCAGCACAATTTATGAATAGACAATGTTCCTGAAAAAATATTTTTCAGGAACATTTGCAACATTTTGTAAAATTTAGAAGACAATATCAAATGCAGAGGAACAAAATTGTAAGTGTTGCTAAAATAATTGTTAACAATTTTTTTGGATTTTTTAATCCCGCAAATTTTACAAAAACTTTAAGGAGATGCATTTTTAAATTAATGTTATATAATGATTATTTTCTTCTAGCGTTTTTTATTTAATCCTCCGTCTAGATCTTTTTTAGCATAAGGGAAATTTCATTCCCAAATTTCTTTGATATAAATAAGGACAGAAGTTTCTTCCTCTAAAAAATCTTGTTAAAAATCTATTTGATACATTGGAAAAAGAACCTAGATTAATTGGTATTATAGTTGAAATAATTAGAATGATAATCTGATTGACATGATCTTTATTTTTCAATTTATCTATTTTTAATTAAAAATTTTAATTGAAAATATTTTAATTGTTAATGCAATGTAATAGAGATATTAAAAAATAATCCTGAATTTTTTCAACAGTTTAAAAGTCCAGAAACTTGGGCTGAATGAAGGATGTAAAAATTGCAAACAGAAGGTTAATAAGTATTTATTATTAGCATTATTTCGATAAAAAAGAAAGATATTCTTATGTGCACGTATATTTTCTTTTCACGTATAACCATGCATTGATACCATTTTCAATTATAAGTCCCAAACTTCCCGGGACTCAATCATCTATATCAATTATTTGCTATGGCGTAAGATTTTGGAGTAGTATCACGTATCGATTAATAAATCAAACGGCGCTTCATTTCATGTAGTTACATATTGACACACGAAATCTGAATCGCATGAGACCGTTACGACACCCTGTACGATATCCGATAGACTTATTGCGTGTACAATGGGCTCTATGTGTGTTGGGAACGTTGATCGAACGGCTGTCACCTGTACGACAAACCACCATACCGAAATTCCTGTTTGCATGAAACACAGTCTGGTTAGATATTACGATATTATATACAGTACACTAAATAACAGGTTCTCTCGGAAGAACAAGAATCATAGGGCGGTATTCATAGTCGAATCTTATATCTAGGACTGTCTTAAATACAATCTTAATATATCACAAATCGACAGCCGTATTGACATCTTAAGACATTACTTAAGACGGTCTTAAAATAAACGGACTATAAATATCGCGATTTAAAAATGGAACCTGCATATTCCTATGCAGGTATAGATAAAACTGCACACTTAATATCCATTTTTCTTTGTAAAAACGCTTTTTTTTTTAAGAAAGGCAATTATGTATTACAAGCGCGCACATATATTCATTTACATTTCTATATCCTACATAAATTAAAAGAATTGTAAGAGATTGCACGTTAACTCCATTAGATATAACATAAAGCGGCGTGAATATTTTAACTCGATTTCTCCTATTCAACAACGCAAAAGAATATTTCATATGCGTTTCTCTCTGATACCTATAGAATTCTCCATGCGAAATTGCATGTCATCGTATTGAATATTGAATAACATTAAACGTATGGAAAGCACCAAGACAGCCTATGCATTTAGCACATCGCCATTTTAACCACTTTAAACGATCTTAACTTGTCACAAAATAAGCAGCCGCGACTTTTGTAACAAATCCACTCAGTGAAACAAAATAAACGGCGTGAGCCACTGAGAGTAAAACGAATGAGAGGCATAGACGTTTCTCTAATTACTAAACTGGGCAGATCGTAAAGGCTTTTACTACTGCGAGAGCAAGAGACCGGTTTAAGATATATTCAAAACGTGTCGATCTGTCCTCTTTCTGCTGTACAAAGATTTTCATTACTCTTATTAGGACGAGCTCGCAAAAAGTCTCAACAAGAGAGAGAATTAAGAAAGGAATGAGGGATTTAGCGAGGAACCTGTTCCTTCGGATAGAATCAAGAAATTCTCGTCAAATTTTTGGCACATCCAATTTGTCGCCTTATTATCCATCGTATAAATAACCGGATTGCAAAGTGTCACAGACGTTCGTTTAAAATGATTGCACGATCGTGCCGTAATAAATGCCGCCATTTCTCTCGCATCTCTGTTCTCTCAGATTTTCATTCTACTTTTAGTTTGCTCGTAATTTTATTTGAGATAATATTTAATCAGAGAGAGCGTCAGGAAGAGCATAGTCAAAATAATAATAATATCGCTAATCTATAATATCGATAGAAAATGCTTGAACAATTTCGCGTTAACTGGTATTCAAAATCAGTGTTCATACATTTAAAAAAGTGGGTTGGAGAATCTCATAAAACGTGCTGGCACTGCGATCCAATAATAACTCACTCGAAGATCTCGATCACGACCAAGGCAACAGTTGCAGGCCTGTGATAGAGCCAGGCGATATTTCTGCCGGATACTTGGAGCGTCTGGTTCGTGGCAGCCGGCAGTGGTTGGAATGTCGGATAAAAGCGACCGGGCGCGGCTGTCAGCGAGGGATATCCTGGAGGTGTCGGGAGGGAGGAGAGGGACGCGACTATGAGGAAGGTGAATGTAGTCTCTCACCACCTCACAGCCGAGTAGTTTTTCGTTAGCTCGTCGTCCCGTGAAATCTGTCACACCCCGCCCTGTAGCCTATAGCGGGATGGACGCGGTTGGACGGCGAGGTATCCCTCGTAACCATCGCCCTAGGCTAGGCGCACGTGTATATGCACGCGTCGCCGGTGTTTGCATATGTACGCACACATACATACGCACGTACGCATATACACATGTATAACACGCCGACGGCGACGTTTATATATCGGGTGTGCGCTTTGACAAGCGCACCGTTCGACGTAGTCATTCACCGACCGCAAACGCTCTCGATTGGCCCTGCTCGCCGACCGAACGGCCGCCTTGATTCGGAACGAGGTTGCCAATACTAGCTTATAATGCTGCCAGTGGCAAGCAGGTAGGCAGACCAGGTAAACCCTGAATGCTTCGTAATTACGCATGCTCCTGAGGAGAGATAGCACGGAGTACAAATATGCACGGTATGAATGAAGCGAGTGAATTCACCCGCGGCGAAGATGAAAACATTGCCAGGCCATGATCGGTGATGGATACGTCACGTCCGATTAGTCAATTTCGCAATTTGCTCTAATATTTCTCGTATTTCGGACGATTCTCTTATCAGAACGTTAGCAGATAACATCGCTCGTTTAGTCAACATGAATTTAATCGCAAGGATGAATTTATCAAAAAGAAAAAAAAATCGCACTTCGGAATAAAATAAGAATTTATATTTCTGCTGGTTCTCCATGAGATAATCTCGAAATGTGTTGCATAAACATGAATTTTCATAAAAACTATGATATGAAATAACCACGAAGTAAGCAAAACATATTCGTGCTGTTGCAAGAAGGAAATAAATATTAATAACAAGATGTAATTCTTTCTTATAAAAGATAAAAAATAAAATTTAATTAAAATTCACAAAATTTCATTAATTAAATAATTTTACATGAAACTTATAAAATTATTAATTTGAAATAATTCTTCTTTTAACAGTTTTAATATCTTTCAGGAATATTTTGTAGCGAAGCCACAAAATAATAAGGTTTAAGTAATAAAATTTAAAAAGATAATTCAAAAAATTCATGAGTAATTATAAGAGAAATTACACAAGTATACTGTTCAAAAGTTGGAAGTACAATTTGTTTAAAAGATTAAAAGTGGTATCAATACTTTCAAAGAAAAATGTCTTATAAAAACCTTGTATATTTTAATTATCCAATTATTATGTGTTTCTAATCATATTTTCAAAGAAATATTTTATTTAAAGATAATAAATTCTTGAAATTTCCACGGGTACTTTCTATATAAAGATTATGCATTTTGCGGGTTTCTTCCGTGTTCAGATCTATTCTTGATCTATTCCAAGAATAGATCTGGACACGGAAGAAACCCGCAAAATCTTTATTTTATTTAAAAAAATTTTACCAAGCACCGAGTGCCATTGTTATCAAGAAAATAATTGAGTGAAAAATAATTAATGTCATATTTACATAACAATTACATTTAAAATAATTAAGTAGAATACCTTGAATTTGTATGGTAATAGGTAATTAAAAATAAGATATATAGACATTTTAATAAAACAATATAATTAAAATTCAGATATTAATAATTATTATTTTTAAACCGAGATACGCAACTAAAATTTACATTACAAATTGTAATTCACAAATTTCCAATTGCTTTCAGACTTTTGAACAGTACATTGAAAAACATAAACTAAATTTTAACAAATATTTGTTTGAATAATACTAACTCTAAATATTTACTAAACGTAAACAAATGTATTTATTTGGTACAAGCGCCATTAATTTCATTAATTCATCATGTTTTATTGAATTTGCTGTAAGTTTAGTACTATTAAAAAAATATATATATCAAAATTTAGTAATTTTTTTTCAGTATACTGTGTGTTCAGTTAATTCTTACGCTCTTTTTAATATGAAATGTGAATTGCCTTCGTATTTTCGAGCAATCTACGCACTATTACGAAATGCTCGACATTATAAGCGTTCTCTGTACAGTTCGTTGGCTTTCACTTTATATGTGATTACCTTCGAACTGGGTTATCTACATCGTATTAGCACTAGGTAGGTAAATATTGAGTATATGAAGGAAACTTCGCAGAGAGTACGTATTCTCTTCAAGGGACAACCGTGTGTATACACATACATATACATGTATATGTATGTGTATTTAACATGCAGCACGAGGGGAATAAACTCGTGACATTAACAAAAGGGGACGAAAGAGGTTTGTTGGAATTATCAGAATTGTTGAGCAAATATACCTACGCTAAATTAGAAGCAATTAAATCACCGCGGATTTTAAAGATACACGACTAAATGGCACATCGCATGGAAATTCTCAATAGAAAAGCTAATAATCTTGGTGGAACATAATCTCATTGCGAAAACATGAAGGAAGGAAGGAAGGAAGGAAGGAAGATCCCAAAACCTCTCGAGATTAAAATGTCAAAAGGAAGAAATTTGTCAAGGTTTCGCAAGGACGTCGACAAAGTTCTACGGTATGATCTCGTTTCTGCATTTGAGTAAAGTCGTCACATATTATATGTCGCGTATGCATTATCTATATAGGATGAAAAAATAGTTGCGTATAGAGAAACATCCTCGATCACAATCCGTTTGAATTTCTTCGCCAATTCTTCGCGTTCAACTTCGTAAAGTGAGAACAATAGTCTAACTCATATTTTCTTGTTTGAGAAAGCAGAAGGGAAATTCAACAAAGCATCCGATACAATTTGCAGCTGATTTATTCAAATAATTTTTCATGAACAAATCTCTTCGTTATATTATACGGTTTTTCTTAGCAAAAATGTAAAAAAATTTGATATTTTCATTTAAAATGAACGTAAAAATATTTAATCCTAAAAACGATGTAGAGAAAAAAATATTCTGTATGTCTGCTTGAAAATAAAATAAAAAGACGCAATCACAACGCTACATACCGAAAGTATCGACAAGTGTATCGTTTCGCAAGTTCGTGTCAGCAAACACGAGTTGCGCTTTCTCGCTGCTAGTTACATCCTGCCCCTGCCGTCCCTTGTATATTTATGTATGTCGCATTATGCACACGACACGAGTGTTGGTAAACACGGTATGTATGTGTGGGTTATGGTGTGACGGAATAACGTTAGTATGGGATAGGGGCGGTTTAAACTCTATCGATCACAAGTCTCGTCCACGACACATAACATGCCCCTTCGCTTCGCTTCGCAACCTATTTCTGCAGGTCTCGGACGCGAGCGAGCGAGCGAGAGAGCGAGAGAGAGAGAGAGAGAGAGAGAGAGAGAGAGAGAGAGAGAGAGAGAGAGAGAGAGAAGAAGAAGAAGAAGAAGAAAGAAAGTAAGTAAGTAAAGTAAAGTAAAGTAAAAGTTAAAGTAAAAGTAAAAGTAAAGTAACGGACGGTACGTAGTACGTACGTACTAACTACGACGTAACGT
>NW_012130065.1:4801094-4809534 GCF_000143395.1 Atta cephalotes
GANGAGAGAGAGAGAGACAGCAAAAGAGAAAGAGAGAAGAAAAAGTATAGAAATCGTAAAGGTAAAATTGAAATAAAAAGTAAATACGGCGGCTGGAATCGTCAATCACGCGAATAGTAATACCATTTTTACATATTTTCGTGTAACAAAAACTATGCTACTACGCAGCTAAAACGCATTTTGTTTGACGATGTCACGATATGTCAGGAATATAATCCTACAGTGCTATTACTCCAGAAGATTAAACATGTCCATGTCGCGTAAAATGTGCTCTATCGACATAACGTTTAAACTACAAATGTCGTTGAATCTTTGCTAGCAGATATAACGGTTTACATATCGATATTTAAAATGTTCTTGCCATTTTTTTCGAATATCTAGCGAGACTATTTTAGTAAAAGTTGAAATTCAATATTTCATTTTTTCTTTATCAACAGAAAAAATACTAATTTTTAGGTTATCATTCGATATAGGTGAAATTTTGCCTATAAAATTCGAAAGTGATAGATGTAGTACGCAATTTTCAGAGATATCATTAATTTCGCTTAAAAAAAATTGTGATGCTTAAAAATCCTTGAAAAAGATAGATTCAATATTTTATTTTTTCTTAAATAACAAAAAAAATAGGATAACTCCGGTATATATGTCACATTACAAACTTAATTCAATTATTAAGTATTATTTACTATGTTTAAAATAAACGAACTATATCAATAAAAAATTTGTTTACTATTATGAAAAAAATATTAGAAATATTTATACTTCGTATTAAAAAAGAAACTTTTTGAAACCTTACATTTTTACCGTATATCCCATAGGGGTGGTATATATGGCTATTCAAGAGGAAAGAGAGGATATGTACGATTCATAAAAAATTTTCAAATAATGCATATAAATAAGACATAAAATGACATAATAACTTATAAAATGTGTTTATAAAGTTTTATTAAGGAATAAGAATAAGATAAATATATAAGAAATAATAAATAATAATTACAATCTTCCTATATATATTACAGTGTTATGACATGAGATACATGTTTCATATAATGCGTTTATCGCATTTAGTACTGAATTCAATCTGCGCACTTTGTATGCATAAATCTCCCGCCCGCTAAAAATGCCAAACAGGTAGGATATACAAGACAATAAACTAAACAAAGAATACGAAAAAAAAAGCACTTGTATTTTGCTACACAACCTGCTTTACTATTCCACATATGTATCATGAAATAACCACTAAGTCTTTTACACACCCTACAATAATCATTTTATGTAGATTAATTTATGATAGGGTTACTTATTACAGTGACAACTCGATTTAACTCACAATAATTTCATTAATATTAACAGTAAGAAGCTGAAATCATAACATAATACTAACATAACATAACATGTAACAGAATAGTTGCGGGAAAATTATTCTCCCTCCTTCTATTTTTTTCTGACTTCTGCGGCGTAAATCCCAGCGCGGCTTATTTGCCGGAGTTACCCTACTAAATTCCAAGTTGCCATAAATAAAAATAGACTTTTACTCATAAAATTCGAAAGTGATAGATATAGTCCAAAACTTTCAAAAATAATTTCATTAATTTCAATTAAAATAATAATTGTAACGTTTAAAAATCCTTGAAATTATGCGACATTAAAAATGAAATAATATGCATTAATTGCCTTTGAAATGAGTGTGATAGTTCACCATACTTTTATGCGCTGAAAGCATTACATATAGTACAACAATAAGTAATACTCCCGTTTCTCGTGATTAATGCATTAGGAGTAAATCTCATTGACAAGAATATATCCGCTGTTATCATTGAAATTTATCCTTCTCATCTCTTTAATTCAATATGATACATTTCTCAGAATAAATAATAGAATATTTGACTTTTCCGATTATTCATCACCGAGACAATATTGGAGATTTAATTTTAGCGCTTTTAAGACTTTTCAAAATTCTATCCAAAAGAAGAAATCTTGTGAAAAATTCTGACGATGGAATTCAGATATAACTAAGAATATATAACTAAGAATATATATATAACCAAGAATACTGCGGAAATAACATGACAACCTTATTTATGCAAACTGTGCATATATATCTCCAAGAAATATACGCGACCAAGCAAGTGCACTGACTGGATTCATATAATAGACATATTGTATGGTAGTACATTATTGCGAATATGTCGTGTATTGTTATCGTTGAAAATTTTAGCGCAGTATACTGCAAAATTTACATTTAAATAAAAATGTTGTGTTACGATCATGTTGTTTTGCAAACATTTTATTTTTCTAGTTTTAAAAATATTTCAAATTGGTAAAAACTAGAGAACTCAAAGCTTGCATTAATCTTCAATCTTTTCAAAAATTAATCTTTTCAAAAAAGATTTCTCGTGCAATATAAATCGAAAAAGTATCATAATTCTTATTCTCTAATTTATCTTATCTAATTTATTGTATAAATAATTCTATATAGTTAGAGCAAAAAAATAATCTTCTATTCCATGACGTCTAATTCCATTACATCAAAACCTTTCGATTTAGATATGCTACCAATGCAATAACTTACATCAATAGTTCGAGGGGATAAGTTTGAATAATCGTTTTGTTGATAAATTGGATGCTCCACGATCGATAGCTCTTAAAGTTTTAAAGACTAGGAATAAGAACAGCACAATACGTGCAAAGATATTTAAATTTACAAATACATAATTTACACATATTTATTTTTCAAGCATGTAGGATATACAATTTCTGTGATGTTAATATCTTTGCCTAATCACGATTGGACTTTTCACCTGTTATATACATTGTCAATAAACCGATCAATTCATCATTTGTAGCTATATGTTTACTTGATTGATCAAGATTCAATATAGAGTATACACACATAACGTTCTACATGCCACGAGATTCGCGAAATCTGACGTTACCTTATATGTCTAAATTTACGAATATTGCATATTAATCATTGTATGTTAATATTTATTGTGAATTTTTTATCTATATTATTTGATTTGTATAAAATTGAAGAGGACTCTAAAAAGGACTCAAGAATGTAAATGCTTATATTATAGTTCATTATAGTCGTATTGAATAAATTCAATGTACACATCTTTGGCTCTTGGAAGCATTTCTTTTTGTTTGCTTTGTTTCGATACAGTCTAAATTTATTTAATTGTTAAATTTATAAAATCAAAATCCATAAAAATTCGATGCGCAATATCTTTTTTTTTACATTGACTAATACTGCAAAATATAAAACACCTTGTACATATCTCATTAATCTTTTAAACGTAAAATAAAAAATTTTAAAGATTTTTCGCTACAATATTTAATTCGGACAGATATGTGGAATATAAAATTTATGATTTATACAAGAAATCAAACCTCACAAGAGAACAGAAAAGAAAAATATCAGTTATAACATCTCAAATACGAGGGTGAAACTCAGATATCTGAACTGAGAATAACAAGTAAGACATCAATCGTAGGGGATATACATATACATTATTCGTCGTGTCTATTTGTATTATCAGCTATGTAAAGGAATAGAAGTACTGTTCTGACTAACTTACGGCTTGCTTTGAAAAATATTTATATGTACATACATAGGCGGAGCCGTCTTTAACGGTAACAAAGACCCCGGCAGCATTTACTGTAACCAGTATCTATACATAACTAAAAAATCAATATTATCTGTGCGTTTCTCTCTGTACAGCCTGCTTAACTTACGGTCGCGGTTTTTAAAAATATTCACCCTTGCTTTCCTTTAAAGCAAATTCCAGATGTCTCGCGTGCGTGGAAAATTGAGAAATCGATATATCTTAGCATTGTACGTGGCAGCGAATCAAACTCATTCTGTGTGCCAAACATAATGATGGATGATGAAAAATCTATCCGAAGTTCCTATTTCCCATTTTCTCTAAGCCAACTTGGAAGTATTATACTCTACAAATATAATAATTACATAGTTTCTATATAAAAAGAGATACAAAATTATTATATAAGTTAAAAAATTGATTATACAATTTTAAATAATACAAATAATTTTTTGATAAAATAAATTGATTACTTGCATTTGCCATTAAAAATAATTAATTATATCATAAAAGTTTTTATAACTTAAAAATCTTTATTATCTGTAATTGTATCTTCTCTGAATAAATCTAATAATTCATGTATGCTAGAATAAAGATTATGAAATAGTCTCCAACAGCTTGTAAACTGTGCAATGCTCAGTGGTTATAACGAACGTTATCTATTCTGACTTTCCAATACACATAGAGCAAATTAATTGATAAAACTTCAAATTACTCTATATTATATTAATATATCAATCCTCTCTCGAAAATTTCCGGTTCAAAGATCCCTCGGACGTTCGGCAAAAAGTACATACTTCACAATTTCGGCTTCTATGCGAGACTTCGTTCGTGATTTACACGTTTGTCATCCACGTCACTGTCCATTCGTGGTTAAATGTGTATGTCAAAGCGTAAATATTCAAAAGTCCGTTGAGCGTACCGAATATATAACAACGGAATTAATGTCTAGCTCGCGTCGCTCTTCATTTTCACCAGTGAGCTTTTTCGAATATTTCCAGTACACTGCATAATGCATTTACAACCGTATCTACAAGTTTTTTTGAAAGCTTGTTCATACAGCTGCTAGTCTTATTTTTTGTATTCCTGTATTCTCTGTCTTTGTGACAAAGTTATGTGTAATAAATATTACGAAGTAGTATGAAGTTTTTCAGAAAGAAAGAAAGAGAGAGTGAGAGTGAGAGAGAGAGAAAGAGAGAGAGAGAAAACCAATGAAATTTTATATTAAATTTTATTGTTAGAAGTTTTATTGTAAAAAAGCTTATACTTTATTTATTTTATTTAGTAGAATATTCATATTATTATATTATATTGCGTGCGTGTGTGTGTGTGTGTGTGTGTGTGTGTGTGTGTGTGTGTGTGTGTGTGTGTGTGTGTGTGTGTGTGTGTGTGTGTGTGTGTGTGTGCGTGTGCGTGTGCGTGCGTGTGTGTGTGTGTGTGTATAATATATATGCATATATATATATAAAATACAAAATTTATTTATTTTATTTCACTTTATTCATTTATTTTATAAAATCTTTGGAAGTTTATCTTTGTTTTCTATTAATAGTATTATTATTTTGTTATAATATTCCAAAATCTTCTCTTATTTTAAATATTAAAATATTTAGATATTTTTTAGTGTAAATTTTTTAAAACATTTATATTTAAAAATATAGTTATGGGTGCGTCTATCATCTACACGTGTGTTTACAAGTTATTAATAATATAAACGCAAGTGTATTTATTTAGTTATTTACAAATTCCGGAAATCTAAAATATCAACATAAGAATGAACAAAAACAATGTTAAAGTATTCCTAAAAATAATCAAATAAATTCAATCAACTCTCAACGCAATGTGCATCTATTACAGAAACAATTTACATGCTAACTAAAAAAAGATTTAGTAAAATAAATATATATTGACATTATATTAAAGTTACACATGTATTATAAAATTTATAGACAAAGTTAAAAACAATATATACAGTCGAAGATAAATACATATAAAATTCAACAAAAATATATAATTTTTTCAAAAATAAATATAAAATTAATATAAAATAAAATTTAAATTTCATATTTTCATATAAAATTTACAAAAACAACATGTCAATTTACAACGAAAAAAAAACTTGGCTCCACATTGACTGGAGAACCTATAATTGAGAGAAAACAGAAGATGAGTGAGATGCTTCACGTATCTGTATAATAACAGTATAACAATTGTGTCACTTCTCCTCTTTTTTTTTGCTATCCTTCCGCACGTGGATTCCCATTCATTTCACAGTGAATTATAAGCAGCCATGTTGATCACTTGTACGCTGCAATTTGCATTTCCTGTGTTAATCAAATTCGGGTTAACCAAAGCGAGTACAAGAGATTGTGCTTGTTGCTCTGCGGATTTAATGCCGGCGAAATACACACGGTCTCGTTTATCGCAGCATTCTCGTTCAAGCTACGAGTATTGAATTTGTTTCATTGAGATATGGCTCGATGCGTTATACTGCTATACACGATTATAAGCGATCTAATAGGATTATTTTCGCATTATATTAATTAAACGTTCACAAATTAACATATCAGTAGCCTAACATGACGTATAAATTGAGATTCAATGTTAATTGCTGTATATTTCAAACTCAAAACGATTATGTATTCAGCGAGGATATATTTGAATGCTATACGATTATCTAAAATCTTAAAAAGTATATTTGCGAAAATTGAAAATATAAAAATTTTAAATATTTGAGAAATTAAGTCTACTTTTTCCTGACATATAAACAAAAAATTATTTGAATAGTTAAAATAGTTAAAGATACATAAGATACATAAAGTCTCTATAAAATTTATTAAGTTTAAAAAATTTGGATAGTTATTAATTATCATGCGCCAATTATATAAAACAATGGGATTTGTATAAAAAAAGATAATTTTAATATTATCTTTTTCTTTTCACCATAAAATTAATTATAAAAAAAGTTTCATTAAATATTATTTATTAATAACGCTATGATACAATTTTTTTATTCGCTTATTCCTTCATTTTTCTACATCTAAAAATAGGGTATATATTGTTGTTTTGCGTTCGTCTTTTTAAAGATATATGCAAAGAATTATAATACAATAGCTTTATTAACAGACATTGTATTACTGCAGAAAACCGATTGGTGCCTTCTGAAAGCATTGATTTCATCACACTCATTCTCGCATATCTGACATACACGTTGATAATTTTTGGAATATAAAAGATTCACTTCAACAAATTTTGGCAAACATATCGATTGAAATCATATCATGTCGATTTTAAAGTTTTTCAAAGAAAGTCACACGTCGTTTAGTAACTCGATCGACTTGATTGAAAAATAATAACGACGTGAGGAATAACGCAATCTCGATTAAATTTCAATGGCTCAGGAATGCTAGAAATGTACAATTGAACTGGGTAATCACGATAAATGTAAGTAGCATTGAAATGAGAGAGAGAGAGAGAGAGAGAGAGAGAGAGAGAGAAGAGATCATATTACAAATATCGTCCCTACTTTCCTTCCAGCACGGTTCCTTGCAAAAAGTTTTTGAGCCACCCCTTTTCTCCCTGGCACGGATCCTTGTGAAAAAGTTTTTTGAACCATTCAAAAGATCCCCCCTTTTCTCCTTGACGCGGATCCTTGTGAAAAAGTTTTTCGAACCATTCAAAGGGTCCTCCCTTTTCTTCCTTGCGAAAAAGTTTTTCGAGCTACTCAAAGAGTCCCCCCTTTATCCTGAAAATTTCACATGCCAGATTTGAGAAACAAAAATTCAAAGTGCGTCGTCATTTTATTAACTATACTAAACTCTAACCTACGAGCGTCGTCTGAAAATGTATTTAAGAAATACAATAGATCCGAAAAGACTGAATAATGTGGCAGTAATGCAATTAACAAAGAAAACTTGTACAACAATTAAATATAGATAATTTAATGGACGAGTTTATTCAAAAAGCTTTCGAGGAATATGTTTCGCAGTTTCAACACAATACAATGCATTTATATTTATCAATTGTACAGACGTACAATTACTACAAATAAACGGAATCATCTTCGCAAATAGTCGCTATATTGCTATGCTTACTATTATACTATCAATCGAAAACTGATGAATTTTTTCTTCTTTTCTCTTTTCTATTTATCAATCGTGCATAAAATGCGTATGGATTTTTATCGCAAATATTTCATCTTGTATATTTGCTTTAATTAATCATTTTGTTTTTATATCTCGTTCAATTTGATATCAATATAGGAATTCAATTTCAATATATGATCATAAAAATGTATTTTTGAGTATTATAGTAGAAAATTTATATAAATGTATTACGTGTCAGTTAGATCAATTTCTAAGTTCCATTTTAAGACATACAATTTTAAGAATTATTTTCTTTAAATTTTTTAATTTACGACGAATCTTAAATTGTTCTGACAAATCTTTAATAGATTTACTAATTGAGAATATCATTTAAAGATTTTTATCACGAAAGTAACCTTTAATTATAGACAAATATTGACTTCTGTAGAATAAATATAATATCTGTTGCTTTAAATACGAAGTATCACTACGGTCTGAATGTTGAACTATTATATATTCATATAAATGAATTAATTTCAGAAATGATAATGATGATGATTGCATGCCGATGGTTGTCTTTCAACGCAATCAGTCTGAAATATTAATAATTCCCCCAAATTTCCCAAATTAATCTTAAAAAAACTGTAATAAACTTATCTATAATATGTATTGTACACACACACACACACACACACACACACACACACACACACACACACACACACACACAACAATAAAATTAAATTTAAA
>NW_012130065.1:4811130-4815573 GCF_000143395.1 Atta cephalotes
CTCTCTCTCTCTCTCTCTCTCTCTCTCTCTCTCTCTCTCTCTCTCCCCCCCTCTCTTTTCTCTCTCTGCATTTGTAATGTCAAATTAATACGAACGTGATCGCTTTAAGCGAAATGCATACGAGCACGAAAATGACTTCCTCTAAGCCGTTACTAGCATTACGTGCGACATATGGCAATCCTAACTACTACGCGTCGGAAATACTTGAAGTTATTCTTCTACGACTCTTTCAAGACTTTCATTTCTATCTGTAGATATAAAGTGCTAAGTCCAAAGATAATATCGAAATAATCTCGAAAAATATTTCACGCATATATATGCACGAATATTAAAAAGCCCTAAAAAGCTTTTTGTAACTAATATAAATACCAATGTCAGGCATTCTCGTAAAATATTCATAAAAAAAATATTCCAAAAAATATTGATATGGATTTCACACTATGCGGCGTTTATATAATTCTCGTGTTAATAGATTGTTAATAGATTGAGAAAAAAATTATTCACTCTAAATTAATTTAATTTGACTTTATTTCTTTTGATAAAGAATGAATGTATTTATAAGTCAAACATATTATATTTAACTTAAGTACATGCATAAATTCAACGAAAAAAATAAAAACAAAGTTAATTTAGTCATGTTAACAATTTTTTTTCTCACCAACATAATGTAGATTTAAAAATTTTGGTTATATCTTATATCCAACACATAACAATATGGTGAGAATTATATAAAGAACGTAGTGTAAAATATAGAGAATGTTCGTATTACTGTACTTTACTCCTCTACCTCACTATTTCGAAATTAAAATCACAATATTTTAAGGACGAACAAACTAAAACTTATTTCGTAACGCTATAACACTCTGCTGAGACACTTTTTCTAGGCCAGCAATTCGTTTTCATCTACGTGTAAAGCACAGAATTGTAATTTGTATGAATGCTTTATTACAAAGGCGTGTGCAGTAACGAAGTAGCAATGGGGAGTCTGTGAAACTTTGAATCTATGAAACGGAAACTCATCCAAGAACAGTTTGAGACAAAGGTTAGAACAGATTAATATGAAGTGATAAAGTCGCACTCGAGCAACCGTGAAAATTATTTGTCACTTGGTATATCTCGATTGTCAAAGCCAAAAGATGTTTCATATTCAAATGATTGTTATCGAGATAAGAATTGACATTAAAAAAAGGGACAAGTTGTCATCATATATTGTAATCTTTGTCAAGCAGGTTTATCGATCTACTGTTCATTGTCCTGGTTTTATATCGATGACCTGTGACACATATTTATCCGAAGAACGCCTTAATTGGAACAGCAAGTATGTCCATATTAAATCACTTACACATGCAACGTGGAAGTGTTCTTGGAATGAGGTCGACAAAAATTGTTCCCTTCACAACAATTGTATCGGCTATTTGTCGTATTAAGTTACACAACACGTAATTTTCAGAGAATGATTTAATTTCTTGTGCCCCTTTGAATTCTATTCGTATCGCGAACACATTCTCTGCACGTGATAAGATTATTAAGTATTTTAATAATATTGTAATAGTAAATTAAAACGCGAAACGAAACAAAATCTGTAAAAAGCTTGAAAAAACTTAAGTATGTATATATAATAAGTGAAAAAATTTATTAAAAACATTTAAAGCAATCTAAAACTTTTTTTATGATGATAACATTCTTTTTTTTCTTTTTTATGATGATAATATTCTCGTAAATATAACAAGAACTTGTAAACTAAAGTTATCGTAACTTTAATCTCAGTGTAAAGTATAAACAGTATTATGTATTATGCATTGGAAAATTAAATGTTTGTGGAATTTGTTATTTTATATAATAAAACAATAAACTTTGTAATAATCCAATGCAAATCTGTAGTTCACGCCATAAGAAGATAAGGAGTCGGCAGTATTCTATTTTTAAAGTTCATAAATTTAATTTCACAATTACAAATCATTTCACCCGTTGTACTAGAAAATCCTAAGATATGACAGGGATGTATCCGAGCGCAGAAGTTTATTAATTACATTTACGAGTGCAGCGACTTGCAACAATTAAACTTTCAGAGTGGGCAAAATTAGATTATTGTCTGTAATGTCGTTTCTCTGTAATAAATCGATTCATCTAGAGGCTTATTATGACTATTATGACGACCATGATAATGTTATATCATGTCTTAAATATACAAGTCCCATTTTAAAAGATTCACTAAATATCTCAGAAATATTGCGTTAAATCGAAAAGTGTTTTAGACAAAAATTTTGTGACTTCGAGAGGGACATGGTATTACTGGTTTGATCTTGGGTGGCGTTGTCAAAGTAGGGCAAGGATAATAAGAAACTGTATAATAAAAAAATCAAAATTAATTTTAAATTTAGATAATAATTCACGATAAAGTTAAAATAATTTGCAATTTTCTTTAATTTCTTTGAACTTCGTATATTATGGGAATAATTTTTAATTAACAATTTTATGATTGCAATATACTCAACTACCATTTTTGTAATATATACTTATATTAATATAATTCTTTTAAATTACAGTAACACATACATTACTCTTCATTTTGTGCGATGCAAAACATGAAATTTTATAATTACGCGAAAATATTGAAAAATATATTGAGAACTGCAAATTGAACACAGCTTGTTGATAAATTAGTATATACATATACAATAAACAAACATTAAAAATTTATTACAAAATAAAAAAAATTATCACACCGATATTGAGTTGTCGCGAAAGTTGAGTGGTGAAATTTCTCTATACTCGCCTACGAAGAAAACTCGTATTAAAAACATTGCTGATCCTATTTAGTAATCTCAGCCTCACAGTTAATTACGTTATAATCTATTCCGTCGATTACCGTCGACTGGAAAGATTCGTGTGAACAGAGAGCTGATTTCATACATGCATGTACACGTGCAACCACATCTTATTGAAGTGTGCATCCACGCGAGATTTTTATTTTGGTGGAAAAATCGCGTTAAGCTTTCCGTGTAACAAATAAAAGTTTCGTCCAAATTGTTGTGAAATAACGTAGATTAAAAATCCATCACGAAAAATCTATTAATCGCACCTTTGCAGTAGAATAGACACTATCACAGAATATCGCTTTTCGAGTATCTAATCAAATCCTGTTACGCTTAATAGTTGGAATGATAGCAATAATTTCGATCGAAAAAATAAGAAAATAATTGTATAAAATAATCTTTTAAAAAGATTTTGTGATTTCAACAGATTTAGTAAAGTAGATAAGCAATTTCATAAAAGAAGGATTAAGGGCACTACATTTTATTTGAATCTTGTACTAGCTTAATAAGATGTATATAATTAATAACGTCACGTATATAATTATTAATTAGATCGAATTAATATTAATGAATAACAATATATAATAAAATTTATCATCTGTATTGTATTGATACAGCGGCTGAAAACATTTTCAAATGAAATTTTAATCTTGCAAAACTAGAAAGCGTGAATACATTAAACGTAACATTTCTTTTATTTTATTTATAAAATTGATGTCAAACATAACTTATCATATTCGCAACTACTTAAAATGCGAGTGCAATTTGTATTATTTAAATAAGCCATATTTAAATAACGCTGTTAGCATTAATGCTTGTAAAACATAATGCAGAATATTAGTCACGAAAATATATTATTACGATAAAACCAGTGGAAGTTTTTCTCATGTAGAATATTTTGTGAAATTTTATACTATTAATATTTAATATATTAATCACCGTAATTGTAAATGATATTAGCCATAATAATTTAAATACGATAATGTAGAAAATATGTCGTTATATTTCGAAAATGTTTTCAGAAAATCCATAATTTTTTATTAAAAGGTAATTTACTGTTATAAACATATCTTTTTCGTGATCATTCCATTCATTACAAAGCAAATTTATTTAAAGATATACTTTTACACAGAAAGAACGCTGAAACATCTAATAATTCAACTAGCTCTGAAAATAATTTCATTACATTATCAAAATAATTATGTAGGGCGTACAAGCATAATAATAAGTAATACTGGAAATAGTTCTGATATTCTAATAACAACCTGCTTGAGCTACAAAATTATTTTAATAGGATCATCAAAATAATATTACACTATTATTTTGACGGCCCAACAAAATTATTTTCAGATCTTTAATTAAATTTTTAATTACTTCAGTAAAATCGTTTTCCGTGTTTACATATTGTACATAAATTATGTTCAAAGAATTTTTAAAAATTAAAATTTTTATAGGTTTTATATTCACCTGTAATCAGTATAAAATATAAAAAGAATCTCATAAAAATTCAACCTCGAGCGTCTTTTGTTTCATCGTGTAGCATGCCTGCAAAATTAATTTACGTGAAAAAAAATTGGAAAAAATAATTCGGCTCTCTCTCTCTCTCTCTCTCTCTCTCTCTCTCTCT
>NW_012130065.1:4815593-4818171 GCF_000143395.1 Atta cephalotes
CTCTCTCTCTCTCTCTCTCTCTCTCTCTCTCTCTCTTTCTTCTCATGCAGTGGAATGTGAACATATCTGCGGTTAGTATTACATACAATTAGGTAATTTAATCTGTGCACATTTGTACGCCAGTATACGACCTACGGTATAAGTATTATCGTTGCCTCGATTACACATCCACCGAATCCTTATGGTACGACTCTGAGAAATTACGCGGGAACAAAAACTCTATGCGATAATCTTTATTCAACTCAAGTTCCACAAAAAAGATACGATTTAAACGCTTAACGATAAGATAAGAATGCTACACTTATATATTCAGACAAAAATCGGTTTTCATGATAATAAGAAAATAAATATAATATAAAAAAGATGTTCTTCACTCTTTAAAAATACAGTTTAAAATACGCACGTAACATTGGAACATGGATATTTAAAAGATAGAGCTCTTTAATTTTTGCTGTACATGTAAATAGTAGGTACAATCATCGCTAATTTCATCAAAGTAATAAGTTTTATAAAAGCAGTAAGATGTAAATGCAATGATAATATGATGCTCTCATGGAGAATTACAAAATTCCACGTGTTACAGCGTAGAAAAAGGAAATAAGTATGCAAATGAGAAAAACTCGAGAAAACAGAAGCTAACTAAATCAAAATTAAAATTCAAATTAAAGAAGTTATAACACGAGAAGTTGAAATCGAGATACATGAAATTACAAGTTAGTGGAATGGCAATGCGTGTAATATATACCAGGATAGAACAGTTTCGCTGAAATATCTGAAACAATAGTTAGATACAAATCTAAAAATAATTTAACGCTTAAACTGATTACTAGAATGTCAAAACTTTTTTTAGCATTGCTTAAGATTCCTACAAAATTATTCTGATTATCTAAAAAATTATTTTCAAAATTATTTTCAGATTTGTACCTAACAAAATTTTTAGACTTCTGCAAAATTCTTTGTATACAGTTTAATAAATAGAATACGCGAACTGTGATCCATGTCTGAAAATCTGATTGACTTTTCTGCGTCAGATAAATTTGTTTGTGGGCTTCGTATAAATATATAATGAATGATTTGAAATTTATGTATCTTTTTACGAAATTGATTGTTAGTGTCAAAAAGTTATTTTAGAGGAATAAAACGTTTATAATGTATTGCATAACGCAATTAATTCTCGAACTCTTTTCGATTTAGGAAAATGCAGAAGCTCTGCGAATAAAATCTCCAAAATTGACATTTTTTAAACTGATGTACCGCAACAATTTATGGGGATTGCGAACTGTTTTCAGTGAAGTCTGGCAGCTGAATACATTTTCCAAATTGATGTTTCCAACCGCGATGATTCATAGAACTTTTTTACAAAAGTGTTTTTATTAAATATTTTGCGATGCAAATGCAGAAAATGTTGTAGTAGTTTGACATTAAAAAGGAAAATGTATAATTGATAGCATATTTAAATGCGCGAGTTACATAAATATATACTATATAATACACATTTCCTTTTTACACGCGAAATCAAACAAAGTGAACGAACGGGACAAAATAACAGGATAATATGTTTGACGATATTACTGAATTTACACCGTTCTCTGCATTTATCGAATAATCCAAGGTATTTATTGTTTCATAAATTCGTATGCACATTGTGATTACAATGTTCGATTATGCGAAGAGAAAAGAGAGTGGTATTCACGGCATTTTCGTTCGGAAGGTCCGTTGTTTATAGAATGCTCATTTATTCATATTTTAATGAAAGCATTTGCATTATCTAACGAGCACGTAAAAAATTTTCCATATACCAAGAGCGAAAATATAACATTAATAAATAATTAAGAGCGAATTAACAAGTGTTTCACGCGAGAAAATGAAAATGCCAGCATTGATGCATAGCAAATAAAAATTAGAATGTAGATCACTTTTCTGCATTTTTACTTCATTTTTCGGAAATTGACAGTTCATCATCTTTAATAAAACAGAACCAATTTCATTAACATCATCTTTAGCTTTCTTTTAACCGATTTCATGTCTCGTTTGAAAAGTGGAAAATCAGGAAAGACTAACGGCATTAAATTGCGGCTAAAGTTAATCGACATGGAGAAAACTGTTCGTTAACCGCTTTTGTATTGTCGGGATAGATAATGCCTGCAGGAAGTGCAAGTTCGAAACTCCGACACGCCATGACGGAAGAGTATTCTCGTTAGAAAGCATCCGCGGTCTTCGCACGCCGACACACGTGATTTAGCGGGAAAAGTTTCGCGGATCGTGCGACACGAAACATCGAAATCGGCATTACCTTTCTCTGTTAACTCTCTATCGCTCGTAGACGATTGGAAGGAAATCCGGATTAAATAATCGCAAGTCTGTACACGTTAAAAGGAAATTTATGATTCTTTTTTTTTCTTCCACTTAGTGTATATTGCGCATCCGACTCCCTTCTTGCAGCACAGGTTGCGAGTAGCGGTATGCAGGACAGTAGGTCGCCATCTCAGTAGCGGTAGACCGGCAAGTCCCCTTCTTATCTTCTCTTTTTTTTTTACTCTTCCTCCTTCCTGCTCTCTCTCTCTCTCTCTCTCTCTCT
>NW_012130065.1:4819775-4835753 GCF_000143395.1 Atta cephalotes
ATATATATATATATTAATATTAATTATTAATTAATTTATTATTAGTTATTATTTATTTATTTATTTATTAGTTACGTTACTTACTTACTTACTTACTTACTTCTTCTCTCTCTCTCTCTCTCTCTCTCTCTCTCTCTCTCTCTCTCTCTCTCTCTCTCCTTCTCTCTCTCTCTCTCTCTCTCTAAAGATATTTTGAAAATTTTCTCATCTGCGAACTTTATCACAAAAGGTACACATTTCCAAGAAAGGTATATTGAAATTCGCTACGCATTCTGATGCACCAGCAAGATTATACACCAAAGTTCCGAGATCCAATACATCATGCATGGACCTTCCACTTCTGCCACTATAGGGTGTCGCATTACTACCAAATATTTTATTCCGCCGGGACCCGCGTATATATACAAAATATACAAGAAACCTGTCACAGTTGGATTCTCACTCTATTTTTTGTAACTTTATTTACTTGTATCTATTTTTCTTTTTGTTTCACAATACACCATACGCTTTTAGAGAAATCAGAGACATGTAACATTGATATCTTTGAACATTAGTTCTTGAATCTGTATTCTCCGTTGTAAAAAATTTTTCTAAATAAGCGCATGTGTATATAAATTTTAATTATTTCTCCATTAAAAATATATTTCACATTAAATAATAGAAAAAATTGTAAATTGACTTTGACAATGTACATTTTTGCATCAGAAAGATATTTATTTTTCTTATATTTAATTTTCTTATATTATAATTAACTTTAATCACTTTCAATTACAAAATTTGCTTTAACAGGATTTAAATAGTATTTAAACAATCTTCGAATTTATATACGATAAAATTTTCGTTTCGGAAAAATCGCATAGTTCATTACATAAAATTCACCAAGATATCAGTTACTAAATGTTTTTCGGAAATACTAAAACATCGTGTATAAATAATAATAGCGTTTATTATAATCGAGTTTCGATCATAGTAAAATTTTTATTTAACAAGATTTCTACTTATTTTACAAGAATAATACAGATATATCGTGAATTTATGCAGATTCTTAGATATATTTTACGTGAATTGCATTACGTCGGTCACTTAAAAGCACATTTCGTTCGAGCGTATCATAAGGATACGGCTCACGGCTCATGATAAATAATTCCGTTCGCAGATCCAGCTTGACTCCCGCAGAAGTGGGCCGGTCAGCCCCGAGGCTGTAGGCCAGTTCATATTAAAGACTCGAGGACCAGGCGGAAGGAAATTCGTAAGAAAGAGAAGAAGGAGTGAGGGAGCGAGAGAGAGAGAGAGAGAGAGAGAGAGAGAAATGAATTTTGCTAGAGGGAAGAAAAGAAAGCCGAAAGATTAACCAGTCTCGGGCACCTTATGATCAAAAACGAGAATCGAAAAAGAGAGATCGTTCTAAAGATCGATGAGTGAACCGTGGAGATAATTGCGTGACGATAATGGGATCGGTTTAAAGGTATAGTGTCGATAACCGAAGAGAGATCATGATTCAACAAGTGAAGAAATGAGAGACTTGATGAACACAAAAGCGTCTACAAATCAGGAAATGTTCTTGTCGGCTGTTTCTGAGTGGAGAACTGCAAAGAGAAGTCCGTGTGGCAGAAAATAGCAGTTAGAAAATTGGATAGCGGTCTGCCTCGAGGCTGCAGCTTCTTGCTGGACCAGACGCGCGGAAAATCGTAAGAGAGAGAAAGAAAGGGACTAACTTCGTCAAGAACAAAGTGAAGTCAAAGCAAAGAAAAACGAGGAGTCGAGCAAGAGTAATCGACTCGCATAGCTTTAATGAGAATCATCATAAAAAGAGTTCATTTTCAAATACTATTCTACCGAGCCAAGATATTTCATTTATATGTCTCTTATGAAAAATAAAAAGAAAAAATTGTTTAGATGCTATATTTTTATGTATTAAAGAAAAATTTTACATATGATAATCCTAGAGATTAATTTAAAAGACAAAAAAGTTAAAATAATTAAACACGTGCTAATCAATTCAACGAGTAGTATATATGTGTGATCAAGGAACAACATTGTAGAAATGAAGAAACGTAGAGACGTAGAAACGAAGATATTGATTCAACGAGAATAGCATTGCAGGAGAAATTATATATATTTACTTAAGAGAAATTGACAACGCAGCATGCGATCGAAGAATCTGTTTTCACGATGCAAACAAATAATCTTAGAGTTTACTCTCTTAATGAATGAATTTAAAAAGAAAAAATAAGTAGTTGAAATTTTAATCAAAATCATTAATTAATTGATGTCACCTATATAATCGTGAAATATTACATAAATAATAAATTTACAAAAATCATACAACTTTTACCTAAAAAAACGCTCATCACATTTGAAATCGATTTGACTGATAAAAGCTAAGGATACGCAAATAAATAGACAACAGATATCATTGCGACAGATTTATCTTCGATTACATCGTAAAAAATATCAATTTACGAGAAAATATACGGGAAAGGGACCACAATTCAAGATTCGCGGAGATGCGTGACTGATAGGTCAAAGATCGCATCGAGGACAGAGAGAAAGGACCGTGAAAGTTACGAAGCGGAGAAGAAAAGTCAACTTAAGGTATCTTAAAGTGGTGTGTCTCGAAGTCGTAAAGGTGATTTTCGAGTGGCGGTTTTAATCCTCGTTACGCGAACATAATAAATAAATACGGATTCGGTATTTACCAAAGGGAAATAGGCGTTTCACGAAAATAAAGTAATAAAGATGAGCAAACAAAGTGTACCACCTCCAGGCATCAATTCCTGCGAAAGGATCAGACCGGAGCGACCCAGAAATACGATACAGAGGCTGGTATGGGGTCCCGGAACGCAGTTCCAGGTCGGTCATATTGGCATCCCGGAGGATGAAGGCTCAAATCCACGGATGGCGTTGAGAAGGTATATATGAACCGTATTTTATAGAAGTTATTAAATCTTGGATCTTTTTTTTTTAAATCTTACTGTATCGGAGCAGTGATCTTCAAACCTTCTTGACACGTAAATAGCATAATCATATATTATTATTTACAAAAGCGATAATTTTTTAAAAATTAAAAAATTCATTAGAAAAAAATTTGTAGGAAATGAACATGTACTGTAGTAAGATTTCAAAATATTTTTATATAAAAATGTATTTTATATAAAATGTTTATATAATTCACGATAAAAGGAAGAATTTGAGATTTGCTACAATATTAGAGAAATGTTTTGTGTTTCTAATGCGGAATTATATATCCGGAAATTTTCGCGAATAAAAAAATTTTCTGTAATAGCAATTTTATTTTTTTTAATAGATTCATCAAAATGAGTTTACAGATGAGTTTGTTGCATGATTCATTGACTGAAAGGCCTTTGTTTTTTAATGTTTAAGCAAAATTTTGGTTTTTTTCTATTTTCAATTCAGTTTTTTTTTATATATCTCAGCTTGTATATAAGTCGGATCGAAGTAAAAAAAAGAGGGAATTGTTCATAATGAATTCCCTTATAAAACTATGTTGGGTGGAACCTAACATAGATGATTTTAGCTATCATACATAACCCAAAAAAAACCCCCCAAAAAAAATAGAAACCGTCGTTATTAATGAGTTGTGGTTTTTCCTTTGTAATTTGGGCTTAAATACATATATATTCATGACAATGAAAAGAAGAAAATATATAATTTTATAGTCACAAAAATATGTACCAAAGCTGGTTAAAAAATTTGAAAAAATCCGCCAGAAATTGCATTGTTATAAAAATTTTGATTTACTTGTCAATTTTGAGCAAAAGATCGTAGAGCAAACTTTTTTTTTAAATATCCGGAATTTTATGCACACTTTAAGGACGTCATAAAAAGTTTTTCGAAAATTGAAGAAAAACATTTATTTTTTTTGAAAAATTTTCCGATTTTTTGATTTTTTGGAAAAAAATTGTTTTTTAATGTAAATTTTATTAATTTATAAAATCTCTTAATGCCCTTCAAACGCTCTGTGTATGGTCAAAATATGTATTTAACGAAAAAAACATTAACAAAAATTTTAAATATTTAAAATTTAAAATATTAAAGAACAATTTTTTTTCAAAAAAATCAAAAAAATCGGAAATTTTTTCAAAAAAATTGAAAAAACAATGTTTTTCTTTCAATTTTCGAAAAATGTTTTGGAATAAAACCTTAAAGTGCATAAACATAGTTTTGTAGGAGAATTCATTACGAACAATTTTCTCTTTTTTTTACTTCGATCCGAGAGAGATTTATACAAGCTGAGATATATAAAAAAAATTGAACCAAAAACAGAAAAAAAACCAAAATTCTGCATAAACATTAAAAAACAAAGGCCTTCTGGTTAATGAATCGTGCAACAAATTCACTTGTAAATTCATTGTGATGGTTAGAACTTATTAAAAAAATAAAATTGCTATTACAGAAAATTTCCTTATTCGCAAAAATTTCCGAGTATATGATACTCCGCTATTTTTATGTTCGCAATGTTCTTATGTTCCAAAGATCTTTTAAAAATAAAGCAAAATTCGTTAAAAAAAAATTTATAGAAAATAAGCATGTAAACAGAATTAAAATTTAAATTATATAAACAATTTAATTTGTTTATATAAAAATATTTTATACGAAAGAAACTCGCAATAGAAAAAGTTTGAGAGTTGCTGTATTGCAGAATTTTTTCTCGCTTCTAATGAACTAGTTTTAATTATACCGCTCCTGAATAAGAATACCTATGTCTTTCAAAGCAGTACGTATATTTTTACGTTTGTACTGTTCTTACGTTCTAAATATGTCATCTTGTGTAATGAATATACCGAAACTGCTAATTAAGAATAAATAAGCAGCGTGCGCTGCGTTTATGGAAGCATAGTGTTTTTATGCATCATATTTGCGAGAAGAATCGTAACAAAGGATTCTATAAAGCAATAATACGGTTATAATTACATTTTGATTAGCGCGTACGTCGACGTGAGATCGTGACGCTTCGCTGTTTGCGTGTAACTAGCAGTTATCGAATTGCATTGTATGCTTCTCTCCCAAACCAAGAATCAGAGCTAATTATCGCCATATCCGTCAGACAGACAGCCGCGTGACGTGTAATAGGTTTATTTAATCTCGCTATGTGCATCGTGCACTAATGGAGCATCAAGAGAGAAATCGCTGTGACAATCAATTACATAAAGGTGATCGATCAATAATAGCAGGCATAGAAATCATAGTATGCAAAAAGCAACGCGAATTATTTGTGTACAATAACAGAAATAGAGACGTAAATTCGCGCGGAGCCGCGCAATAAATCCGTTTAACGCCGTTTCCTAACAGGTAATTTACATGATAATAAATCACCAGGAACTATTTATTTGCGAGGCGAAATAAATTAAATGCGTCCTCGATGCAACTTCTTTATAACAATAATTCGCCGTTACATTGATCCCTTCCTTATACAAGATTAGCGGACTAAGTAATTAGCACTGACAGCCTTAATACGGTTCATTAATCCATAATCACGTGTATATCGCACAATAGAATGTGTATTCAATGGAATATGTATTACAATGTTTAATCATGATTAGATGATTAGAATTTTATCTACTTTCGTCTGTTGGATTGGAACAAACATTCATAACACTACTTTATTTATATTACGTTTATATGTTTTTAAAAATAAGTTTGGCAATTATATCATTCAATAAAGTAAAGCTTTTAGCTTTAAAAATTTGTTTTTAAATTGCGATTCGATGATTTTTAACAGAGTTACGAACAATCAAAGTCAAATGATTTTTTTTATTTAATCCGTATATAAAAAGTAATAAAAAGTTTTAGGAATATTTTTGAAAAATAATTTTGTAAGGAAAGCTTTCACGTCAGAAAATCAAAAATTTTTGAACATGTGATAGTCCCATAAAGAAAAAATTTTTCATTTTGTCCAACTTGTTTTCTATATACATATATAAAAATTATCAAACTCACAGAAACTCAATTGAGCTCCAAATTGTATTTATTCAAAATTTTCACATAAAAAAAAGTGTAATCATATATTCATTCAAAATTTTAGATTTAAAAAAATATTTATTTACTAAAAAAACTATGAATATTTAACGAGTATTCATATTCATTCAAATAAAATAATCTAAAAAAAAAAGCTAAACAATCGTTACCCTTAACTATAACCTAATGATTTTAACTAATGATTTTAAGTAAAAAAAATGAATTTTATTTATTTTTGTCATTGTAATATTCAAATTGGAAAGAAACTTAGAAATTTAGAAAAATATTTTAGAAAGTAATACATTTTTAATTTATAAATATCTATTCGATAGAACGCTATACATATTCCGATATAATTCCGGTTATGTCACAGTAATGTTATAAACATGTTATAAGATATCTTGGGCGCGTCGTTCATTATGGTCTGTAGATATTAAATTCCGAGATATATTATTTCCAATAAAGATATCTTTGTTTAACCTATAAATGAAACAAAAACTTTATTATTAATTAAACATATGCCCTATTGTATAGGTGGCGGACTAAGCGCGCGGTGTAATCGTAGCCATTGTTTTTATAGATTTCTGTTTTCTCTTGTAGACTTGCAAGCTATAATGTGCAGATAATACAGAAAAAAAGTGAATACGAAACGAAAATATTCATAATCATATTCATTCAAATGGAATGAAAAAATATTTATTTGTTTCTTGATGAATAAAAAAGAAGTGTATTCGAATGAATATTTTTCATTTTTTATTCATTTATTCGAATATTAAATGTATTCACACTATCAATCGCTTTAAGTATTATTATCACACGAGCGCGAACAAGATATAAGCAATACAAGATATGAGTAATCACAAGTGCTAACGCAAAGTTCAAATAGTATTGTATACATTAAACCTGACACATTAATTAAACAGGTATAATATAATTAAAAGGGGAACTATTTTTAATAAATTTGTGAAAAATGATCAAGTGTGTATTTTTCTCGTCATCCTTCGTGCATCATTCCCAGTGTTCCTGGATCCCAACTCTTCAGGCGGATCTCTTAATTATTAGTTGTTGCACTGAAAGGTACTTTTTTTGTTAATAACTTTTTAAAGAACATCGAGCGATGGCTAAAATTCGTCCAAAATTACTCATCTTGACAACATATGTCAAGGTCAAGGTCATTGCAGGATATCCCTTATACTGCATAATTAATGAGATTTTTGGTTTTAAAACTATTTTCTAAATTTAAATTTCGTTCATGTTTAACGAAGCTAACAGCTGTAGCTGCTTAAATTTTAAAGTTCAATGTTACAAACTTTTGTTGCAAATAAAATCCAATAAAAATAAGCTTGTTTCCAATGCATTCGATCAACTGCATCAAGTGTTTTAGAATAATCTATCTTTTATATAAGATTTAAAATGTGCATTAATATTTAAAATTACAATTGCTGTAACTTTAATTTCGATTAAATACATGGAGTACTTATGCTTTTATTTCGAGATTAAATTAACAAATTTTAGTTTATTCGATCGTGTAATCGGATTATAGAACAGGATATAATTTTATTTAGTCCCTCTTTCCAATTATATTCCGTTACAGTTTATAATAAAATAAAATATCAGATACACAATAGAACATTAATCGCATGTAAGATTAATCATTATTTGTATATATTTCTGATTAAAGATAAATTACGTAAATATCACCAACAATTATAAATCTAAACTACAATCATGAGTGAATTATTAGTGTATATATCGATATCAATATTTCTACAATCTACGCAAATTCACATAATCCACAATTCTATCTTTATACATCCAACAATTATATATTATTTAATAATATTATCCACGTCATATAATTATAAATTGTACTTTCAAAAAGAATGAATTTATAAAACAATTAATCACATTTTATATAAGAAATAATTTTTTATCTATACTTTTATCACACTTGATGCGATTATGCATTTGCTTAATTCTATTAATTGTTTATCCCTAGTATAAAAAGCATTTCTTCAAAACATGGCATAAAATAATAAAAAAAGTTTAGCGTTAAAAAACGTAATAAAAATATAATCCTTGAAGTGTAAAAACTTCCGTTGCTATAAATGTTGTGCATTATATTTTACATCAATTATCGCGTAATATTCGTTGTCATGAACTTTACTTTCATACATCTAGTTAGTAAACAGAGATTAATTAGTTCATGTTTCTATAGTTAACGCTTAATTCATTTTATTTTCCTGATGCTGTCTACAACGTTAATGAAATTTTATCGACATGCTACCATAAACAAGATAACATGATAATAACGTCCTTTCTTTCAGATTATTGAGATTGTATGAAGGCAGACAATATAGGGAAGCCGCTGGCTTTCTGATGAAGCTGCCACATTACACCTTAAAGGCTGCATTGCCGGATATTCCAGTGGACCTGTTGATCGAAACGCTACCACACAGCCTCACCTTGCTGGAAGCGCTTTACTCCCGATTGTTAGAACTAAACATCAGCGACATGAAGATCTTGCGGATCGAGCAAGTCCTCTGGAGGGTGGTGCATCTGATATCCAGTCAAGATCACTTCCGACCGCGAATCTGGTGTAAACTTCTCGTGTCATTGAACAGATTATCGCCCAATACGAAGAGTACGCTGCTATCGAGAAGACGTGCTCTAGACAGAGCTGTAGAAGGACTTGGCAAACATGGATTAGTGCCTTCCTCGCAAACAAACATCTCTGAGAATTCCGTTACGCCAAATTTAGTACCATTGCCGGTGGCATTGAGAGAAGAGCTCGAGACACGAACGGAAGCATACAAATTAGCGTTACACAAGATTGAAAACTTTGGCAAACACGCTGGAACTAATAAAGGTAGGTACTTCAAATTGTTGTTAATAAAGATCGTGTTGTATGATCACTTTATTCACTTAAACGACTCGCGCGTTAATAACGAATAATAAAATAACAAAAATGCTTCTATAATTTTATAATATTAAATATTTTAAACTCATAAATATTCAGATTATCTGTTAAAAGCTTTAAATCAAAATGATAATGTTACGTAAATTTTACAGTGGTATGAATAATCTGTAAACAATCATAGTCATAAATCAAATTTCAATATTTCAATTTCATATGCAAAAAGCAGTGTGTTAATCAATCGCGACAAAGATAAATGATATCCATCTATCCTTCAATTACGTATTTAATTATTTGACAAATGAATGATAATTACCATTGGCAGTGTAATATTAGATTAGCGAGAAGCAATATTTTACGATTATACGCTATTTTTTCCATAAATTCGCTAGGATTTCCATACGAGATTTGGCATTATAATGATTACACACTGAAGGGCATAATTATCGTCAGCTGTGCAATGAGATTAGCGTGCACCGCTAATTCCATCGAAATAAAGTTGTACGACTATTCGTACCGCCTGTATATCCAGAGTTCCGTGGAACCGTGAAGCATTGGATTTTAACGGAGCACCGCGTTATACATTCACAAATGCAAATGGACTAATGTCGAGAGCATTAAATTATTTATACAGAGAACTGCACCGTTCTCTCGTTTACCGATAGATTTCCACGACGCAATTCAAGACATGTCATGATTGGTATAACATTCGCAGAGAAAGATGTTAAAAATGAAAAAAGTATACGTAGAAAGATAAACTACGCCGTATATAAATATTGACAAATATGTGGGGAAATATATTTACGATATCATTCCTTAAAAATAATACATCAGCAACTATTTTTTAAAATAGTTAATTAAAATATAATTAATAAATGTTGATTATTCTTTTAAATCATACATCGTTAAAAAATTTATGTTAAATTTAGCACATTTCATGTGTCTCAAACGGTCCACTCAAATTTATGTGTTAATTCAACACAAGATGAATATGTTAAAAGATAACAAATATTTAAAAAGATAAAAAGTAATAATGACAGTTTCAAATCGTACAGTACAAATGTAAACAAATAGTGGAAACATATTTTTTTCAGTTAAAATTAATATTTATAATATGTAAATTAACATTTTTTATTCATTCACTTACGATTTACGTTTTAAAACACATTATTTTTATTTGTTTACTTATTCATAAATTGTATTATTGATGATTATAAATTAACTAACTAAAAATATTGAATATCAATTTAACATAAATTATTTAAATTAATTTAATATAATCACATTATAATAAATTAATTAACACTCGAATAAAAAAATTGTTAAAAAATGTTAAAAAATAAAATAATATCGATAAGATTGATGAAATAATTTCTAATATTTTATAGTAAAAGAGAGATATTAATTTCATTGGACATGATTAAGTTGTTACTAAAATCAAATAAGTGAAGCAAATAACTTATACATGTATATATATGAAGGCATTAGAGATTGTCTATTATTAATAGACACAAAATTTAACAAGGACTTGGAATTTCCAAAACAAATACGAAATATTGTTTATTGTGTACTTTAAACATATATTTTCCAATTGATTGATTCTCATCTTTAATCATTATCATTATCTTTCAATTGTGAGAAAACTATTTTGATATTAAAATCTGCATTTAATCTCACTAGTAGTATCTAATTTCATATTATATAATAATAGACAATCTCTATCTGCCTTCATATATATACATGTATAAGTTATTTGCTTCACTTATTTGATTTTAGTAACAACTTAATCATGTCCAATGAAATTAATATCTCTCTTTTACTATAAAATATTAGAAATTATTTCATCAATCTTATCGATATTATTTTATTGGTTTTATCAATTTTATTAAAAAAGTATGGTCCATATGATTATAATATAATGAGAACAGACCGTCGGCCGAACTGCAATTTATTGGAGCATGAACCTGTAGCAATTTGTGCCTCGTGCGCGAGAGTGCGGATATGCCGCATAATTTAATCTCGCCTCATTATATAAAGGAAAGTGTGGCATATTTAGTTATGATGTCAGATAGATACTCCGCGATTTTGCTGTTCATGTACCGGATATCGGGCCGGCTATCTATGTAGCCCCGAGGCACCGTAAAAAGGCGATGGTGAATGTAGTAATAATCATCTCGCGCCATCATCGGTTCCGCTCTAATAATAAAAAATAATAATAATGACCTCGAAGAGAGAAAGAGAGAGAGAGAAGCTCTGATCTTTTCTTACGCTTCTATAGCGGATCAAGGTGTACAAGCGGCTTCGCATCAACGGCAGCTTTCCCTGAAGTACAGCGAGATCCAGCAACGCCTGATCGATAATCAGAGCTTGCTGAACACCTTGGAGAAAGCGGGCGGACCGTGTAGCTTAGAGAATTTACTAGCGGAGTTGAAACGCCGGGTCGAGCAGGATAAGGAGGCGCTCCGGGAATGGACGGCCTTGAGGAAATCGACCTCCGGATCGACGAACATGAAAAATCCGGCTCTCGCTGCCAGATTGTTGCAGTTTTCGAGAGGTTGCGCACTCGCGCTGCAGTTCATGAACGAAGATAAACTACAGGTAAGACTGAAACATTTCCATCAGGAAATGTTTTTCCCTCGGATGTTCCTGAAATTTAATCTTCAAAGATGCGCCCTTTTTTTCCTCTTGCATTTTTGCAAAAAAGAAAACTAAAGTTGTTAGTTTTTAAATTCAACTTGAACACTGAAATGATATTTATAGGAGAAATTCGATCTTGAATGAAGAAATAATGCCTCGTATCCCAAGAGAGTTGTCGCTGATTATTGTTATCTACCCATGAAACAATTCGCACGTCTCGAGCGTAAAAAAGTGTGAAACGGTTTGGCACAGAAATGGCGAACTATTAGAACAATAGGCGCGTCATTGTATACAATCACGATTTTGTTTGGGGGGGGGGGAGGAGAAGGAGGACTCCGTAACAAATTCGCGTATAGTCAGCCGCAACAATAAGAATGGTGAAAAATCTGCGCTGTCAAGCGCGAGAAAATGACCCCGAAACACACGATACACAACACATGCAAGTGATACGATTCCCGCGGGAATCGTTGCTTGCACTCCAGCAGCTGACGCGTCCAAGACAATCCACGTAGACAATGTCAAAGGCGCTGTGTGTAACCAGCGTGGAGTCCCATAAGGACCCTACGGCGAACCTAAATTACCTGAGTTTATTCCTGTTCCTGCTTACATTTAACTATTCTCTCGGCTAATGTCTATTTCTACAGACACAGATTAATCTTAGTTAAACTTGGTATAACTTACTTTTTATTTTGTTCTAGTTTTAACAAGGGACCCATTACAACTGTCCGAAACTGATTCGATTCTCCTTGGAATATACAATGTTAAACACGAAAAACTAAGTAACACATTTTTTATAATATGAATTTAGACCAATAAGAATAAATCCAATTAAGAGAAATTATTCGATCTAAACGGATCTTAGGAAATACGATTTTAAATATTTCGTATTTTTTTCTATCAATCCAATTTGAAATTTGATGAGTGAAACAATCCCTCAAAATTAACGCTTATATTTAATTCAAATCAATTCGCAACAAAACGGTGAGGTGTATAAAAAAGTTTTAGACAAAACTTTTATGGCTTTTTATATATTTGATAACTGTGTATTTAAATTTTTCAAAAATTTAATATTTTTTAATATTTTTTAAATTAAGCAATATAAAAATGCGTGTCTTAAATTTTTGTGTTTAACAACATATTTCAAGAAGAATCGAATCAATTTCAGTTGTAATTAGGATTCATATAAGAATCAGAAAAAAATAAAAAGTAAGTTAAACCAGATTAAAGTTAATTTACATTGATAGAAAAGGATATAAGGTGACAGTAACGCATAAACGATGCAAGCAATTCAATATTAATACCCCGAATAAATTGCAAATTGATAAGTAAACGCGAATTAAATAAACGAGGGTTGATAACCTAAATAGAACAACGTGAAATCTGTTTATACTTGCGAGCAGAAAATGCGAGAATTACGCGCGGACATAAATTATTTCTATCAATGGATATAAGCATGTAACACGTATTTAATTGAAACATGGGCGTTCTGAAACTTGAGTCGGAATAAAATATCATTGTACGGAATATTAAATAGCCTACACATGCGCTTGTACATGCGGTTCGTTAATAATACGTCGCGGAATACGTGCTATCGATAACGCGAATCAAATAGCAGTTACTTTTTAATCAAGCGAAAAAAGCGAGTTTACCTAGGCAATAAAATTTATTGCAAATTTAATTGAAACATGTTTTTTTCATAATTTTCTATCGAGAACGAAGTTTTGAATAATATTATCCCGTCGAATTTACCGTAAAGTCAATATATAATATTTATGAGAGAAGTGTTTTCGAGCGCGCGCGTGCGCGAGATATTAATGCACGCGAAGCGTTAATACGTTAATATTGCGTATATTAATGCCAAGTCATAAATTATCGTCGTTGGGAACTACGACGCATACGTGATAAATATTTTACGCGTGCGACTGCCGCGTCTGCAGTTGCTGTGGAGTTTCGCAGCGCAATAAAGATTGAAAATTGAATCCGCGTCGCTGGCTGATACCCTCGGGTTTTCAGCAATATTTTAGAAAAATGCGAAAACACCAGTCGCGATCGTGTCGAAATGTACAATTTACTTACATCACGTGACACGTATAACACGTTAATTTGTGAAGAGAATAGCAATTTCTATTTCGCCGGACAATACAACTGGAGAAATTTATATTAAGTTTATATATTATTTTAAATTAGTTTATATATTACTTCCCCTTTTTGAACGAGATAGGAAAAGAAAAAGTGACGCTTTGATGAAAATAAAATCATGTTGAATGACGATATTTAACACAACGGCGTCTAAAATATTTTCAGCAAACGTACAACGTTCTTATTACGAAATTTAACGAGAATTCGGTTGAAAATGCGGCGAATCCTGTTATCATCAGATGCTTAAACGAATTCTCGATAATGAATGCGTACGACAGTACTTTCATAATTGCATTACTCTCGTTAAATTTCATTCGAAAACGAAAATACGCGAATAATTATCTTATTTACTTTCATTTGCAAAAGGTGATGACGGGGTGAATTGTAAAAAAGGTAAAAGTAGCACCCAGATCATTGTATAACAGAATCGAATTGGGAAACTGGTCACAGCATGCGAAAACGCGTTAATTGCTTTTCATTGAGTGCATTTTAATTGGAAGTTCATAGTCAATTGCAAATCCCAATCGAAAAACGAGTGGATCGAACGGTGAATATTGTGATTGTTTACTAGTTTATAGTACGCAACATCCATCCAATTGCTTTTACGTAGTGATAATATTTCATAATAGATAATAATTATTACTTTCATGAAAAAAAAATTATCTTTTTCAATATGTTTCTTATAAATTTAAAATATAATAAAAAATTGAAATGTCGAAGTAATATTAAATAGTATTCATCTCATTTGTAAGCAAAATTTAAACATTATATGAATTTCAACATTCTCTCTCGCGATTATCTCAGCCTATTCGCCAATTTTCAATTCCCTACTTTTTTGCACACAGAGACACTGTTTAAGTACACAATGATGTAAACAATGAAAAAATATTATTTAAATTTTTAATTACGAGTTACTTGTACAAAATGAGGACAAAACTAAAAAAAATCGCAATTACACGGGAATTACAATTTTAAATAAATATGAAAATCTAAAAATTTAACTAAATACAAATCTAAAAATAATTTTGTTGGACCATGAAAATAAATTATGTAGGAAACTTAATGAGCATGAAGAGCAATGCTGCAAAAACTTTTGACATTCTGGCAATCAGTTTGAACATTCTACATGATTACTTTGTTCAACAAAATTATTTTTAAACTTGTACCTAGCTAAATTTTTAAAAGCTTCAATAAAATTTTTCTTTTCGTGTATGTTTAAATAAAAAGAAATGTTCTAAAAAATCCATTTAATAGAAATATTGTTTATTCTCATCAAATCCTCAGAAATATATTCAAGGACAAAATGTAAAAATATGCAAAACTGTCAGAAGAAAATAAGATGTTTTATAACCAAGTATATTATATGTCTCTACATCACGAGCTATCCCATACAGATTCTCTATCTAGACGAAAATCTCGGTGACGACTACGAGGAAGAGTCCAGTAGCGCCGGCTATCACACGGATGAGAGTTGCAGCCCGACTCCGGAGCCAGTTGTAACGGGTATCAATTGCGAGGCACTCAACGCAGAAGAAAATTGTTCAGATTTAACCTCAGCCAATATCACAGTGGAACAACTCGCCGAGAGATACGGCACTCTCTATGCTCAGGCCAACTTGCATACCCTGGATGCTCTAGATGCATTAGAACCCCTTAAGGACGCTTGTGATTTGAAAGCGAAGATTCTCTACTCGGTGGTAGTGGTAAGTACCGTTTTAAGTTAAATAATTATAAACGTGTACAATGAATAGGTACTTCTCCCTTTATTAAATTGGGATATTATTCAATTGAATAATCCTTAATTACGCTTGAAATCTCGCGTCTTTCTTTTTAATAAATATTCTAACTTCATATTAATAAAAAATACAAATAAAATATCAAATGAATCAAATATTTAAAATTTAAAAAAAATAAATTTAAATTAATAAACCAGTTAGTGATAAAGGATAGAGAGATGTATTGTACATAATACACAAAATGAAAAGTCATACTAGACCGATGAAAATCCTATTTTTTTCTCGTCAATCAAACACGACTTTCATCAGATGAAAATGTTGTCGAACACAACAAAAGGCACAATGAAGCAATCACGAATTATTATACGAGTAGCACTCGATCATCCGCAGAAACGTGTACGAATTAGCCATATGCAGAATATTCATCTGCTACACAATACGTCGCTGTCCCACTTTGCGCCCTGTATTAACAGAATACAAATGAACAATTTTCCTCTAAATTTACTTTATGGTTCAATGTAACTAATACTTGTTTGGTTTCGTAACATACATTTATGCGCATATATATAT
>NW_012130065.1:4837921-4841304 GCF_000143395.1 Atta cephalotes
TTCCCATATCTAATATATAGAAGAAAAGAAAGTTGCTTATTTTAATTGTAATTAAAATTTTGGAATATGTTTACGCTAATATGTATGTTAAAATGTGATTAATACTCATAAAAATAAACATGATCATAACGATCAATTTTCGACGCCCCGTTAATACAATTTCATTTTTTTATTTTTATTATTGCGAACATGTGATATAGAGAAGCCATTTCAATTCATCTCTTTCTATAAATTGAAATATTATTCCAATATATATTGATTCATATATCGTTTTATACGTAGATCAAATAGCGTCAAAATATAAATTTTAATTATTTCATAATATACAATAAAAGATTCTCTCGTTTAAATCAGATGTAATTTAATTTTAATGTAACATATTATTGGCCGTTTATTTTAGATTCTCATATTTTATCCTCTAGTTTTATACTGTAATTTCGCATTGAAACCAACATGTGCTGGAATTCCATTTTTATAACGAATGAGAAATAAAATCAAGAGATGATGGTACAAAAAATTCACGAAAGTCGTTTAAAAAGAACAGCAATTCATGCATATATAATTAAACTTAAATTAATACACACGTGCATACAAATCTGTAATTAATGTATAGTTCACAGAAACTGTGTATATGTTGCCAAGAGCAAATTATATCAAAGATTTCAGGACATGTGACGAGATAATAAGTTATACTTCGGATAACTCACAGTAAGTGTGAGTACAACAATCACATCGAGTGAGAGATTCAGCTATTGTATTTAACAAATCTAAAAAAATTTTCCTTTGATGTATAACGTAGTTCAACACACATTGTTTTACATAAAATCTTTTTAATATGCACGCAATCGTTGAGATGGATTAATTTTAATTTTAAAATCTCATCTGCATTTGAATTATGTTATCAAGCCAATATGAACATTTTTATTAAGCAAATATCGAAAATTGGATAACATTTTTCACCTTTTTAACCGCGTAAGTGTATTGCTCTTTTTAGATACCATTACTCCAAATATAACCACGTGTCTAAAAATAAAATCACATTAGTTTCGCGTGTCAACGGGACTGATCGTACTATGAACTATTGCATGAGCTCGCCAAGCTCATTTTCGCGTGACATTGCATCACGACATTGAATGTTACCTGACAAATCGCTATGGAAACTGAATGTCGTGCTGTCGTGACATTGAAAGCTAATGACAGCTCACCAGATTGATCAACTATTATTAGCAATAGGATGTAACATATGTACTTTGAAAGATATATTGACAAAATCAGAATTTAAACTTTTCCATGTATGTATATAAAAAAAAGGATACTGTAAATTCAAGTAAAAAATAATTTCAATATATGTGTGTTATTTAGTTTTTCGTATATAAAAACGACACTATACCACACATTTAAATGTATAACTCTATATTTGTATGCAGTACAGTATGTTATTTTTACACAAAACACTAATCACACACATATATTGAATAGTTATTTTTTATTCATTTGGATTTGCAGTGTCCTGCAGTGCTTTCAATATGTAGCACATACAGGATGTTTTCCGATCAAACGCGACGAAGCAGACAAAGCTTTCACGCGTGTTCACGGTCGGTTTCAGTATTTCGTCAACTTTGAAAAAGTCGTGAGGAAGAGAGAGTCGACGAAATCTAATGGGCATGCATACACTCGGCCAAGAGCACGGTATGTCGACAAACACTTATTCTCCACTTGCACTCTCACGTCAGATAACATGAAAGTTGAGTGCCAACGAGGACACCAGGCATGTTGCGATACACACAGTGTTTACTCGTGCTGTAATCACGCTTTAAAGGCTACACTATACCGGATCTATACTACCGTATTTCCTTTTTGTCTAGGATATTCCGCGAACGGCACGTACACATCCGCAATCAATATTTCTTCTCTCATCTGGCAAAAACGAAAAGTTGTTGTTCTTCGCACAATGTTTAAATATTAAATTTCGATAGACAAAAGTTTATAATATTAAACTTTTTTTTAATTAAAGTTTGTACGAAGTCAAGCAGATAATGAGATCTCGCTTATCTACTGTTGAAACTTAATTTACAGGTCTTCTATTTTCAGTCGCTTATAATTCAGACTGATGCTTCGGTTGATACTTTCTGATATAGAGAAACCTCTTTTTCTCTTTCTTCCTATCAAACTAATCAAAACTAATTATCTATAAAAGAATAAAAACACGAGTGCGTATAAAATATGATTCTATACATTTTCAAAAATGGAGCTATACAGATAAGAAAAGATTTATTCTACAGATAAAATAAAAAGAAAAAATTTGTTCGATTTTAGGTCATGAGAGAGACAAATGTAACTTGAATGAGAATATACGACGCAATAAAATCAATAGATATCGTATTAATACGTCTAAAGTTCTATAAATCTTCGGATCTCTTACACTGTGTAACAAAGTAATAAATTTCTTTTATTATTTCTAATTTAAAGCACAGTATTTACCAAATAAATTATAGATGAAGCGTGTGTAAAGCGATCCATTTCGCGTCCGCGCCATGTCATCTCGTTGATCCAAATAATTTCATTACAGCGGAAAACTTAATTTTATGATCAAGGAGTCTTTGAGCAAAAAATTATGAACCTTATGAATCGTACTCTTAAAAAATTTTAAAGCGTTTATTATATCCAAATAGAGAATTTTAATTAATTATTCGAAGGTGCACGCAATTATTAATATTAATTCTTGACATCTTTTAATTAAATGAATATTTCTTGCGTTAAAAACTGCATTTTATGAGTACGTAATAAAAGCAGTTTAATATCAACGGGAAAAATTAGTATATCTTCGCGAAATACTAATCCGCGTTAAAACTAAAAAAGTTCTTCATTAGCAATGAATTTAAAGTGCGACGGTGTGCTCTAAAATTACGTTTATTTCCGGCAAAATTTTATTATTTAAAACAAAATGGATATCTAGTATAAAACAGTGTGTCGAAACTGCTCTCTATCATATTGGCATTTAATATTTCTTTTTAAGAGGAAACTCAATGAAAAAAAGGAGGATAGTCGTAAACAAGAGATAAACTTTTTATACGCGAGAATTAATCTTAAAATGAATTTCGAGCAGAGGATCGACAGTTTTTGTATATATAAGTATGCTGCAAGATTATTTTTACTACCACCACGCACCTGTCCCGCCCGATCGATGGACCATTAACGTCAAAGCCGCCAGGGAGGAAAGAGCGAAGGGATGATCGAGTGATGCGAAAGGGGAGTCGAAGGGAGAGCACACTTTTGCGACAGAGTATACTCGATAGTGGTAGAGAGAGAGAGAGAGAGAGAGAGAGAGAGAGAGAGAGAGAGAGAGAGAGAGAGAGAGAGAGAGAGAGAGAGAGAGAGAGAGA
>NW_012130065.1:4841860-4847836 GCF_000143395.1 Atta cephalotes
AGAGAGAGAGAGAGAGACGCTAGTCCTGAGGCTATTAGGTACTTTGCATACATACTCGGATACATGCAAGTGTCTTTCACACGGATATCTGGGAAATCGATGAACTAAAATAAATATCCACGAAGAAAGCGACACACACGCGCTAACACGAACTATTCCTCCCCGATATCTCACGCGCACGCGTTTATGTCACCTTGTAGAATGGGCTGTTATCACTTGGTTGATAACCCGACTGGGGATTCGCAAAATACATATATTTTCATCGAAGTGCCAACACGTGTGATTTTGATAATGCCAGAACTGACAGCCAAGCCGCAAATCCGACATCTTTTTGAGACGAACTATGATAACTAACTCCACTGTGAATATATAGCGGATTTTAATAGACAATACGATTTATATTAAGCCTGAAATAACTTAATGTATACAAAGATTCTCTTACTATTTTTCATGCAAATATCACGAAGACGTAATAAAGCAGAATGAAAGGTTGAAGAATGAAATATTGACAGCTATTGATCGATATTTTAAAGATCCAAAATTCAGTAAAACGTCTCCTTTGGAGAAAAGCTGTTCTCCTCTTACTACCATATTAAGTAAAGTACGAAAGGCAACCGCTTTCTTAAATAATGCAAGCGAGATATCTAAATCGCTATTCCACCGCTATTTCCGTCGCTATCTCGTTTCGCGCACAGATTTTCCGGTAAAATAAGCACGACGAAGGCAGTTCTTCACTACCATTTGCCTCGTGTATTTTTGTTTTCTTTTACATAGAAGCTTTCATCCTTGTATATATCCTAAGTGTGTTCGTAGATAGAATGTAGCGATGTAAAGATATGCCAGCGCTGATAAGTCACATACTTTTTTAAAAAACATGATTATTAATTATAATATCAGTTAGTTTGAGATAGTGTAGTTTATCTAATTGCTTGAAATTCTACAAATAAGCACTTTATTAATTTATAGACAAATCTCTTGCAACTTTTAGCTGATATCAATTAAGAATATAAAAAATATAAAATACTTGCAATACTAAACTTTGTATGTAAGTAATATATTAATATTAATATCCATTTGTAGATTAAGTTTAATCTTATCTCGATTTATTTTTTTCCAATTTTAAGATAACAAGTAAATTAAATATCGAGATGAAGTTATGTATTGGATTGGAACAAAAGTTCATAGTCCTATGAACTTCAGAAAATTCAAGCAGCTATAACTCATTAAAAATAAACAAAATTTAAATTTTAAAAATGTGTTTTAAAGTTTAAAAAACTCTACTTCTAAAAGATCATTATGTCTTTTGAGTTTCTATGAGTTGGTAATTTTTACATATAGAAAATGAACTGGACAAAATGGGAAACTTTCTTCTCACTTTGTAGACCTATTATAGTGCCCAAAAAAATTAACAAAAGTTTCAATCTTTTAACGTGAAACTTAAAGTTTTCCATACACAATCGTTCTTTAAAAATGTTTCTAAGATTTTTTTGTTATTGAGTTATCAAAGATTAAATAAAGAAACATTTTTATATAGAAACTGTATGTTTCGCGGGTTATCTTCGTGTCTATATTCATTCTTGAAGTATCAACATTTTGAACGTTGCAGTTCATTTCATTAGGGCGAAGAGCAACCTGATACTGCTTATAAAGTAAAGCCAATAAAAATGTTCGAGAAGCATTTTTACTTTGATTGCTTATAATTCCCTTAAAAATCATCGTATCGCAATTAAAAAAAAAATTTAAAGTTAAAGCTTTGCTCTCATCGAATGATATAATTGCTATTCTTTTTAACATGTAGACATGATATAAATAAAATAGCGCTACCAACTTTTATTTCAATCCAATACATTCGTGGATACGAAATAAATTTTAAGCAATGGATATTCCTATATACATATTAGTATAAACATATTCATATATATAAGTATTTTGTATGGATTTTACTGATCTCACCGATTTTGTTAGAGATTTGTTAGAGATTAAATTAGAATAGGAAAAATTGGCAAAAGTATGGAGACATAAAAAATAATTTATGAATATAAATTATTTCTTTAATTGACACATAATCAAAGAATTGATAATAAATATCAATTTATGTTTGAAATATAATAATATTTTATATAATATTGGTAATAAGGCTCAAAAAAAATGAAAAAAAAAACGAAAAAGAAACTGATTTATTGTTATAAATTAAGAACGTTAATAAATAAATATATCGTTTAGTTAAAATATAAAACTTTAATTTGCCGGCAAAGACAAAAAACAAATATTTCGATCTCTATTGGATTACTATCAATTTTGACAAAAATAACAATGAATATTACAAAGAGAAATATATAAAAATTATACTTCACTCTTTTATGCAATATTAACGCTGTCAATAGTTTCGCTCAGTTTGCAGTAAATATTGTAATTAGAATGTTGCTATCGGTGACATTGTATTCTTCTGGTTATGTGAATAGAATATAAATGCATAATTATTGTTTCTGTTAAAAAATACAAGTAACAAAATAAGAAATATAATAAATACAACTAAGAAACAGATAATAAATATAAAAAAGAAATATAATAATTATAAGAAATATACATTAAGAAACATTAATAGTTGTGCGTAATTAAAGTTGTGCGATATACAATCATACATTATATTAATTTAAATTAATTTAGTAGCAGTTAAACTAAATGAGAATAATAGATGTGTATCACAATATAAAATATATTAAACGTCTATTCTTAGACAATGATAAGAGTAAAAATAGTCATATCTCTTCGATGTTCAAAGACAATATAAAATCGACATTCGTTCCATCTGAAATTGTGGTCAAAATTGATACGATGATCGATTATAACAATAGGAAACCAGTCTTTTTCTTAATATCAGAGATACATTCGTGTAATCTCATATTCAATCTTCTTTTAATCTGCTCAACAGCTAGCTAGCTTTCAATCGTCATAAGAAATCTTATACACTATATTCTGATTAGATAGTAGGTCTTATCTTTTCCTCTCTTAATAAAACTTTTTAGTGTGTTAGGAATAGAAAAGGCGAGTTTGCAATGAAACATATTAGAAATAGGAAGGAAATAAACTTTCGGAAATAGATTGACGTAAGGAATTGTTAAATATTTATCTTTAACATGTATATTACGTATAACATTTTTATTATGTATATGGAATTTTAATTTTTGTTCAATTATAGAGAAAATAAAAGAGAGAGGAAAACAATTATTAAGGAAAACAGTATCTGTTCATATTTTTCAAATTTTTTTATTGAAACTGAGGATGTGATAAAAAGATAATTTTTTCTATAAAACTAATGATAATGTCCTTTTTAGCAGAGAGGATGGTTTGAATGAAAATTAAAGAACTTTTCTGAAAATGTCTTTTTATGATAAATCAATAATATAATAGTATCAAATATATAATTCTATGAAACAATAATATTCTTGAGACTTCCACGGATCCTTTCTATATAAAGATTATGCATTTCACGGGTTTTTTCGTATCCAGATTCATTCTTGAAATGCCAACGTTTCGTGAATCTTGCAGTTCACTTCATCAAGGCAAGGAGCAGCCTGATTCTCCGCGAAACGCATAATCTTTATAATTCTATGATTATCTATAATAAGCATCGTGTCAAGAAAGTTCAATCTGTTATCTGTACCAACCTCTATAGTATATTGTCATCTTATACGTAAAGAATTGAAAGTATTCAGTGTATCATTGATAGTATCAGATAGGAGTGCAAAAATGATGAATACCAACATATCTTAAAACAATGATTGTACTAATAGTTTATTGATTGCTATTTCTTCGACAATTATCTTCTTATGTTATATTATCTTCTTATATTCTCTTTTCCTGTTATTTTACACATCAATCTTCTTGCTTTGAACGTCGATTTTATATTGTCTCTGAACATCGAAGAAGTATGACTCTATTTTCTCTCTCATTGCATTGTCTAAGACGACATTTAATATATTTTATATTGTGATACACATCTATAAAGTATTTATTCTCATTTAACTTAGCTACTAAATTAATTTAAATTAATATAATGTATGTTGTACATCGCACAACTTTAATTCCTATTAATGTTTCTTAGTGTATTTATTTCTTATTACATTATATTTTTTTAAATCTTTATTATCTGTTTCTTAGTTGTATTTATTATATTTCTTATTACATTTTGTTACTTGTATTTTTTAACAGAAACAATAATTATGCGTCTATATTCTATGTACATAAGAAGAATATAATGTCGATACCAATATTCTAATTACAATATTTACTGCAAACTGAGTGAAATTATTGACAACATTAATACTACGTAAGCAAAGTAAAATTTTTATATATTTCTTCATATTTCTCTTTGTAATATTTTCACCATTATTTTTATCAACGTTGATAATGATCCACTAGATCAAAAGGTTTGTTTTTAATCTTGTTTATTATTGCCAGCAATTTAAAGTTTTATATTTTAACTAAATGCTATGTTTATTTACTAATGCTTTTAATTTTTAATTTAACGATAAACCTTTGCTCGTAACCCTTTCCTTTCCGTTTTTTTTTTAATATTTTATATATAATCATTTTTTTATGAACTTAAACTTCTATAAATATTATAAATATAAATTAATATATATAATAAGAAAGATTTTCCTCATAAATAAACTCTCCGTTAATTGATATACTAAAAATTATATATATGTGTGTGTATTTATTAACTATTCAGTTAAATAGTTTGAAAAAACTTAACTTAAAAAAACTTAACTATCTTAACGTCTAGAATAGCATTCAATTAAATCAAATTCTGCAAAAGATAATTAATTAATATTTGAAATATCAATTTTTATTATACAATTGCAAATGATGAAGTTATAGTATTACATAGTTAACAGCTTATCGCTTCGTAGCTAATATGTTGTATATCGGAAAGATGGCTTTCACACACGAATACGCGAGAAGCATGCGATAAAATAGATATTGCACAGAGAAAGAGGCGTTTTTTTCGCTCTTTCTTACACATTCGCACCTATTATATGTACAGGTGCCCTAGAAATACTGTTCTTCTCGACTGTAAATGAGAGAGAAGAGAACTTAGAAGAGGGATGATAGTAATATATGTGATAATTCAGAGACTTATGATTCATGTCATTGTAAATAACTGATTACGATTCAATTAAATGCGATGCAGACGGCAAACTATGTTACATTCAGTTGGCGATCACGCAGAGCAGTCAAAGTCTAACTTTAAGTTATAAATCAATTCCGTTGGATTTCATGTATCAACAATTGTATAATTTTTGAAATTCTGTTAATATCTATTCTGTTTGAAATTTTATTAATATCAGTCAAAAGTTATGGATCCACGAATTAATTAACAATAGCTAATCGACAACTGATATCATCTTTGTTTGTATAATATTAATATATATGTATTCATTTATATCAATTAATGGAATTAATATCAATTAATTAATTAAATAAGATATAATTGTAATCATGAAATATTAATATAAGTTTTCTGGAATAATTTAATGGTATGTAATGAGTGATTCAAATATATGAATGAGACTTTTTTTATATGAATACAAATCAACACTGGTAAACATACTTACACTGACAATAAGTAATAGAGGAGAGTTTCTGTTCAATTTACAGTTGTGGACTCGGCAGTTGTTTCTGTAGTTGGTGTTGCAATGTCCGAATAAATATAGTACCGAATATGCTGTTGTGCAACGCGTTGTTCGTGAGTTGGTTACGCTTCATACATTAATTAAATTTCTTGCGAACAAAAATGTTAAAGTCATCGAAATTTTGGATAAATTGCTTACACAATTCGGAGAAGAGACGGGATCAAATGCGCAACGGCATTCGCTTCACATCTCCTCCTTATTCAGTGTAAGTACGTTTAGATCCGATTAAACCAATGTTAGTTTAACTTTAAGCAAGGCTTAAAACTCCCTCCCTCCC
>NW_012130065.1:4848130-4860872 GCF_000143395.1 Atta cephalotes
ACACACATTATTGGCCATATTATTTTGTCAATTTTTGCTTTTTAGCAAAAATGTAGTTTTTCTGGTTATATTAGTATTTTGAAATTGTAAATTAAAACCGATAAAAAATGATAGAATCAATATGATAAACAAGTATTTAAAGAGCGTTCCAATATGTTTAAAAATATATAGTTTATCTAATATATTATAAGTTTTCGTCAGTGTATATTGGAGCGCCGATTCCCACTAGCCCATGAATTTTCCTTTATTTAATTAATTTTTTAATTATAGGGAATTTCAAATGTTTTTTTAAATTATTGTATATTGGACTAGTTTTTAATTAGGAAATCTCAATTATTTTTTTTAATTATTGTATGTTGTAAACTTAAAAAGTATAAAAAAATCTCTAATAAAATACTTATAACTAAATACAATTATTTATTATTTTAGACTTTTTCTTGTTCGCAACTTTGATTTCTGCAATAATTAGATGATCATAATACAAGACGTTATGCGCTTTTCACACATAATTAAGACATTTGCTGTGTGTTATTCAGTATATTTATGTATTATTAATAGATTATATTTTTGTATTGCATTGAGCAATAAGAACCTAAATAATTGATCGAAATGTATGCATATTTGTTAAATATTAATAAAAATTTCTTTGCATATCGTTAACCACATTGTGTTTATTCTTAAGTGGCAATTTTTGTTTCTTTTTTATTATTTTATTATAAGTATTTTATTAGAAATTCCTGCTATGTTCTAATATACATTGTTAGTGCCACTGAAAATATAATAGGTAATGTATGACATAAACCGTACATTTTTAACATATATCAGAGCAATCTTTAAATACATGTTCGATATATTAATTCTATTATTTTTAACAATTTATAAATTTCGAATTAATATAATAAAAAAATTACAATTTGCTAAAAAGGAAGAAATGACAAAATAACAATACATAAAAATTCGGGAATACTTGATACATTTTTTGCTCATGTTGCAAAAGTGGAGCTTATAAATGGCGAATTTCACTTATTGATTACCGAAGTAATCAGTTTCACTTTAATTTATCACTACAAATATTTCGAAAAATATAGAAGATACAGAAAAACGTTTCAAACAAAAATGGAATGATTTCGAGACAGACATATTTTTGTATTATTTTTTTCTCAATAAGAGCGCCAAAAAGATACGAAGGTCAGAAGAATCTTCATTTTTTTAATGGAATTATATGATTTTTTTTACACATAATATGATTTCTCTAATTATTTTAAAAGTATTAAGGTATAGAGATATCAAAAAATCAATTGTTTACGAAATATTTTATTTTGGCACATATTGACATGAAATATTAAATATTTCATAAACTATTGGTTGTTTAATATCTTTACTTAATTTTTATATGAACAATTACAGAAATGATATTAAGTATGTAAAAAAAATCGTATAATTCTATTTAGAAAAGTGGAAATGACTTTCGTATCTTTTTGAAGTCTCCATCAAGAAAAAAATAATATGATCATTTGATCAAAATACGTCTCCCTCGAAACCGTTCTACTTTTATTTGAAACATTTTTCTGTATTTCATATTTTTTCTTCGAGATATTTGCCGTGATAAATGGAATCCTTTATAGCTTTGGCATTATAAGATTTATACATGGAAATGTTTCCTTGTTAGTAACCGATTCATTAAATCTGGCAATTTTCTTTTCAAATTCATAACAGTATTTAAGTAAAAAATACACAAGTTATAATATAGCAATCATAACCATTTGCGTCTATAACGGTATCAAATAAACAGTTAGCCGTTCATGACGAGCCATTGTTAAAAGTAGTAATTTATCAACAATGCTCATAAATTAGCATTGTAAATCAAACGACGAAGAAAATTCTATCATGTCATGTGATTCTGCGAAATTCCAATTATAATTATGCGACAACCAGAAAAACGTATAAGAAACATGCTCTCATGTCATCTAATTAAAGTAACCTAATTAAAACTGCAATCTAATTAAAGCTTGTAGCAGCGATTTTTAATGCTATTGCAATTTCGTAAATTACAGTTGCAATATTACAGTTGACATATACCTTAATAAATACAGAAATGATAAAATATGTTAACAACAATTTTTATATTCTATCACGTCCGAACGATTTGAGTATAAATATGTTTAATATTTCACACATACACACACGCATACACACACGCACGCACACACGCACGCACGCACGCACGCACACACAATATTAATTTTCAGACTAGTATAATTTTTACAATAACAAAAAAATTAAAGAAAAATTATTATTTAATATCTGAAATTATATTAAAAACGCACTGAAAAAAAAGAATCTGATTATAATAATCAACAAATGTTGGAATGAAATTATTTCAACCAAATATTCAGATAATACATAATTACAATCACAATTTTACCTTTTTTACAAATTTTAGTATTACCATTGGTAATACCATTTAATAATACTTACTAAATATTTTTAAAAGTAAAATTATGTTTGATTATGTTACCTGAACATTTGATTGAAATTATTTCACTCAACATTTGATAGCTATAACTAAATTCTTTTTTTCAGTGTGCACTGACCAAGCTTTTTACTGCGACCATCATAACGCATTAACAATCTTGGAATAAAAACTCAAATCTTACAGCGAATTCGATTGAATCCATTCGGTGCGCACTGTTGCACATTAAAGCCGTCACAAATTGACGTCGTATAAAAATATGTATATTTAATGTAAATATAAAAAAATGGATTAAACTATGGATTTCTCAAAATTCTCAATATATTTTATTGTGCTGTTAAGTGAAATCTGTATTTCATAATTCGAAATATTTACATTTTACTTTTACATGGATTAAATCAGTGTACAATGGCTTCAATATGCACTAGTGCACATTAGTTATGCGTCCAACCGAATTCGCTATTAGCTAAATATTTAAAATTTTTCAATATTGTTGTTTTAAAATATATTGTAAAGCATAAAAATTGTTATAATCCTGCAAAAATTTAGATATCTAATAAAAGTAATAAGATAATTCAGATAAAACATAGAGGTTTAATAATTTTCGCAAACTAATGTTAATTAAATATTTTACTACGATAACTTGATATTATGATATCATAAAATTTCCGCAAACAAGAAACTTATTCAATTATTTGCATCAAAACAATCTCGATGTGAAATATATAAATTAAATTATATGTTAATGTCATTAATCAACGGATGTGTTCTAAAACCCTCAATTCTAATCTCTATTTAACATCCGTTCACGATAATTGTACTGCGTCGCAGTATCGCACGCGAAATGTGCCACTCTTTCCTCATTCTATTCTATTCATTCTATTCATCTTGAATGTCTTAATAAGCAACTGCGGAAGTAACTCGCAGCGTCTCATCGAACAGACGCGCGTAATTTACACGCACATTTATATAGCGCGACATGCATATTTTAGAACGGAATTAAAGGCTTAACTGTCATGTCTTTACCTTTTACAGCTCTCGTGGCGTCTGGCCGGCATGGTCCAGACATCGAGGCGCCTGGAAGCCTTGAAGATCCTGAACGGCGTGACCACGGCCCAGACGGCGGAGGCTTCTCCGGAGCTCGAGGAATGCATTAAAAGGCAGTTGGCCATTTCCGGGGTACAGACCGGTTCTCGTGAGGTCGCTGAGCAGGTGGTCAGTCAGTTGGAGAGGACACTGTACGACTTTCCATGTCTGCGTGGATGCGCTGAGGTCAAGAGTTACGCCACCGCGTGCTCCACTTTGGCTTGGGCGTGTCTGGCACGTTCCACGCCGCTGGTACTCGATGTAGCGCAAAGTTTGGAGTTCCGCAGAGAGGTGCAAGTAAGACATCATGCTTCTCCGGATCCGCACGGGACTAGGATCAGATCAGTCTTGTGGCCAGGGCTTCGGGAAGGCTGTCAAGGTCCCTGTCTTCACAGAGCCATCGTGCTAACTTGCTGAAGCACTGCAACTTTTCTATAAAAAAGGAATAAAAGCGAATGCAGAACTGTCTTTGAAAAACATGTTCATGATGCGAAAATATTTTTCATATACATGAAATTTTTTTCAATATACACAGGGAGTTCACTGAATTGATCACACTTATCAGGTAAACAGAACTAATAATTTTCTAACAATTTAATTAAGCGTAAATTAATAATAAAATAATTATATACTCATTTAGATAAGTCACATAAAAACTTATGTCTCGAAATGCGATATTTTAAAAAAGTCTCAATAAAATTTACATAATACGCATAATTATAAAATATAGTACGTTATATGAATAATCTGGATATGCAATTACCAATTTACGAAATATATAAACATCTCTCTCTGCAGAGTTTTCAGAAATGCAATTGTAATTTGACAACAAAAATAGAGAAATATACGAACTCGAACTCGCTAATTGAATGTACGCGACGAAAAGCAGAGACAATCCCGCGTGGGATGCTGCACCGCAGTATACTCCAATTTCATTCGCGTTTATGATATGCATTCTACACCGTTGATACTTGACGCCGCAATCGGACCTTCAATTTCAGAATCATATCTCGGGCGTGTTGTTCATAGCTCCACTGACCGCAGAATCAAGAATTCAGGATAGTATGACACGATGTTGCGGTGTATCGTACATTCTTATTTATACGGGTCTTATCTATATTTTATTAAAGAAAAAATAAAGAAGAAATAAGATGGACATTGACTGTATCAACCGATATGATACTTAATTCAAAAAAGATGTGTGGAAAACAATTACATAATATTTAATAAATAAAATAAGAAATTAAATACTCGTATTACTAAATAAAAAAGTGTACATTTTTGTCATATTTAATAAGAGATTAATTAAAATTAATTAAATATTTATTATTTTCTCGTGAATGACATAATGTATTTTTTTATAATGTATTATAAGACAGCTTAAGTTTCTTCGATAACTGCATCTGTAAAAGTATTTATCTTTTCGATTAATAATTTTATATGAAGAGAAAATTTGTAATTTGATTATTTATTTTAGGCTTCTCTCGAAACTTGAGCAGATTGCACAAACATATTTATATCTGTTATAATCAAAATATGATTATAGAAAATATAAGAATATAATATTAAATAGAAAAATTGACAGTTAAATTGTATAATGCTAAGAAATATTAACATATTATTATTTGTATCTAAGCTAAGAGATTTTAATGCTCAATGTATGAAATTTACATTAAATTAATACTCATAATATATATATAACCGACATATCTTAATCGAAAAGTTCTATTTTATAGTTATAACAAAACTACTATTTGTTTTAATCGAAACACATTTATATTAAAATCATGTACATTAACAATAAAAATATTTTGCGGAATATATTTATCATATTTATTAACACATATCTCGAAATAATTGTAGGACCTCTTTAAGGAGAGAAAGAAAGGAATAATATTAATTACGAAAATTGATATCAAGATAAAAATTCTGACGAATCAAATTTAAGCAGCTACAGTTACTTAACTTAGCTATAATTTCGTCTGAAAGGAACTATGAAGGTACGTAATTGAGACGAGAATATATTTTAAGAATTTGTTTCCAATCTCGTTCACGTACGCATTAATAATTTTATCATCAAATAATTACTACATTTTTATCGATCTACACATAAATATATGAAGAAAATAATACTTTCAATTTGATATTTTATATTATCAATGATATAAATTAATATTTCTAATAATTTTAGCTGTTTAATTCAACATTCATCATGTCCTTATATAAAAATAACGTCCTTATATTTAATTTTTTTTCACAAAACAATAATTTCTTAGCAATTGTATTTTAAATTATTATGTTACATGTCAAATTAGATGATCTTAAAATAAGAATGATGCGCTTTTAAACGAATAAACGTCATCCAACTATTAAAGATTTAAATTATTAAATGTGATTAACAATCTGCAACTGGTTTGATATCAGTTTATCTAGGTCATCTATCCAACGTAGAAATACATTCCTCGTTTTTGATGATTTAACGCCATATTTCTGGAATACGATCAAAGCAAATAGGAGATATGAGATTATTTCTTTACTCGTTTAAATCTCTCGAGACTTTATATTGATATCTTTTGCATCCTTTTGCGCTTTCATTGCTGGAACGGTATTTTCGATATATTATCTTTTCATATAACATCGGCAAAAGTTTTCTGTGTATTTGTCCTACATTTTGTAATAACATATGTTCATATTTTTAAAAAATATGCTGCAAAAATATAAAATATTGAAATATCAAAAATTATTAATGTAACGATATAAATTATAACAATCATCATTTGATGTAATATATTAAGAAAAGCATACACAATAACATATTTAAAATTCAAGAGTTATTCCTGTTACACAAATGAAAATTTATGGAGTTACTCGGTGAAATGATCAACAAACAAGCTTATAGTTTTAAGAATTTATTATAAATCTCGTAGAGGTTCCTATGTACATCTTGGGTATGCTTCTAACGCTTCTACTAATCGAACAAGTATAAAAGTATGTTTTAATTCGATTATTCGTTTAGTCCTGAATAATTTATATATATTGATTTAAATTACATTTTTGTAATAATAAAAAAATTCGCAATGCAATATATAAATCACTTTTTTTTGCAATATATAAAGATCGCAATGTACAATTTTAGCAATTAATAACTCCGAAGATCTAAACGAATAAATCGACTGACATTAGAAAATTACTTTGGTCGAATTATCGTCTTTATTTTATCGTTTTTAATTCTCATTTATGTTATATGGAAGGTCGAAGTGATACTTTTAAAGATATATGTTATGTATATATATATATATATATATATATATATAAACAAAAATTTAATATAAAGGCAACGTAATATCATCCTTAATGAATGATATAAGAATGTATTAAATCTATAGCGTATAAAAGGTCTAGAACTGACAAATAAAGCCGCATACGAAATGAGATTTTTCCAAAGATATAGTTTTTTCTTCGTTATTTCTTATTTTGCTCTTAAGATACACTGCACTAATAACATACAGTTTCGTACCTACATCTTACTCTTTGATTTTTACAGTTTCAATGGATATTAAAATTTTCGAAGAATGAGTATTCTTATCGAATAAAAATTACATGAATAATTACTATTTTCTCTTTAAAAATATATAGAATATATCCATATCACTTAAAAAATTATATATAGTCATATATAATATGTAATTATTGAATATTTTTAATAAGTATACGTTATGAATCGTTTATAGTAGTCAACAATATTTCATTACAGCAAAGTAGATCATAAAAAGTTGTTATTATAAATGCAATAGTAATATTGTAACTTATTCGATAGCATAACGATTTGCTATAACTAGAAAAAAGATATGTAATTAATGTGTATTATAATTAATATTCAAAAATTTGTTTGTGATAACTCAATTTATATAGAAAATAACATATTTTTAACCTCCTTATCAAATTTAACGAATTACAAATTAGAAATATTAAATATTGTATTTCGTTAAGAACTAAAACATGGAGATATGTCTTTCTATTACATAATATGAATATTACATTATATGAATAAGTGCATATGTGAAATATGAATTTCATAACGATAATATCTATAAGATAATATGCATAAAATAATATTCGAGAAATTATTTCCAGATAAACGTCCTATTAAATAATTAATATAATTTGCGTTACAGAATTATTTTAATTTATAATCGGAATAAAATCTATTATAATGATCTATCTGAAAAAGTGACATAAAGATAATTACAAATCACAAATCATAAATCATTTGTAAATTGGGAGACATGTACTGAAATTAAACAACATATTACATTTCTGTACATGCGACTTAATTAATTATTTTATATTAAATGTTGATACATTCCATAGAATTAAGTCTTTATTCATAAAATAGTCATGTTAAAAGTGTTAATAATAGTCATGATAAAATTGTACTCTCTCTTTCTCTCTTCGCCAAAACGTAATTTAATTCTCTTCTATAATCTTATCCCAAAATTGACATCGAAAAATTCTGCACTACAAGCAATCTACACGGTGGGAATAGCATTGAATTCTTCTAATTTAATTATCGAAAATATATATATTATATCCTAATATTGAAAAAATATTTCCGAAAATTATAGAACAAATATACGTGCTCGAGAAAATTGTAAGAACAATAACAAAATCAGAATACAATTATTTTTAATTGATTAATTAGAAGAGAAACAATCTACTATTAAAAAATAAAATCAAATTCTTCCGATTATATAATTTTTGGTATTTTTCCCAAAATATATATGATTTTTTTACTTTTTTTCTGTATAATAATACCTTTGCTGTCATGATAGTTTACATGATGACACACCATTTCTTTGTACTCTCAATTGGTTCAGCCGTCATTTTATTGTCATCATTTTTTATCCCGCTAATGTCTAACTTGGATTCGAATTTATAAGGTGTGGCTTTTGGTGTGGATACCTGCATACTAGGTATACGTAAACCTTTCAATAGATTAATAGATGTATTGAAAATGTTATTACTTTCTTCATCTATTTTTTGCTTTTTCGCCGAACTCCAATTTCCTGTTTCAATTCTACGTTTTCTGTCTAACGGGCTACCATTTGTAGAGAAAGTATCGGATAATAAACCAGTACCATAAGATAAAACTTTAGATTCTATTCCTTCATCCTGTAGCATAGACATAGTAGAGGTATTCACGAAAAGAGAACTATTCGGTGATATCCTGTTTTCACGCAAAGTAACATGTCGCATTCGACCGATGGAATGTCTTCCCGAGATGTTTCTCAGCGTCCTTCCAAATGACTGATCTTTTGACAGTTGATTTGGTATATCTTCCGTATTGCTTACGTCATAGAGCTTCGAATTATCTTTCAAACAATCATTGAGTCTAATTTTTACATCTTTTAACATTATAGATGAATCATAAGAAATAAATGATGGATCATTTATAGTGTCATTAATACTTTCTTTATCCTTCTGTATGTCGCTCTGAATAATAGATTCTGACGTTTCGGATAATTCTGATGTAGTAGATTCAACAATGTCGACCGAGCAACTTTCATTATTGGTTGGAGTTTCGCTTTGCGTCTCTTCTTTCTCATTTATATCATTCTTCATTTCCTCTGATGCTGGAAGTAATTTTTCTCCCTGTCCATTATCCTTTAGTTCTTTATCTAATATTTCTTTTCCATTGCTTAAAGAAATTGGTTCCGCTTCGTATATCAATTTAATGTCATTTGCTTCTTGTTCTTCTTTGGTTTCAGTATCAACATCTCCTAAAATTTCTTTTTCTTGGGGAATAGTTTTATTATCCATAACAAGTACTTCCTGGATAGTTTTCGTAGTTTGAAGCTCGCTTGAAATCTTTTCGTAGGTATGATCAATATGTTCTTTGTTCATAGTAGATTTCTCAATTTCAACAGCTTTGTTGTTACCGTTTTCTTTTGTAACATTTTCTTTTTGAATTGAAACATTCAATTTGACTTCAGCTTCTTCCGATCCTGGCTGCATGTCTATACTTTTTACTTCTGGATTTTTTAATAGTATTTTGTGTTGCTTTGTTTGATGTTCAATTTTTGTTGGAGGACGAAGTTTGCTCTATAACATACATTATTTCCACATTGCAGACCTAATGCAAAAAAAATCTAACGAAATTAATAATTTAAAGTCACAGACTTATCATTAATATGAGTTACATCGTATATTTTCATCAATTTACATTTATTATATAAATTGCATATTTAATTATGATTTATATATTATGCACATTTTTTATACAATTATATTTAAAAAATACATACAAGTCAAAATTTGACTCATTTATCAAATAAAGATGAAATTGTTTCCATTTAATATTTTACTATAAATAAATATTAGTAAATTAATTTAATGTATATAAAATATTTTCATATTATATAAAATTATACTTATCAATTAATTTTATTATTTGTCTCTCGCTCATTATTTGTCGCTTCTTTATATAAATTATGAAACATAAAGAAATATAAATGCAAGATTGTTATTAGATAATATAAAAAATATTCTTTATAAAATATTTAATCAACAAAAGAATCTATAAGCAATAATAATTATATTAAATAATTGAATTATATTATCATATCACAAAATATTACTATGAATTCATACTGATAAGCTCATACCTAATCTATACTAGAAGATAACATTATCTTAATAGTAAGTTTAATATTCTTAATAAATTCTGTTGTTTTTTTTAGCTATACTTAATAGTGTTCAAACAGATAAATTATAATACTTTAACATAATATAATTCAATAATTATGACTATAACATAATTTCTAAAAAGAATTATATATCTATATATTATAGTCAAAATAATTATATTATATATACAAAATAATTATATTATATATCGTTTGAAAGTATAATAATTTCAAAATCATAAATAAGGAAAAAAATGAAGAGAAATTTGAAGTACCTTAAAATTCTTCCCTGATCCAGGTAGTACTCTTTTCTGTATTCCAGCCAGTTTTAGCCTAAAATAAAAATAAGATATTCACAATCAATGAAGAGATAAGCCATATTACAAATGGCCTTTGAGCAAGAAATGCTGGAGGTGATGAGAGGAACTAATTTAAAAGTATGTAAGTACTAATTTAAAAAAGATAAACCAAAGTTTCTCATGTCTATCTAAGAACGAAATATCTGTCTTTTCTCACATGCATCGTTAGATTGGTATTACATTTGTCATACAACAAAGACTTTAAGTTTATTGATTGGTTATAGGATAGAGATATCCGACAACTTCTTTTTCTTGCAGCTAATCGATAGGCTTGAAATACTTTCTCCTACGACAAATATAATATCAGCATTATAATGTTCTCTCTATAAAATAAACCTAAAATATTGTTCAATCTATTTCGTTTCAAAATGTCTTAAAATAACTTAAATTTTTAAAGTTAAAGTTCTAGATTACCAGCAAAATTCATACTTTGTTTCGAAATTCTGTAAAGTTTATGCGATACAAAATATCATGAAGATATATTTAAGGACGATTATGATATCGATATAATCTCTCAATTCTTTAACAAACATTAAACAAAGCTCCGATACCCTGTAAACAGCGGCAAGCAACTAACAAGTTCCAAGTGTTGCATCAAATACCAGTACGCAAATAATTTACAATCCGCAACTCTATTCCAGGTAGACCTGGAGAGAGTTGATCAGGCAGACTTTAAAAAAAAAAGAGACAAGCGTACATCTCACGACTGAGAAACTCTGGTGGAACTTGCAATTCGCTGTTGCTGATTGTTTCTACAAACCTGTTCGAATTCTCGTACTCGCGCTGTCTCTCAGGCAAGCTAGATTCAGAAGCTCTCGACGGCGCGGTCGTTGCCTTAAGCCTCCGAACGTACAAATTCCTCTCATCGCCCCCAGGGGCCGCCTTCTTTGGCGTCTTACCCATGACCACGACAGCGATTTAGCGGCGTGCCTATTAGTCGCGCCCAATTAAACTTCACGCCCTTCTTTTTTTTTTGTTTGTTTTATATGATCTTACTTGATCTTGCGTGAAAACGCAACAAGCCAGCGTGAGGTTCTCTACTTGGTGTACGAGAAATTAATCTTGCTCTTACTATCGTTCACTTACACTCCTTTTCTCTTTTTCTCTCTCTCTTTCTCTCTCTCATACCACACACACACACACATCCACACACGCTCTCTCTTTCTCTTTCCTTCTTCTATAGCAAGGCTCGCTAGCTGCCTCACCGCCTCTCCTCACCGCTTCGCTCACAAATATTAATAGTCGCCCTTTCTTACTCTCGTCGCGGCCGATTACTCGCGACGTAGACCTCGCCGTACGAATGCGGATGCCGGTATCTCGTGCACGAACGGCTCCGTCGAGTTCAAGCGGACGTACGTACTACGCAGGACGTCATATAACCGTCGACCGCAGACATGATCCGCTGAGGCTGAGATCCACACGATGGATGTGAACACGTACGCAGGCGCAAACGCGCTGCCGCGCCGGCCACTTCCTATAGATGCTTTCAAAAAAAATTTCACAACATGGCCGAAATGCGGCTCGACGAGGTCTCTCCTAAGTACTTCGTAGGATTTTTTTTTAGGTTATATCGAATCGAAACTAAAAAAATTATGAACGAAACAAAATTGAGAAAGTGAGATTTGATTTTCTATTTATTCGTAACAAAAATGTTTGCGCAAACTCGAATTATGTCAGAGTTCAGAGCGAATGTTTATATTTTTTAAAAATTTATATATGTATAGATATTTACGTTATATATGTAAATATATATGTATGTTGGCTTTCTGCATATTGCGCAAAATGTATTATTAAATCATTAGAATTTAAAGTGAAATATAGATATGTGTTTGATATTAATTGGTGAAAGAGAGAACAAGAAAGTTGTATAGTGCAGGAATAAAAAAAACAGATCTTTTATCCTTGTTTAATATTCGATAAGAATAAAATAAGAATAAAATATGATATATACAATATTATATATTATGTGCATCGATCATGCACTTTACGGAACGTGACCATGTATAAATATCACAAGTTTTCTTGTGGTAATATATATATATAGCTACAAGTTAGAAAAAAGAATTAAACTTCTGACCTGCAAACTAGAAGCGACTGATCGTATATATATATATATATATATATATATATATATATAC
>NW_012130065.1:4860892-4863663 GCF_000143395.1 Atta cephalotes
TATATATATATATATATATATATATATATATATATACATACATGCATATATATACGTACATATGTGTATATTTAATCGCATTGCCCTTGCAATTTTCTTGTATGTGTGCGACGGAATTCGCGGAATGTCGTTGGCGTGCTAACGTTACAAATTTAAGGCTATATTTTCATGTTGACGCTCGACGCTCGAATCGAGCATGAAAACGCAGCCTAAGGCTGGATTTTCACTTGACGCTACGACGCTCCTTTTCAGTGTCAAAACAGGTCAAAATTAACGCTTGATATTCGTCAATTTTGATCACGTGACCTTTTGATGCTGAAAATGAGCATTGTAGCGTCAAGTGAAAATATCCTAAGGCCGGATTCAAAAACGGAAAACGGAAAAGCGGAAGCCAATCAGAACTCGCGGAAAGGCAGAAGCAAACAAGCGAAATGTATCGCCTATTACTACTGCGAGTTCCGATTGGCTTCCGCTTTTCCATCAAGATGTGAACTCGGCCTAAAACTCGGCATTCGCCATAGCGCTGTCGTTACTTTCGCGCGCTCATATATGAATGAATATTTCTGAAAAAAAAGTGCTTGTAAAATAAGATGCAGTGGAAATTTCATTGAAAATAAAAACATTGGTGCTGATTCAGGGTATCAATCATATTTTTTTTGTCTAAAATAAAAACGTGAAATTGCAACATATTTTTTTTCAATGAGTTTTGAAATTCAACTTGCTCACCGAGCAATTGGTTATTACTTATTGTTTCATAAGTAAAAACTGATCGCTCGGTGAATATAGATTGTGTGTATGCATTCCAAAATCCACTTAAAAAAAAGTGTTGAAACTTTTTTACATAATTGCTAATTGAGAATTGCGTAATATAGAAATATATTTATTGTATTATACTTGAAATTCTCTAGCAAAATTTTTTATAAAAATATTAATATAGCAGTACAAATTTACTGAATTGATCTGTATTCATTATATATTGTTGGATACTAAATGTATTAAGATAGTAATTATTACGCTCACTTGTGTATATAAATGAAATAGAAAACGATATTAAATTTTTTTGTGTATATATAGCGTTGAAAAATGGATTCAAGGAAATTATATCTAAATTAATCTTGTAAACTATCGAATGAGTGTAACGCTTATTATCATGTAAATAATTATATTATATTGCTCTCTGTCTCTCTATTTATAATATCTTGATTTGAAGAATTTAATTTATTATAAAACTTCAAGTTAACTTCAAACTATATATATTTTTATATTTGTCTAATTAAAATGTCTAATTAATGATCTACAAATTATATTTTACAATAATATTTTTATTATACTTTTTAATTTAATACATACGTGATTGAGGCCCGGTTGCATCAATGTTATTTTGACTTTAAGCGAAACTTAAAATTTTTTCTGTCTCGTTTTAAAGAAAAAGAAACAGAGATAGAGAGAATTTTAAGCCTCACTTAAAATCAAAGTAACATTGGTGTAATTAGACCTTAGTACTGTTATTTAGCACGGACTCGCACCATATCTTTCTTGGAAATAGTGATTTTATCGCCAAAATACGTGGCTACGTAGTTCTTAAATAAAAGTGGATGTACTTGCGCTAGTGTACAAATGATTTTTTCCACGAATAATTCCGCAATGGCCCCTCTCAAGTTTCTCTCTGATCGATGTTATCGACTGTCGCATTAGCGCGGATCGAATTTTACCGAACTATAAAATCAACAATCCCCGGCGAAACGTCCGGATGACTCGAGAATGACGTTGGTTACCTTGGTGAATGCGTGAATGGCCTTATTGGCCTTTATTCTGGCGGTGCTGCTTCGAACAAGTGACTCTTTTCACCCACGTGTTTAGTTTTCTACGAACATTCGGAACGATCGAGAATCAACATGGTTGTGATTTCGTGGTTGCTTCTGCTCATTGGTGTCCTAGAATCCTTCGCTACGGAATGGAACACGCAGGACTATATGAAGCGAGAGCATTCTCTAATCAGGCCATATCAAGGTCCATTAATTGTCATTTATCTTTCATCACGCTCCTTGGATAATCCCAAGATTTGCTTGTTCATTTATTATCTAATCGCAATTTGCGGAAATGCATTATATTTGAAGATATATTTACGAGATGACTAATTAATGCAGAGAATTTACTTTTTTGCATAGATAACGACGGATGGAATCTCTACGTATTTCTTAGCTCTTACAAAATTAGAAAATATACATAGGTCAGAGTCGATTTTTTTTTCTTAAAAAAAACATGTGAACTCTAATTTTTTTAACGATAGATTTCTTTAAGAGAATCTGTCGTGCGTTAACGTGGAAGAATTTACTGGTTCATTTATTATCTAATCACAATCCGCGAGTCATTCCACTACCGGTCTAAAATTACGACATAATTATATTACAGTAAGATTAGTAAATAAGTCAAAGAGCTATTTTTTTAAAGGATGCAATTTCTATTTTTATAAATTATAGATCTCTTCTGAAGATTAATAAATACTTAATTAAAAGAATTTTTGTGCAAAATGCATATAATACTGAAAATATTATTTAGAGAAAAAAAAATTACATTATAATTACATTATTATGAAATTTTAAAATAAATAATATAAATCATACAGATATATATTGATGAAAGTCTTAACATGAAATTTCTAATATATTTTTTATTTTGTGTGTGTGTGTGTGTGTGTGTGTGTGTGTGTGTGTGTGTGTGTGTGTGTGTGTGTGTGTGTGTGTGTGTGTGTGTGTGTAGTGTTGTGTGTG
>NW_012130065.1:4864905-4869207 GCF_000143395.1 Atta cephalotes
ATTTGACATTTATAATCAAATTGTTTAAAACTTGCGCATTTTAAACGATTTTAATAAATAATTAAAATTTATATTTTCTTCTTCAATATTTTTATTTGATTCCTCTTTTTCGTCATAACTGTATTCTTTTTTCCAAAACTAATTTATTTTTTACTAGCTCGAATTTGCAGCCAAAATTTTACTATGCTGCTAAGTTTTTTTTTCATTGTATTTAATAATATAGACTAACTTTCTTGTAATCCTTAAATCTAAATATTAAAATTTATATTATGTAGTCATGGAAAATTTTTCATTTTCATTTGGAAAACTTAGAAAAGTCAGAGAATTTTAAAATTTGTTTTCTGTAACTTCCTGAAATTAATTGTTTATAATATTGACTACGTTTATTTATCAAATCTATCTTTTATACATTTATATATAAATAAAATATATTTATATTTATAATTGAATATAATTATAATATATTTATAATTGAATATAATTATAATATATTTATAATTGAATACTTTATTTTATTTATAAAATTATGTTTGATATAACAGGCACAGGTATGACGATACCTAACTGGGACTTTATGGGAAGTACAATGGTGACTAACAATTATATCAGGTTAACACCTGATTTACAAAGTAAACAAGGTGCCTTATGGAATTCTGTGGCAAGTATTTCATTTATACTTCCGAAATTTTTAAATATATATGAAAACTTTTTATGAACTTTAACTTTATATAAAAATAACTTTAACTTTATAAAAATTGTATGTATATAATTATATATGTAATTATATATGTATATTGTTTACTAATTAAGATTTTTAAACTTGTTATATTTATAGCCATGCCATATACGAAATTGGGAACTGCAAATTCAATTCAAAGTACATGGAAATGGAAAGGATTTATTTGGAGATGGTTTTGCTATTTGGTATGCCAAGGAAAGAATGAAGCCAGGTCCAGTATTTGGGAGCCGAGATTATTTCCAAGGATTAGCAGTAATACTTGATACCTACAGCAATCATAATGGCCAACATAACGTAGGTTAAACAGTTTTATAAAGTGACAATTTGTACAATCAATTAAGATTATGTAAATCTTTGAATATTTTTAATTAACCAGTTAATTATATTATAATTAAATAAAATTACATTTTTTTATATCTTAAATTTGTTTAAATTAAGGTTTTTTATATATTTATTTTTTTTTACTTTATTCTATATTTTCTTTTGATACATAAATAATAGAATATATCTGCAACAGCATCAGCATCCTTACATCTCAGCAATGGTTAACAATGGATCTCTGCATTATGACCATGATCGTGATGGCACTCATACACAACTTGCAGGATGTGAAGCAAAATTCAGGAACTTGGAACATGATACACACATATCTATAAGATACGAGAGAGACACTCTAACTGGTACATAAAATTAAACATTAAATTTTATTGCACCTTTCATATTATAAATGTATTAGAAAATTGTTAAGCTGTAATATTTTTTTATTCTTATTCATCGTTTGTACTTTGCTCTGTCATGTTAAATGAAGTGTATCCATCCTTTATTTCCTATTTTTTTTTCGTTTCAGCTTTATTAATTTCTTGATTTGCAAATGTGTGCGCGCGCGCGCGCGCGCGCGCGTGTGTGTGTGTGTGTGTGTGTGTGTGTGTGTGTACAGTTATACATGTATGCGTGTTACTGATTAGAATTACATATATATCCTCATGTAATTATATTTCTTATAATGTTTTTTTTCTTATCACAATGAAGTTTCCACGGATCTTGTCAACAAAGCAGCATGGAAGCAATGTTTTCAAGTAAATGAAGTTAAGCTTCCAACAGGATATTATATTGGAATTTCTGCTACTACGGGTGATCTGTCTGACAATCATGACATATTGTCAATTCGTTTATTTGAATTAGACTTAATAGATGATGTAAGCATTAATTTTTTTATATTTTATTAAATATTATATTAATATGTGAAGCATATATCTTGTTAGTCAATAAAAATATAAACTGTTTATACATAAATATGATAGAAAACGCGAATAAGTGGTCAAAGTTAGATGTTTCGAATATAATACAATATATATTCTTAATTTAAATTTAATTATCTCAGATGTGCCTGTGCGTCGAAACGTTCGAACTTTAAACTCAATCGATCTAAGACACTACTATATATAAAAGACATATGAAGTGGCTTTTATTCAATAAACATGCGTAGCTTATTTTCACTTACTCGTACCTTTATCACTTTTTTTACAATTATTTACTGACTAGCGTTCCCTATCATATTTATATATATCATTTACACGGTTGTACTTATTCTTATAAATTATTCAATTATAGTAATTAGCAAATTAACAAGATTTAAAAATATCGTATCAAATTACAGCCTAAAGATCGGGAAGACAGATCACAAATTGTGCCATCAGCAGCGTTTTACGATCCACCAAGAGGTATGCAGTTAAATGAGATTCTATTGTACATGTGTAGAAATTTATTTACTATTTTAATATCAATTTTTGTTTTCTTAGAACGTGTAGAAGATCTGAAGCAACATAGCTGGAGTGGAATAAAACTTTTCCTACTGATGTTATTAGGTGCACTTGTATTAATAGCCTGTGTTGTAATTATAATTATGCTTCATAAGAAACATCAGGAAAATGCCAGAAAGCGATTTTACTAAGTCAGGATTTAGATAGTGTGTGTGTTTTGAGTGTTGCAGCTTATTGATTTATCCTTTATCCAAGATTTCTTATATATAAAATTTAAGTTATAACACATTATGAGACTGTCCATATTTGATTTCTTTGTTTTAAAATTAGTATTTTCTTTTGTGTGTAAGAATAAAAGTCTTTAGGGTAAAGGAGAGACATATGTGTGTATATGTATGTAAGTTTTGTAATAATTCCGATATTTACAGAATGTTGCTTCATTGGGTTAATTGTCAATGTCATTGATTGGGCTCAATGTACATTTATTTGATTTTACAATAGTCAGTAAAAATACGTATTTATTACAATTTCTTTACCAAAGTTATTTCTTCTTGAAATGAAACCACATGGAATTTAACAAAATAAGTTTTTATATATTTGACTTCTAAAAATTTGTAGAATGAGACGAGGTAATGAATGTATTGTGACATATACATTGTTAACTATATTTTAGAAAGGTCTTGGAAAAACTTTTATATTATATTAATTTCAAGCCAAATGTTCATGTACACAAGATGTTTGTGATAATATATACTTTTTCCAGAACCTTTTTGTTTAGGTTGGAACAAATTAATTCTAAAATCTAGTAATTTTAATTATTTAAGAAAATATAACATCACAGATAAAAGAGATATTGTTTAAGGATAAACTATAGAAATTCTGTTTAATTTCTATTAATGCAATTTTCTTGCACATTAAGTAATTATTTTCGTATATAAATTATATAGATACAGAAAAGACTTTATTAACATAGATTTTATATTTGTACATACAGAAAATTAATGTATGCGAAGCTCCCATACTGCATAAAGTTTGTGATAGAGATTATTTGCAGTTATGCATATAACTCTAAACAAACTATTAGCCATATAAATTATGCTGTGTTAGAGTGATGTCTAATATTGCATGAAAGTACATGTAATATGGGGGATTCTAGTGTATTTCAGTATAAAATAATTACATAGTAAAACTCTGTATTGTAATTCTTTTATATAGAAACTAAGAAAAAGGGAACCAAACCGTTTAATAAACAATTGTCTTGTTATCGACATGATGTTATCATTCGAAACAATAATGTATGTTGCCAAATACAAAATAAATATGTCTATAATTCTAAAGAAAAATAGGTTTTTTATTTTTTCACAGGAGAGATACAAGGTATTAAAATTCATTACGCAAATGTGTTGGAATAAGATAGTATTTTACATTTTATTTTTGAATATATATTATTTATGACAAAAATATATATTTGCACATCGGAATGCAAGAGTTCATAATTTTTTAACGCATTTAATTCATTTGTTTGCTTTGAAGAAGCAAATAGAATATTTTTATTATCAACATTAAAATTATTCAAACAGAAAACACCAAGGCACATCTATGTTTTCTCTTTGCTACTGTACTGGTCTTGATTCCTATTGTCGTTGTATGATACAATGACGAAACTGTCCTTAACTCTACAGATAGATATGCATTAATAGTTTCTCGATCTAAACACTTAACATTGATGTATAGAATTTTGTATACACACACACACACACACACACACACACACACACACACACACATTATTTATTTTTTTTA
>NW_012130065.1:4871432-4881757 GCF_000143395.1 Atta cephalotes
GAGAGAGAGAGAGAGTGTGTGTGTTCTATGTATATAGTATATAGTTTTTTTGTGTATGTATATATTGCCTGAGGCATTTGGTAACATCAAAATATTAGCACTATTCTCTACTTTCATATCACACACACATTTACATGTATGTCAAACATTGAAGAAACGCTCTGCTTTATGTACATAATAGTTTCTTATTTAATTCAGTTTATACCATATTTAGCATGCTATTACATTTAACACACTGTTTTGTACAGGGCAATATATCTTCAATTGTAATTCAAAAAGTGATAATTGATTACAATAATAATATAATTATCAAGTTAAATTGTTCGTCCTAATAAAAATCTTTTAATAAATTTTTCATGCTGAAATATCTTTTAAGATATTTATACAACAAATATGTTGCAATGAATTACTGCAAATATATAAATATTATAGTAGTTTATTAAAATTGTATTTTTTAAATATATTAATTATTTATTCAGTGTTCTTTTTTCAGATTTTATTTTTGTCCAGATTCTAGTAATTCTAATAGTAGTTTAATTTTTCTTTAATATATAAATCATATTTAACCAACTGTAATAATTAGATATCGAAAAAATTTTACTACATTGAGTTTAAAAAGCTAAGAGATCTAAAAAATTCAGTCATATAGAATATCATTATTTGAACATCACAATCGGATTTAACAGAAAATTCAATACAGTCTTTACACTGAGACAAAGATCTCTGATAATAGAGCTTAAACTTATATGATACTTATAACGTTTGTAAGATGTTTTCAAATCAAGAGAGTTACATGCAAGACATCCTACCTCTTCCAAATCGATATGCAGTTCAGTGCCACCAAGAAGAGATTCTGTTTCTAAGCCATTATTCAGAAGCGCTCCAGAAAACCAAATCTTATCACCTGGATATATGTTTAGACTAAAATTGGTGAAAGAATGATCCGCAATGAGACGTATTTCCGTGGTACTTCCCCATATGCCGCTTTTCATCTTGACGAATATCTCAAACTCGTATTGATCCCAAGATGGAAAATAACATTTGTTCTTTTTCTTTTGAATGTTCGTGATGTGCTTGCAGTTTTTTGTGCGAGTGTCATCGCCCGAATTACAATTTTCCTCGTACGGTTCCCCATACATACAACTAAGTATTGTTCTAATATTATTGGGAAACTTGTTTAATACAACTGCAATATTGTTTTTTATCGATTTTACTCTAATATTTGTCACATAGCCTTCCCATGAGACGGGTATGCCTTCCAATTGAGCGCATTGCACCTGAACTTGCGCTTTCGACGATAATTCTTCCCACGCAGGTTGATGACAGTAATTCTGATACTGATCCCATGTTAAAGTAGAAACAATGTCATACGCCTCATCGGAATCCTGATTATATTCCATTATCATCGGCCACGATAAAAATGTCGCAGCGCTAACGCCAAGAACAATCTATAGAAAACATTTATATAATTTTATATACAAGTAAGACATACATATACATTGTAAATATATAAAGTATATCTAAGTTGAAGACGAAGAAATGATAATATACGTACTTGCATGAGCGTAATGATCCAATTAAATCTTGATGTTCTGGTTTTCCTCAGATACCATGAAGCAAAAAATGGCATTCCTCCGAGTACAGTAGTAATCGCTATCCTCATGACCAGATCATTTTCTGACAAGTATTTGGCAATAGCTACGATTGGTAAAATGATGGAAGCAATACCGGCAATTGGAAGAAATAGAACCATGCCAACTAATGCGAGAGCGCCTCTTATTAAGCCATACCATGTTGCACCTTGAGAACTAAAGATTGCTATTTGCCACCAACTCAGAGTAACGCAATGAGGTATTAAAATCCGATATGTGCCGCGCCAGCCATCCCTCGCAGCCATTTTCGCGAACACCGCCGGTATCAAGAGGTAAAATACGGCGCGGAAATTTAGACAAAACTCTATACCATTGCCGACAACGTAAGATGCGAATGTTGGCACTCTGATGTCCAAGAATCTCCAGCTTTGCGCCACAACCATGTCCGTCTCATAAGGATACTTAGCAAGTACATGTACGCCGAAACTGAAGAGGGCTAAAAAATCGGGAAACCGCGAAGAGTCTCTCCACATGAAACTACACAGTGTGATAAGAGTGAGCGTAACTGCTACTATAGTGATTTCAGATTGTGGAGTCCATTGGTGGGCTATCAGAGGATAGATCATCAAGTTTAGTAGCAACGCAAGAAAGAAATGTCCATACGGTTTCAAGTTGTTGCGGCAGAATTGATACTCTGCCTCCTCAGGATTCAGATTTCCGCCTGAGTAACTAAGAAATAGGCCAGACCACACGCGGAAATCATTAAATTCGCGTTTCCGTTGAAGCATTTGGAAGGTGGCTACCACCATGACTACAAATGAGAGATAGTAGAGAGCCATCGGTATAAAAAGTATTAGACTTTCTGTGCCAAACAAGGAGTATAGTAACAGTAATAAAAGAATATGTAGATTTGACGTAAAGAGAACTCTGTTGATCGACGTTCCTCTGTGACCCAAAGTCTCGACCAACCAACTATAGAGACGTTTTAGCGATGCAAACGGATGAACAAATGGCCTCTGCAGCAGCGGTATCGTATCCAGCACCAATTCGGAAGGATCCACCATGCAGAGAGCATGTGACACTATTGGAAGCATTCCGCGTGCGTAGCTTGCAGCCGCAGATACTAGAGCAGCCTCTGTGATCTTTTCACCTTGATCCGTCCAACCTGTGATTGCAGAATAAACTTACATTAAAAACTCAATAAAAAAAGTGATCAAAAATGTGAAAATCTCAAATAAGAATAAAATATGATCAAGATTAAATTTTAATATCTAATAATATTTATATTATATGTAAATTTTAAATACATCTTTTAGTTATATAAACTATACGCCAATTACAAATTTAAAAATCATAAACTGAAGCTAAAATAACAATTTCACAAATTAATCAGTTTAATAATAAGCTCCTTAAAACACTGCAAAGACTATTAGTCAGGATAATATTTTTCGCAATAAGTTTAAGATTGCGTTTGAAGTTTGACAGAACTAATCGGCACACAATTTATATAAGATGTGTATATTTAAAATTTACATATAAATATTATTATTTACATATAAATATTATTCAAAATCTAGCTTCGAACTTGTATTTGATCCGTCTCTATTTTATTTGACTTGTTAGTCTAGTTTATAATATATAAAGCAGTTTAGTTTAATATATTGAAATTCTCTTTTACCATGAACATCATTTGTTCGATCTTCATCCTTCGTAGGTGGGGAATCATCAGGAAACCCATTTCTGAGGAAGCAATCGTTGTCGCTTAATCCCTTTTGCGATATATTGCTGGAAGTATTGTTCGATTGAAAATAATCAGCGTTACTGGTTGATGGGGACGATAAATTTCTCATACGTTTTTGTAGTTGCTCGGTAGTTATGAAGTCCTCACCGTTTGATAAACTGATGAAATAACAATTTTACATTCATATATACAGCATGTGATATTTATTTATTAGTCTTAATGTTCAATTACTTGTTCTTTACCTCATAAACATCTCCCTCGCCGCTCTTCTAGCCAACTTCTCATCCTGTGTCATGTCTAAACAACTTTTTACGTCGTAATAGTTATGCTCCGTGATACCACGGCCAGTTGTCAAGCACTTTCTGAGAATATCAGTCGCCTCTAAATTTCCTTGCTCCGAGGCCTTTGTCAGCCAGTAAACACCCAATTTTGCATTTTCCTCTTTATCAACATCAAGCTCTTAAAATATAATTATAAATATAGTTATAAATTACATACAGAGGGACATTATATAAATTAAATTAAATTAAAATTCAATTATCAGAAAACTATAGATATAAATTATATATGTATGTCAAGAAATAATGGATAACATGAGAAAAACTTTGCTATCAAGCATATATTTCGACGTACCACATTGTTCCTCTAACAACTGTTTAGCCAAAATTACTTGAGATTCTGGACAGCCGTCTTCTGCCAATCGAGAACGTAAACGTCTAAGAGAACCTTTAGGCCCATCTATCAATAGGACTTAGAATTAGCTATTTAAGCAGAAAAAAAAACTAATCAGAATTCATGTTCATTGTGTCAACACATATATGTATATAACATATATGTATTATACTGTCAGATGATGTCTCAAATATATATACATATATGAAATATATCAACTTCATGTATATATATTGCTTCATGATAACTTCATGTATTGTTTGTTGTATCATTCTATTTCAATACATATTTTATTTATTTATTTTCAAAATTTTATTCTTACTTAAATACATACATCCTCCAACGAAAGAAATAAAAAGATGATCTAAATTAATTTAATTAAATAAACAATTTAGTTAAATAAACAATTTTTGTTGATGTAATATATATAGATAATTACATATCAATAGGCAATTAATGACATATCTTTATTGATACTGCATTAAAATAAAAACAATTTTTAACAAGAGACTAATTAGCAAATCGTTTAATTCCGCGATTCATTTAATTTCGCAATGCGAAATGGAGATCTGTCAGAGATTAATTTTCATTGTTCGACGATTCACACTTGTCTGTTCAAGAGACAAGTATTGAAACGCGTCGAATATCGCGCCGTTTTTATTATGAATCACATGCGTGTCTCGAAACGTGAAGTCGGACACGTTCTCGTCTAGGCGATCCCCGGGTGCGTTTCCCCGAGCCATCCCGGCGATGATTACCGTGAAGCGTCCACTGTTTTCTGCCGGATCTACCAGACAGTGGTACAATACCAGCCATGACTCATAGGGCGCGGTTTGAGATTCGTCGAACTCGCGTTCTCGCGTGTGCGATGAATTCTGCCTCCTCGAAACGCGACCTCGTCTTGTCTTGTAACTGCCGAATCTCTCGCCGCGATCACGAAACTCCAATGATCACAATACAATCTACACACACGTCACGCGACTCCGTTGAGCGCTCCTGTTGAATAGCTGGGTAAGCGTGGACGCGCGACGCATGCGCGTCCCTGTCCAGCGTCAAGTCAAGTTGGGTTGGATCAGGTTGAGAACGTAAACAAACGCCGGGTGCGCCAGTGCCACATCGAAATTTGAATCTCGCGTCTCTCCCGACTGTACGCCTTAAAGAATAGAAGAATCCTCCGTTGGAAAGTGAAAGGTTAGCTTTCGATCATCCGCTTAAGCCATGAGCGAAAAAAATCTCTCATCCATGCTTTTGTATCCTTTACAGATCCACACTTTCATATCTCATTCTCACTTCAAATTCCTGTTCTACTCCGCAAACCTTTCGCAACCAATTTGTTTTTTCCAAACATGGTGTCCGGTAGAAGATTAACGATAGGTATATCAAGACGATTTTAATAACCATTTTAGCGAACGATAAATTCTTAGTTTCATCGAATAACATTTTTCTTTCAAGTGAACTTTAGTTCTCTTTGGAGCCGATAAGAACAAAACGCTATTTATTTTTTATGAAATATATTGTTAATATGAGAACAAATATTAAAACAAACAACATTTTTAGTAACTTATTTCTTTAATACAAATTTTGCTACAGTAATTACGAAGTAGTACAATTTAAAGTATGTTACACAATATTTATTTTATCACAAGGTAAGTAATTGGACACAATAATTGAGGTATGTACGTGCGTCAAGATGATTTTTTTAATGATTGTTTTAACAAACGATAAATGTTCCTTTTTTCGCCGAATAATGTTTTTTCTTTCAAGTGAAAAATGTTTTTTCTTTAATTACTCATTTTTCTTTAGAGCCGATAAGACAAAACGCAATTTATTTTTTATGAAACTTATATATTGTTAACAAAAGAGTTAATACCATTTTTTATTTTCTATTATTAATATGAGAGCAAATATTAAAGCACAACGTTTTTAGTCATTTATTTTTTTCAATACAAATTTTGCTACAATTATTGCGAAATACAATTTAAAATATATTACATAATATTTATTTTATCGTAATTGAACATAATAATCGAAGTACCTTCGTCAAGATGATTTTAATCACCGTTTTAGCGAACGATAAATGACTGATTCTTAATTCATCAAGTAATGTTTATCTTCTAAGTAAATGTTAATTACTCGTTTCCCTTTAGAGTCAACAAGGACAGAACGCAAAAGCTATTTTTTCATGGAATTTATATATTATGTATATATATTGTATAAATATTGGAATAATTTCATTTTTGGTTACTTATTGTCATGATGAGAACAAATATTAAAGCACAATGTTTCTAGTATTACACATTTATTTCTTTAATACAATCTTCACTAAAATCGTTATGAAGTACAATTTTTAGAACAGAATACTTACAAAAATTATTTTTTCATAGAATATATTGTTATACATTGTTAACGAAATAAATAATTCCACTTTCGATTGCCTATTGTCAATATGAGAGCAAATGTTAAAGCACAATGTTTCTATAGTGTTACACATTTATTTCATCGATATGAACTTCACTACAGTTATTATAAAGTATAATACTCTATATATAATACTCTCGTATGTTATTCATTTTACATAACAATATTCATTTTATTGTTACAAGTATAAGTTATTGGACACAATGCTTCTCGAAAAAAATGCTCTCCTATAAGTATAATCGTAACGCATCTCTCTCTATTCTATTTATTATTTTATTCTATTCTATTAAAATAAAATTCCGAAAAATTTTTTTAACGTAAATCGACTTCCCAGAGGGAACACTTAATGTATCGTAACAAACCGTTGATATATTGCTTGGAAGGCGTGACGCAATACGTGTTTATGGTTACCGATAATAAGCGACGTGCGTATTTGATGTGATTCAACTTGCAAATTTGGAGCTGGTTTCGATGAGTTTGCAATACTCGGCTCATACCTTTCTCGGAACGTCGTTGAAAGCCACCCGCGAATTATATTTCACTTAGCAGAACCAGGTTTTCGCGGGCTGCTCGTGTAGTCAGAAATCGGCGCGTAAACCGGCACTGCGAACACGAAACAAAACGGATATGTAATACGTGAATCTAGAACGTATGTAAAAGTCGCGATCGGAAATACTTACAAGTTGCTTGGTCCGGCGTAGGGCGGCGGATTTGGACGAATATATGGATTGCAACGTTCACCAGAGATTCTTAAAAGTAATATTAGAAATATTATATTGAAAATATTAACTAATATTAACTAATAGTATTTTCGAGTGCAATGGTTTCGAATTCAACCCAGATCGAATTATTAACGTCATGCTCTTTGGTTTTTGATTGAACGAGGTCGTATTTTCGGGTTAACCGATCTGGATTAGATTCAAACTCATTGCACTCGAAAACACTATTAGTTAATATTAGTTATATAATTAATATTTAAAACTGTCACAGTTATATAGTTAATATTTAAAACTGTCACACTGAACCATCGCTTGGAATACAGAGAAATGTGTAAAGCTTGCGTCATATTATGACGTGTTCATAGAAGTTGAAAGAGCTTTTTACTTACTGATATCTTTTATGTCTATGTCACATACTATGCATATGGAGATTGCAAATTGAAGATTAGAATTCGAACAGTTAATCAGATAATTTTAATTTTAATCTGTTCTTCTGATTGGTTGAATTCTAATCTCCAATTTGTAATCTTTAATCTTCAAATATTGCTTAGTGTAGCACAGATTTAAGAGACACTAATAAAAAAGTAAGAATAAAAAGTTCTTTTAACTTATTAAATCTTTCAAATTCTTTTAATTTTTAATGATGTCGATTTTTTATATTGTTTAGATTTTTTAAAAGTCTTTTAAAACTTTGTCGTCATCAATTCAATAATCAAAAGTGTTCTATATAAACAATAGCTACTATGTTTGCAATTATATGCTCTCTTGCGTAATTTCAATTCTTGTAAAAAGTAAAGAAAAATTCATTCGATCATACGAATGGCTTTTTACGACTTCCACGTAATAGATTCGCAATGCGATTGCATTGAAGTGTATTTTACTGGAAATAATTACTGTACAGTAATAAAGTACGTTAGCACATTCATTTTGATTAATGAATCTGCTTGCAAGTTGCGCGCATACACAGAGTGTTCTCTTCCTAAGAAATGATGTCTTGCTCTATGCCAGCTACGTAATAAACGAGATAATCTTTAATGATTTTATTTTATCTGAAACAAGATCTCGAGAAAGAGGTTCCGATGGAAAAAAAATGATTTGAATATTCATCGAATGTTATTCACGCTTATAGATTTCTAGAAATCGAAACCGGTATCACATTTGGATTTCGTTGTAAAAAGATGCACGATAATGTGTCCCTCCTTCCCTCCTCCCTTCTCCTCTGGCCCTTATTTGTATTTTTCATCCGTTTCAATGAAAAATTCGCGATTCGCGACAATTTTCTAACAAACAAGATTTTTCATCTGCAATTAAGCTTTTTTTGTAAAAAATTAAGCCTAATCTATATAATGCGCTCTTTATTTTCTGTTTCTTGTTTTTTACCATTTTTTATCTTTGCTTTTTTGTCTCTAAACCTGTTTCTTCGTTTCTATCGCCCGAGATAAACGTTGACGATAAACTTCGGAAAAGACAAAAAATACATGACAAGAAACATGATCGTCAGTAAAACGACTGTAAGAACGGAAAAAAGTTAAGAGATAAAGAGTAAGAAACAGAAAGCAAAAAGCACATTATAGATTAAGCTCTAAACTGGATGATGTTTATTATATTGGGTAAATTTCTATACCTTGGACTTCGCGATAGGGAATCATTCGGACTTGGTGGCTGAGCTGACAATGATTTCAGAGTACCTCTTTCTGGCACAGCATACTGAACCATTTGTATTCCATTGTTTCCAACTCCTTCTCCCGGCGTAGGTTCCCGTTTCTCTCTGTAAAAATAGAAATATCTCATTCCGTTAAAGCGGATATTTAACATTAATTAACATTAATAAACATTAATTTTCCCGCAATCCGGATTTTGCGCATTTATATTATGCAACAAAGGATGGAGTTTAGGAGCATGAATAAAATCCAGCTTTAAACCTAGCCGTTATTTTGTCATCATGATTATCATATGATGAACATAAGTGTCGTTAATCTTCATTTGCAAAGTTTTAAGAAGCGTTTATCAATTCTAGCATCGTTATGTTTAAATGTGTGAAGTATTATGTAACATGCAAATACGATAGGAAAGCCTAAAAAATGAAAAATTAATTGAAAACAAATTTCAACTTAGTTGATAATTTTTGTTTAATCGGCGATATTACGACTTACGCCAAACACATGAAATTAATAAAATCTTGTAGTAACGATGTTACTTTGCGAAAATTAGTAGATTAAAATAATCTTAAATTATTTATGCAACGACAGAACATACCTGACAGGTTGTTCTCTCAAAAGGAAAATATTAAAGAGTTCATCGAAATATTCATCTGACTCCGGATCCGTCCTAGGAAAATAAAATATAAATATCCATATTTTTCATCGCAAAAGTGCCTTCAAAATCCAAATAGCGATTGATCAATTAATATTGTTGTGCAAATCTGGTCTGCTCGATTTAACATTAATGTTTGCATTAATTCATAAATTATATTATAGTAATATCCATAAATTAAACTATGTATGTAAAACTATGTATTAAAATTTATTCTTATATATATAAAACGAGACTCTAGCAATACTATTTTTCCGCAGCGACTGGTATTTTAATTACCATTTACGTCAGAACACAATAGTCGCAAGCCTTGGAGCTACGAACATACATGAGGCATAATATGATAAAAAGTGAAGAAACTGTATAAATACTTATAGAACTTTGCCAGATATCATAAACATCCATTAATTTAATTTTGTTAACGTAATGTTAAATTAATAAATTATATTCTTTTTAATTTATATTAATTTAAAAAATTATATTAATTTATATTAATTTAAATTTATATTAATGTTTATGATATCTATCAACTAAAATATCTGTAAAATAAAAATTTTTGATACAACAATATAAGATCTATGAAGATTCAAATAAAGAAATGTTTAAATGAGAAAATTTTTCATATTTGATTCTCTTGTAATTTTTGTTTATATTTGTTTATATTTGTCAGAAAAATTTAGTTAGAATAGGAAAAAATCATGTCCTAAAAACCGAAGAAATTGTGCCGCCCGCTGATAAAACTATCGTATAATTTTGAAAACCGGATTTCTTCCGTTATTTCTTCCGGTAGGCTATGACATTACCGCTCGAATCGTATTCCGATGAATAGATTCTCTACGGGCTACTCCTCTCTCTCTTTCTCTCTCTCTC
>NW_012130065.1:4884127-4886999 GCF_000143395.1 Atta cephalotes
CGAATATATTTCATGAATTATTGTTATGATATGTATATGAAGAAGAATAATTAAGATTGCATACTATGATTGAAAATTTTACATTGTTGGTGGAGGATTAATATTTGTTTGCACTTAATAACTTAATAAAATATACAGACAGAAGCTTTTGTATGATACATTTTTTTTAACAATTTTACATGTATCTTATATGTGTAGAATATAAAAATACGGACATCTTCAGTTAGAGCACGTTTTCGTAAGTGCCTAGAAAAGCCGATAGATTTTATGGTAGCACTTATGCGGTAACTTTGTAAAGTGGCTTTTGTAGCCATTGTAAGCATCATTTCCGGGCACTTCACGCCTTTTAGTGGTGTAGTGAAACCCGGCCACGCCGCTTTTGTGGTCATCAATTGAAGCGTTCATCTGAGGCAGCGTTATGTCATTTTATGAACTTGTAGGTATTATTAGAAATTCCCGCTCCATTCCACATCTTTTATTGAAGTTTTAGTATATGAAAATAAAAATAATATCTGAAGCATAAATACTGTGCAAAATATTGAGTATGCTGAAAAATATATTGTTTTTTAAGATATTCTTTTTATATCTCTCAATCATATTTCGCTTGATTTTTTACGCTTGAAATAATATATCAAAATAAGTTTTTACACCTTGTAGTTCAAATAATTATTTTTTTATATTTTTTACAATTGACGTGTTTCCCGGATAAACTTTCAATAGGGGAAAGGGGGATAAGATGATGACTTTAAGGTTTGTCGATTTTTCCTAATTTCTGTGATGAGATAAAGAGACTGATTTATTTTTTTTCATGTTCACTATAGTCTTAGTTGTTATAGTAAGAATTATAAAATTGTTAAATAAATTACAATTCTTTAAAATTCAATTTTTTTAAGGACATCAATTTCGTCATCTTGCCTTCATATGTGTGATAAGACGACTTTAGTAGTGGATAAGATGATGAAAAGTCAATTTAAGTTAAATATACTTTTTATGAGTAAAAAAAGATTTATTATGATATATTTATATTGTTTTAATATATAAGAAGTTTTATAAGAAATTTTAGAGAAAAATATAAACAAAATAAAACTTTATATAATTTATGAAAATAAAATTATTAAAACGTTAACATGAACATAATTATATTATGTATTATATGTACTGTATATAGTAATTACGTAATGAACTTATTAGTAAAATATACCTTATACTTACTACTAGGTGTAGTCAAAAATAAAATAAGATTTAAATAAAATTATTAAAGAACATTAGAACTAAACTTGGATATCACAATTATATCACATGAAAAAATTCTAATTTCTTAATATCACATAGAAAAATGTTTATAATTAGCCTTATTTTTAACCAAGTAAATATTTTATATGAGGCAAATATTTTATATGAAAGTTATAAAATATAAACGTTAATTTTTGATTGTGATATTATGAAGGTACTATGAAAAACTAGGTAACATGTAGGATGTATTATGATGTATTACATAATTCTTCTTTTCTTCGTAGTAATGTCTATATTAGTCATATTGATTATATTGTGGGAAGAAAGATTTGAACCATAAGCATCAAATTATTTATTGAGTTGCGAAAACGTCATGCATAACGTCATGCATAACATGATAGCATCTACCTCCATGATAGCATCATCTTACCCATACATGGCAATCGTCATCTTATCAGTTATCATATACTTTTATTTAATTAATAAAACTATTGTAACGTGTGAAAAATAAAAAAATATTATTATTGTATTCGCTTTTTAGTTATTACAATATTGCAATTTTATTTAAAAAAATGAAAGTACTTACTATAATTATGTCATTCCTTATATACAAATGCTGCAAAATTACAAGTGAATGCATCCAAAATACATTTCTTAATATATTATTTATTTTTGTAATCGAATTGAATTCAAACTATAAGAGATTGTGTATTATTACCTAAAGCCTTTAATGAGTTAAGCATCTGCTTTTCATCTATTATTATCTTTAAAAAATTAACAATTCTTATCCTCTTCGTCATCTTATCCCTCTTTCCTCTACATTACTAAAAAATTTTTAATTTTTTTTAAATTAAAAGATATTTTTTAAATTAAAAGAAATTTAAAAAGATTTTGTTGATCACTTGAGTCCACGTGTTCAATAAAATTTTTTTCATCTTACATAATTAGTATACGTAAATTTGAGATATACGTAATATTATTTAAGCAGTGATGACATTCAATTGCTGCATGAGAGCTCGATGCATTATAATTATGGATAAGAGTTATGATAGTGGGAAATTTTAGTAGACGCGCGACTAGACGCCAATTCAAGAATACAAAACCCAGCTGATGTTTACATCGATCAGAATATAAAATTAGCACGCATTGCATGATCACATCGATCGGCGGAAATCGAGTTGATCGCAGACACATCAATCTATTTCCGTGTAAACACCGATAAGCGATTCTATTGCGTCACTCCGATCTCGATCACGTCATACACCATCTGACTGTTGATCGTAAACCTGCGATCACTCGCGGTCACTTACCCGTTCGTCATGCATGCACGTACGTACGTACGCACGCATCTAGGTACGTACGTTGCACATGGTTGCACATCAGTGGCAAGTATATATTATACGTGGTTGAGAAAGCCAACAGTTTGATAACCAAAACCAAATATTAACAATATTCGCATGTATGACAAACGTGAACGTCTAACGAAAGAGAGAGAGAGAGAGAGAGAGAGAGAGAGAGAGAGAGAGAGACGAGGACACATAGTAGTTTGTTTACGTATTAGTTACTACTACTACTACTATAGTACGTAACGTAACTAAATTAAATTAAGTTAAGTAAAAGGAAAAGTAAAAGTTAATTA
>NW_012130065.1:4887095-4895016 GCF_000143395.1 Atta cephalotes
GAGAGAGAGAGAGAGACCAGGTGACACATGATTTTGCATTGTCATCATCATGACTAGACATAAATATTGTAAGAAAAGAATATGTCGATATATTCTCTATACAGGATGCTTAGACATAATAAAAGAAAAACGTGTAATATATATCTCAAGCTAATATAGCTACGTTCAAAAAATGTTTAATATACATTAAAAATTGTGTATAAAGTAAAAAAATAAATGTTTGAAATTTTATGTTTTTAACTATTTAATAAACATTATAAGAATGTTGCAACGTTGACAATTTAATAAACGTATATTTATAACATCTATTTATATTTTTATACACTATAAAAACGATTAAATTTTCTAAACATAAATTGTCTGCTTTGGAAAGTATAATTAATTCTAAATATAAATTAATTCTTAAAGACTTCTTAATGATACAAAATTGGATATAACAGGGCAATAGGAATCAATCAAATTCGTTGAATGGTCAAAGACTGGTTTTTGACTAAATCGATAGAATTTAAGTGTTGCGATATGAATCTTTGTTTTAGTGAGCTACCTTCTATTATTTTACATATATACAATAAATCGTTTTTACTCCCCCCAACAAATTTACCTTTTAATAATTTTAATACATTTTAGATTGTTATTAGAGTTTATTTTTATATTATTATAATTTCCGTTAATAGTGAAGGCTCACTGAAATAAATTACTTTGTAAAAAAATTTTTTGTAATTACTTCATATTGTCTTTGAGGATGACTCAAAAGTGAGCCGAAATATGTAAGTGGATTATTTATTATAAAGTTCTTTAACCGTTGATTGATTTGCACAAGAATTACCGTACTTAATTCTTATTGTTCTGTTATATTCAACATTTTGTGTAATTAATTCTAATGATAGAAGGCATCAATTTAAAGAGCAGCTCTAAAATTTATTTCTGAACTTTTCTACCTGGAAAGTGTAACTAATAAATTGTGATAGATTCAAAATTTATATTGATAATTCCATTAAATTCTAAGCGAAATACGATGTGTCATCAGTACAATATCGGTGTTATTAAATAATGTTGCCGAGAATATTGAGAATTAATTAGATTTAAAACATACGAATATCATATTGATCAATCAATTTTTTTCTTTCTTTTTATTATCATTTTTTTATTATTCTCTCTTTCTTGTTATTATTCCATTTGCGTTTTCTTTTCTTCTTTTCTCGATTCATTCGTGTTCTTTTCATTTCTCTCACGTGCTTTTTTTTCTTATTTCCTTTTCTCTTTCTCTTTTCCGTTTCCTGCGGACATCAGCATTGAACATTACCGATGTTATTGACAGCCAACTAATTAAACATTGCCGGAAGTCATTAAAAGACATCATTGTTCTCTCGGGAATATTAGAATCTACCGACAGAATATATAATATATAATATTTTCTAAGTTCTTTAGAATAGAGTCTAATTGTAAAGAGTTAAAATTGAGCCAATCTTGAAAAATGATGTTTCAGAATGAAATTTACTCTAAATGGTTTAAAAAGCAAATAGTTGTATTGCGCGTGTGCGATAGTTCATGAAAAATTGAAAAGATTGATGATGATGACTGGAAATTAATCTTTTGTAGACACGATGATTTTCTGGTTTTTTACTACACACGATGATTCGTGTCTTAATTTTCATCGCATACTTTTACAAGTATACAAAAATTATTAAGTGACAATATATATATTCTTGCATATATACTTTAACATCTTTATAATGTATTTATATAGTTGTATATGTTAAAAAAAGGAAAGAATAAAGATTATCATTTAGCTAAATGCTTCTAATATTTCAAAGAAGGAAAATGCGCAAGATATAAATAATTCAATCATGTGTACTAGGCTTATGTATGTAAATTTTTGTAAATACTTTGTATTAAAAATTATGAATGACATGATAAATTGTTCTGTGCATTATCAGTTTAATCATTAATGGTTCGGCCTAAATAAATTTGATGTTTAACGAGTTGAAATATTTTGTTTTAAATACGTGCTAAATAGTATGTATGTAAGCATAGTGACGCACATAAAGTCTATAATAAGATCATAATTAGGTCGATTATATCGCACATCTAAGAATCCTGATCCTATATTTTACCTGCAATTGGTGTTTGTGTCACGTATGTAAATTACATTATTCCGATGACTATGTAATTTTAATACTTTTTACTGCATGCCTCTCGAAAGATAGTGCCGCCTCTTTGCGATTCATCAGTCGCAAATTAACCGACCCTGAACGTTTGCTTTTATTGCTTCGGATTGCAAGAAAAAGAAACTGGAACGTAATATACGACAAAATATCCGGTTCTTTATTCTATAAAATTATTGGTAGCTTTTAATATTAAATATTCTAATAATTAACATATATTTCTAATTAAGTCTCTCGCCAAAGATTTGCTCAACAAAAACCAGTTTTGAATCTGTTATTGAAATATACTTTGATAATGTCGGTTATTTTGTATAACTACTGTGTTTTTAATAATAGCTACTTGCTCTTCATTCAATACAATTACTAGCGTAATTACATATATCGTAAATTGGATAGTACTTCCGTTCACATGCACTGAAGCCAGCATTAAATTCATTCGCGTGAATTTCTTGCACATTCTCTTGGTCTTTCGTGAATGCCATTTTGTGACACGTGTGTTTTTTGACAGCTTTTTCTTCTTTGTCAATGTGATATACAGGGTGTTTCTTAAAAAGCGGACCCTAATTATATAGCGCTAATCCTGATCTAAAATTAAGTCGAAATTTCTTGAGCCATTTTTTTTGTACAGTGTTGTATGAAGCAGTTATTATCGAGTAAAGCTAATCCAATGGGCGCCGTCTTTTAAACAGACGCACGTCCGCGCGCCTAGTAATGTGTTTGAGCGCGTCGCTATACCGCTGACTTCGCCGCTATCGCATAATATTCTCACGTATCATAATAATGCGAAAAATTTATTTTGCGTTAAAAATCATATTCTTTCTGTCAGAAGCATTTTCTTTCAGGAAAATTTCAACAAGGGATACGAGAACTCTCGTCAAAACGCAATTATAAATTACATGAAAAATACAATCTTTTTGCTTATAAAGTATTTAAAAAAATCTTTCAAAACTCTGTAAGTTTCCTTTTAGAATAGAAATATTATCTTTTTCTTATTGATACTTTTTAATTAATTTTCTCATAAAAAGTTCTCCAAATAACTATTTATTACAGATAACTGATTATTACTTAAAAAATCCATTTCTTAAAAAGTTCTACATAAAATGTAGACATATAGTATTAAAAAAATATAAAACAAAAAATAATAAAAACTTTTTCATTATCAGCATTTGGAGGTTTGAATAAGCAGAAGAAATGAATTCTGTCTTATGAATTTACAAAGAAAGATTTCTTAAATAATTTGTAAACAAAAAGATATATTTTTCGTTTACGCACGCGGCTCATACGAACGTGCGTTCGTTTAAAAGACGGCGCCCATTGAATTAGCTTTACTCTAGATAATAATATTGCTTCATACAGCACTATACAAAAAAAGACTCGGGAAATTTCGACTCAATTTTAGAGATTAATGTTATATAATTAGTGTCCTCTTTTTAAGAAACACCCTGTATATTTTCTACATTTCACTTTATTTTGATATTTATGTATTAGCAAAAATGTACAATATGACATCTTGTTTTTAATGTATTGTAAAATTTATTATAATATTAATACATCACTTTAAGATTTATTCTACTTTTGAATTTATTCGAAAATTTATTAATACATTATATAGTGTATATGTTTTCCTTTGTTAAAATTTATTACTATTTACAGACTTATTTGTTGATATTTTATGCCATTCTCATTAATATATTATTTTTACTTCTGTTGATCTCCCTAAAACAATTCACAATAATTTTGTTTAGTTAACTCACAAGACTTGCGTATTTTCTCTCGTACATTCTTATAGTCACAGCACAGAATCTCGTATCGCGAGTATTTCTTAAGCGTGTCGTCAATACATAAAAAAAAATCGACTAATATCTATAAAGAGATATAAAAAATAGATATAAGTAAACAAAAAAGGAAGTAGAGATAAATAAAAAAAAGAAGTACATATTAATATAAAATAAATATTCTAGTTCAAGGTAGAAATATGGAAATCAAGTTGATAAAAATAACTTTTCTGGAATGCAAATGATCATTATTTTAAAGCAGCTTTGACTGGTTTTTTTTCCAATGAGATATATTAAAGTGCTTACATTTTCTCGTGATGTAGACAGAAAGCGGTGCTAAGCAAGGCGCCCAGTACGAGAAGCAGTACAACTGGTATGAAAATCGTGGTAACAATTTCCTTGAAATAACTTCTAGTGGGTATACTAGCTTTCGTTGAACGGGCCCACCGCCATTCTGTGTGCTCGGAAATGCCGGAAGAGGGCAGATCCACGACATTCGCGCTGGGGCCCCTTCGGGCACTCTCGTGCTGCAGACTCTGTTGATCTTCCTCTAGCTGTAAAAATTGTCTTTTTATTACAACTATTTTTATTACGACGAGGACAGCATTGAATAATGAGATATCATAAAAAGGTAGCACGTGATATGCGCAACATTTTACGTAAAATTGAATATGGAAATTAATCGATTGAGAGATGAGGCGGAAATAACCGTAAATATAAATTAAGAATGACTGATAATACGCAAGAGATATGTGATGACGACATGGTTGAGTAAAATATACAATGACGTGTTTGGAATCCACCAAAAGATTATACTAGTCTGCAATAAAATATTGTATTGAATTATTTTACCTGTTTGGCTTGTATTTTTGCCTGCTGTGAACACGAATCTGTTTTTTAAATTTGGTTATCGTGTTATAATTTTGGAAAAAATAACGTCAAAGATGCGAAAATAAATAAATTTTGAAGGTTTTCATAATGTAATAAATTTTTGTCTAAATTTAGAATAAAATGCCTTTTTCATATATTATGTATAGGAAAAGAGCAATTTGAAAATAGCTCTTTTCCTGTATAATATATAAAAAAAGGTATTTTATTTCATCTTAATACTGCATTACAAAAGCAAGTGCTTTTGCTTACATAATATGTTCTTACATAATCGGATTATATTAAATAAAAAAGTAATGAAATTAACAAAATGCACAATATAGTATTTTCAAATTGCTATTCTCGAAAATGAAAAATCATATCGAAATGAAACAAAGTGCATTTTAAAATTAAAGATTGATATTTTCGCATAGCTTTAACAAAATTAAAAAAAATTACTGCCGATATTACAACATTATAAAGACTCTCAAATCATTATTTTTTATCTCTTTAATGTTATTTTTGTTAAAATTGCGACATGATGGAGCAATTGATAAACCGTATTTTATTCAACAATACTATAATATTATAGGAAATGGTTACGTTCATTCAAGCAGTGATCTCAAAATATAAATTCGTAAGTTAGGTTAATGAAATAAACATATTGGAGACTTGTATTAACGTAATAGTTGTTGACATATTAGTATAATTCATACGCAATTATGTTTGCATATGAATATAAATTAATGTTGTGGAAGATAAATAGTGAAGTGAGTGAACGTTACAAACAGAAAAGTAGGCAATAAATATTCACGTCGAATACATAAGAAAGAGATTCCTCTCGAACATGCAATATTAATCACAACATGAAGTTTCATACATAGCATCGATTATAACTTACTAATCTGAAGGAACACCAATCTAATCTGAACTCAGCCTCTCGGAAGAGTATCTCTACGCTGGTCCTCTTGAAGTCTCTGGGGCATGACGGCATTTTCCATAACGGTTTGACTTCCTCTTGCAATTCGTTCAATTCCTGCGAGAATGGTACGGTACTACCCAGTCTCACGACAACTCTGAATAAAAGGATATTTCTTTATGACAAAGAGAAAAATATATCAGAGAAGTATAATTTGCAATGAGATAAAATGATAAAATGCATCGATGTATGTTGAGGATCAAGAAAGATTCATCGAAGTCAAAGAGTCATCACTCGCAATATTACGAAGAAAACCTGTATTCTATCGTGCGGATCATATCGCGATATCCATGCCACACGTATTTGCGTCATTCCCGTCAAGGATTCTTTTAAGTAGCGCGCGTGGGACTTTTGCCCATACGAGCGTGCATTAACAATAAACGCAGAAAATGATTGTCTAGTAAATTGTTGACACTGTACTCTCGATATAGGTCAATGTCGTTATTGCATTTGAAAGGTTATTATTAATTGCCTTTCTTTTTAACGCGAACATTTTATATTTCAAACAAGATCTCTGTAATCCCAGTACTGCTAACTTTAATTCTTTAGAGAACAATAATTTTTCATCAGTCGCACTTGAATTATAATTCTGTTTGCACAGATTATATCTTAATGACACTTCCCAAGCAGAACAGCAAGTCACAGAAATGTCAAAACATAAAAATAAATCATTATTAATTGAAAAGTGATTTTTACTAACTATTTGACATTTTTTTTTAATGTAATGATGATTTATGTTTTGCAAGGATTTGAGAATGTAGTCTCTATAAAAATGAAATGACTAAAATTGGAAATATATACTTTCCGTAAAAATAAATGTTGTATATATGCATATATATGAAACAATTCAATAAGGCCAATATTTATATCTATAATAATACAATTTTGTAATTTAAATGAAAATTGTCTTATCTTAATTATTTTTTAAAAACATCTATTTCTTAATGAAATAATTTTTAATCCAAACTTAAATCGTCGCTAAACTTATTGTATTACTTTCAAATATAATATAGAAAAATCTTTAATGTGTTTATAATTTTTTCATTTTGTTAAAAATATATGTAATTTTACGTAAATATATGTAACATTTTTAACCTCTCGCATTTTTAACAATTATTACGCGTTGCTGAATTTTAATTGTAATTCCATTTAATATATTTTATTGATTTCAAATTTCTATTTAACCCAGAATTATATAATTATTATACAGTTATTCACTTCACGATATTGAGTTTCCTTACGTGCAAATGACAACTTACAACCTACATAGCTCGCGTATTTATAAATTCAATATCTTTTACAATACTGTCCATCGATCAAATAACCTTCGAGACTAATCATTATGGTATGCTTCAAGTAATATATGTGATATTAGTTCAGCATGATCGGTCAATATATCTATACAAGAAACGTAAAATTAACTTTTATTTGCCCAGCTTCTTTCCTGTACGAAAAAAGTTTTTTTTTTTCATATCTGCGAATTGAAAAGAAACATATCGTATTTTATAAAAATTTTAATTATCTTTTTAACTTTTGAAATTACATCTCCAACTAATATTCGGATCATAATTTCATTTGCGATGAATATGTTATGCTACTCCGATACTCGAGAATTCACGCTGATAATCCAGAGTTGATTAGACAAAACCCAATATCCGTAAGATCCAATGTTGGCGCCCAATCAAACTTCAACGATTTCGCGATTCGCGAACTCTCGGCTTTCACTGATACGCAGTGATACGGTACACTGATACGTATCTAAGTTCGAAGTAGCTCCTAAGGCGTAGCCTTATCATCCGTGGAAACAAACCCCCGCTAGTCAGTCAGTTAAGTGTTCCGAGAGCGTGACGACATCACATTTACGTTGGGAATAATTGCCGTTAGCAAACTGTTGGTGTCATCGTACTTCGTGTACGACGCAATAAGTCTGAAAGTGACAACTAGACAATATACGATCGGTACGTACGATCGGTCGGCGTAATCGAATTATTTTAGTCGCGAGAAAGATTAATTGCCGCGCTCTCTCTCTCTCTCTCNCTCTCTCTCTCTCTTCTCTCTCTCTCTCGTCTACTCTCTCCTACTACTCTTCTCTCTTACTTCTACCGTACGTTACTACGTCTATNTACTCCTACTAC
>NW_012130065.1:4895679-4909457 GCF_000143395.1 Atta cephalotes
TAACGTAACGTACGTACGTACGTACGTACGTACGTACGTACGTACGTACGTACGTTACGTTAGTTACGTTACGTTACGTACGTAAGTACGTACGTACGTCTCTCTCTCTCTCTCTCTCTCTCTCTCTCTCTCTCTCTCTCTCTCTCTCTCTCTCTCTCTCTCTCGCTCGTTCGTCTTGCGATCGTGGGCGCGATTTCGAGGTTTCGCTCCATTGCGTTGTTATGATATGACTCTCAGTGTCGAATAACTTTTGAGAAATCTTGAAAATAAAGAACTTAAAGAGGCTGGACAAGAATCCTTCCCTGAAAAATTCAGATGTTCGTTTTATTTCTTCTGTCTATTTAATTGAATTATCGCGAAGTGTATTTCTGATGTCTTTACGGTATCAATCAGTACTTAACTTATTTTTATTTTTTTCTAATTCTAAGAATTCGGACTTTTATAATTAGAAAAAGATAAAGAGTAAATTGAATCGAGATTAAAGTTAATCTTACATTGGTGGAACCAAGCCTTATGTTTGTTTTTCCAATGTAAATTAACTTTAATCTTAGTTTAACTTACTTTTAGAATTAGAAATCTCGCTGTGAGATTAATCGCCCCCACTTGTCTCATTTAGAATGTAATAATTCCGACCTTTTGCTTGATCGTACATTATTTAAGCCTTTGACGTTGAATACAAAGTGCGATGACAATACATGATGATTCACGTATTAACGTGAAAAATACGTAGGTGTTACGTCGAGACATAAAAGGTAACTCCACAATTATCCAAATTCGTCGAACGCGCAACAATATCAGAATAATAATTATTAATTTATAGGAACGATCTGTAATTTTGATCATTATTATTTTGCGGTTTCGTCACGTTTTTTCGATAATAGCACCGTAATGTGTCACACTATGCAGTGGAGATTGAAGATTGCGAATTAAGGATTAGAATTTGACCAATCAGGTAGTTTTAATTTTAATCCATTTCGTTGTAATTAGCTGAATTCTAATCTTCAATTCGCAATCCTCAAGTCTCCAATGCGTACACTCAAAAATATGATCTTGCAGTTATAATGAAAATCACCTAAGTACGAAAAATTAGCTAAAATAAATTATCATAGATAAATTTCTAGCAAGTACTGCGATATTGGATTGCAATCTAATCATATAGATGACAGAGTTAGAATTTAGATTTGTGTTATAAATTCTATGCGTACATAATTTTCTATTAGAAAACGAAAAACAGCGATAATTCTAGCTGGAGCAACAAAATATTTTTTTACGTGTAGTGTGACACGGGCATAATGGTGACAAACGTGATACGCTATAGTTAAACGAGAGAACGCAGTCGCGTTACAGATGCGACCCCGCTGCAAAGTTTCAGCAGGCGAGAAGCAAAAGTTTGCTTCCGGACGATTATGTCAATCATTGTGCAAAAAGCAAAGTATATGTCACAAAGAAGGAGACTGGATAGATAAATAGAAAAAGAGAAATTCTCGCAATTTTTGTTATTCTCAAATGACTTATTTTATGCAACTTGCTATGAATAAAACACTGGGTAATCTTAGTCATGCTATACATATCTACAAGTCATGCATGTACGTTATTCTTATATTTAACATGAAACTCTTTCAAAGCAAGGATATCTTTTCCGAAGAATAGCTGATTTGTAAAAAAAGTTGACTCATGTCGTTTAATAATGAACAATTTGATTTTGCTTCAATCGCATGCAATGAATCACATGTGATGAATCAGAAAATCGAGAGCAACGAATATATAATCTGCCGACGTTAAAACAGCAAAACACACTTATTCAATATTATTAATTAATCTTGTTCTCTGTGATAAAAACCATTGTTTCCAATCTCATTGCCGGAAAATACGCTTAAGCATGACTTTGAACTGCTTCACAATAAATAGATATCTCGTTACGAAACTATTATTTCTTGTCCTGCCTCAATGTATTTACCCAAACATAAATCTACATCGGAAATTGCGGTATTTCTTTCCTTTTTCGCTCTGATATCCTACGTCACATCCTGTATTATGTTGATGCAACAATGGTTTCATAACGTTTGAATTTCTTTTGATGCGACACGCCGCCGCGTATACGTTGTTTTTATGTCACATATTGTTGCACCGGAAGGAAACCAGCCTACGCTACGCCGCGCTTCAATAACAGCCACACCGCAAATGACTTGTCTCATCATTCCGCGTGCATGAGATCGTTTTCCTCCACAAGAATGAGCGTAAATATGGGTAGAATCCCAAGATTCTACTGAGATTTCATAATTAAATTCTTTGCGATCCAATCCAATTTCTTATAAACCAGCGAAAATGAAATATCTTATCCTCGATTCAATTTAATCGGTAGAATATTAATCAAAGAATTTTTATTAATTGAAGGAATCTATGGAGATTTTAAAAATATAATATTTTTATAATCATACACTAATTCGGGAACTTGGAGGACTATTATCACAAAGCATTATATCAAGGCCACTATATATAATATTATTAATTCAATCAAATATAATACACAGAAATGATGATTTTGCTGACATATCTAAAGTTAGATCTGAAAATAACTTTGCTGACCATCAAAATAATTACACAGGAAGTTCAAACTAATTGTCAGAACATCAAAACTTTATACAGCATTGCTCAATGCTTGAGCGTCTTACATAATTTGATGGTTCAACAAAAATCATTTTCTGATCTGTAAATTTTTAGACTGAGTTGAATGAAGTAAAGCAATTTTGTGATACAATAATTTTTTGAAGAATTGAAGCTACTACCACATTTGGATTGAAGAAAGTCCCTTCAATGAAAATATAAAAATACATTCCACAATTAGGTTTTATCATATAAAAAAATATTTGAGTTTTATTTTTTAATTTGGCACAACAATTTTTTTTTCGAGGAGCGCATATTCTTAGCGCTTCTTTTACCTTTAAAAAAATAATTTCTAGATACTTTAGCAAATTGTTCTTTCCGTGGAAAAAAAGAATTTTTATTATTGTAATTAAAAAGCATTTATTTGTAAGAATTATTAATTAGAGAGGAAAGTCTAAAAATATAATTTGTTAATTATAATTGTATATTGATTCCGAATATTTAGACTATCACTACAAGCATTATGTCAATTCTAGCTACAGAATTGCAAACATTTGAATTATGAATACGTGCATTTAAAAATATTAATTACGTTATATAATTATATAGTTTGAGTTTATGTTTTTTAAAATTACTTCCGCTACAACTTCGCCCGTAATATTCCTTATTTTTCTCGCTTATCATCCTGAATCTTGTCGTCATTAAAAATATCAATCTATATCAATAATGTGTTTTCTATAATCATCGATTACAGAAAATCTACTTCATTTTAGAAACGCAATTTTCTTACAATGAGCATGATAGACATGAGCAAAAAAATAAATCACGTTATCGCTCGTTTACGTGCCTACTGAAATACCGTGTAAGAGTACCGCGATAAATTGATCGTTGATCCGTAGAATCAGAATCTTAAGGGAGTCATAACGAACTGTGCACTGTAACAATTACGAACATTCAATGGAAAGTCCATCGTTCGTTCTGCGTAATCGAAGGCTTATTCCGGGAAATGCGTAACGGTGCCGTCATTCAATCGTGGATTCTATGGTGGAAATGATCGCATCTTTACGCGAAAAGCGATATTTATCAATTAACAGATTACATCACGATAAGAATCCACGAGAGCGTCTAATCGCGATAATGTAATCGATGAAAATCGTTAATTGCGATTCAAAGTGATTCGTACAATACTCTTCGTTACGTTAGGTGATTGAAACGCGAGAATATTTATTAATATGCATCATATACACAAAGCTCATACAACAAAACAAATCTTGATCGACGTTACTCATTCCATCATTCGCTTCAGTTTAGTGAATCTGAATTGTCATATTATTGAAAATATTTTAAAATAATAGAATGCTTATACAGAATTATGAATAAAACATCAGAAAGTGAAAAATAATAGGCATGACTGCGCTATTCTTAATGATTTAATGACTTTTTCTTAAACTTGTCGGCCATATTTATAATTTGATTAAACATATCCAGATAAGAAAACGTATTACATATCTTCCTATCGAGGGCATATGAATGATAGCGCAATATAGAAAATAACAATATTTAAATACAAAAACAATCGTCGAATTCACGTCATTCTGTTTGCGGTTGATCAAGTGATTAGTACATCAGTGATATCAGAGAAGTAATAATGTCTCGTCGTGACACGACATTATTCTTATCTCAATTTTTATTTTCTTTACCACATAATATGTTTTTATCAAATTTTGTATCAATGTATAATTTTTAACTTACACTAATTGTGTAATCAAGAAAGAATTAATTAATTCATTTAAAGAAATCATCACTTATGTTATTTTTTATAATAATAATGTAAAAATAAAATGTACGTATATTATTTTTTTAATGATATGTTTTATATACACAGCTTATGATTGATCACGTTCAGAAAAATAGCTTTGCAATTATTTTAAGATTCTTTATGTAAAGAATCTCTTTGGTTCTTGCTCTTAGTTTCTTTTGCTATTTTTTTACTTTTAACACAGTCATTGTTTGAGAATGTTATTTGCTTGTATTTGACAGTTGAACGCTCGAAACAATCTATATAAATCGAAATAAGCAAAAGTCATAGTTGGAATCTTAGCTATCCTAAGTCTTACAACGAATTTCACCTTCTCGGATCTAACAATAAGAATTAAATTGAATTGGATAGAGGACAATTTAGAAATATGACTCACCCTTCACCTTCGCTGGGCTTCAGGGGTAAACGAGCTCCGAGCTCGATTGCAGACGCCAAAAAAGTGACGTACAAATCCGCAGCGCCTTTCCATAGTTTTTTCCTGCAGTTAAATTTCAATGTGATTATTGTCAGTATCATTTATTATCTAATTACCATTAATTAGCGATGTAGTGTCTGAGAAAACTGATTTCGCTATTTATATAAATTTCATAATTTTAAAGCAGATGATTATCATCAATTTTCTTGATTTTTTTATTTTATGAAGTTAAATTAAATTTAGTTTCTGAGAAACCTGTTACATATATTATATTGAAAAATTCCTGTTTATACGTTTTGAAAGGAAATGATAGATTGACATACATACACTATCGATAAAAACGCTGTAATTACAAGATTGAAAATTATAAGAAATTTACGCAACTAACCTGAATATATCGAGGAGCTTTTGAGTACGATTTTGATTGAACATGTCCTCAACGTTGAGATTGTCGATTTTTAAGTATACTTCGTACTTTGTCAGATTTTCTCTTTCAAGTACGTTCATATCAAGCACTTTGTAACGAGTTTCGTAAGTATGTTTATTCAACCCCACGATCTCCAGCTAAAATTATCTCAGTTAAGTATTGTCAGTTGTAAACTGATAATACCGTGATTGTGTATACAGTGATGTACCTGAAAGTACTTTTGATCTTTGGGTGCGACGCCATATAAAAAGCCGTGATGATCCTTCTTGCTGTAGGTGTAATGTATCCATGACGGGAGATCGGGAGCATTTAGCAAGGATGGTTGATACGAAAATTGATCGGAATGTCCTGAAATAAAATCACATGTAAATATCCGTGATAAAAAATAACAGAACAATTATTTATAAGAAATACAGAAAAAATACATAATAATAAATGCATAGAAATATATAAAATATATTTAGAAGATAATAGAAAAATTATGAAATAAAAGATGAATATAAATATTTTAATAAAACTTTTTAAAAAATTGCAAAAGAGAAAAGTGAAACATTAAAAATAAAAATGTCTATATATAATAAAGTCTATATTTAAATGTCTATATTTTAAAAAATAAGACTAAAAAATAAAATTAAATTAAATTAACGAGATATAGTTTTTAATGTTAATAAAAAAAGCAAAAACGGTGAAAAATAAAATAAAAAGTTATACATGATGTAAAGGTCGGGACCAAACTTATACAGTGGAAATCAAGAAATCATTAAACGCTAACTGATTAATTTTCTCTACTGAACGCAACTAGTGATAAAGAAGTTGAGTAAATGAAAAAAGTTCATATAAATGCTTATGCTCGAAAATGCTTTTTTAAAAAGTTATAAATGTCCAAAGATTTATTAACAGAAAATCTCATCTAATCTAAAAAAAACAAATACAATATTAGGTATAGATATATGAGGCAGGATAATTTTAACAATTCGTTTCTCGTATCATTCGAAAATTGTTTAGAGGCATCGAATTAGAAAGTACCGTGATATGCGACAATATTGACTATAAGACCAGCGGAATGTTTACAACAGTTCAACAAGTAATTGCTATTCGCGTCGTGTTATGGATGACGTACGAAGACATAGTTTAATTTCGTATTGTGGGTTAACGGATATCTACGTAGGATAATTATAGCTATCTTTATTCCTTATTTTAAATAAGCTTCGTTTCAAAATAATTACTTAGCATTGAATCTAAATGTAAATATCTAATAAAATTTGTATAATTGTCTTTTATGACTTTATAAAAATTTGATTTCATGAAAATATTTTTTTATAGAAATAGTACTCCGAGTTGTAATAAAATATGATATATAGAAAATCTAGGAAATAAAATCGGGAAAAATCTTTTTAATTATTTTATCTTTCATCTTAATTTGATAATAATTTTGTACATATGAGAATAGAATATAATATAATTTTCTTTGCTTTTTTCTTTCATTTCTTAAGATGTTTATTAATAGTGAGGTTCGATATACATATAGCTATCAGGAACAGTAAAATATTTTTTGTTAAAAAAAATTAAAATAAATTAAATATATGTCTTTTACCATCTGTATTCCAATCAAAAATCTCGGGTCTGATGGGAATGACAAAAACCTCTGTCATTAAAATGCTCTCTGCGGCGATGAAGGCCACCAATGTCGACAGTAATATTATGATCGAATGCATGATCGTGCTGGAAAGTATCAACGTGCGATACCAACAATGAAAATAATCAATTAATGATAACAAGAGATAAGATCATATACGATAAGAGCCTGTAGCGTTTTGGATCCAAACAATCGAAATGAATTTCGAGAACATATAAACTTGGTTCTCACGACAGGATATAAATATGCCAATGAATTATCCAATGGTTTCCAAATTTGTAATCGCTTTTATATTTATATAAAACAATATGAATCAAATTTTAAAAAATCGACAAAACGCTCCACAAATAAAATTCGATATAATCTAAAGAAAGTTTATTGTTTTAAAAATTGTTACTATATTCTCTCTTTACTTCAAAGGTGCCATTAAAAAATGAAGTTTCTTAGAAAAAGGGAAAAACTATTTTTTAACTTAATAGAAATATATTGATTAATCAAATAATATCGGTAAAAATAATATATTCCATAACAAAAAATCAAATCATTTTTATCATTTTTATTTCACAATCTTTAAAAAAATTACTTTCTTTAATTATTACAAGTTTGACAATTTTTTTTTAACCATTCTTTTTAATTATGATGATTTTGACAATTTTTTATGAAATTAAATTAGTTCATTTTTTATTATTGATAAGATAATATTTATTTAACTTATTCTTAGTAACCTTGGTAATTATTTTAATATCCAGAAAATTTGAATTTGAATTTAATTCTAAATTAAAATATATATCGATTGGATTGAAAATATCTAGCATACGTTTTTTATATATTCAAAATGTAATTTCTTCAAAATAATATTCACGAAAACGCTACTGACTTTTTTAGAATCGGTGCACGCTACACAGAAAACGTGATTTCTACTTACGGTGAAATCGTACGTGATTAATGCGTCTTTGTTGATTGAGATTTTCAGCAGAACCTTTAAACGATATCCATTCGTCAGTATCAACAACATATATCCGTAATTGCGTGACTCATGTACACTTAGTGTAAAAATCGCGGTGCAGTTTCCAATTTTGCCATTACACCTGGAATAATGCACGTGATAAAAGTATGCGTTGTTCTCTCTGCATCAATTGTTCCCGATAGTTTTTTTCGAGGGATATAGCATTAGTATTAGTCAGGCGCGACATTGAAAATTTTGGTTCTCCATGATGCAAGCTACAGTTTCTGCAATGAATTATTATACATCAACATCTCGATTGGAAATTAGTTCAAATATCTCTCTTTAGTTTACAGCAGTTATTTTCTTAGCTTATTATTGCTTATTATTGTTCAGTTTATATTCACAATGCCAATAAATTCTTACTCTTATTCATCAAAGATAAAAGAATGTATATAAGTTCGAAAACTTTATCAAGAAAAATTTACAAAATACTGAGATCGTGAATGACTTTACAAAAATTAAATTTTGTTTAAATTAGTTGTATAGAAATTAATTTAAAAAGGTTGATATTTGTATATGAAATAAAATAAATCTTTGGTGTTTAAACAGCTTTTATTTTACAGAAATATGAATTTTATTTACACATTATTATGAAGCAAGCTTTTATTCTAATTCTGGATTTAGACGAAGAGACATATTTTGCTCTATTAGTCTTTAAATAATCACGACAGGAAACTTTGATCCGACTTATTTTCTTGATTAAAATGATATATTAAAGCTAAATAATTTTGGATATATTCTCTGCTTTTTAAAATTTCGAATATGATGTTAAATTCGTATAGTGATTTATTAAAATCTTGGATTCAACTTCTGCACATTATATTATAAATGGATATGAAAAAAGTACACATTATACGATATTTTAAACATAATTAAGAGCATAATTGAAAGACATTTTTTGAAAATTTATCTTCTCCTATAATAATTGAAGATCTTACGACAATAATGAACGAAAACCCATATTTTGTAAAAATGGAGAAAATAAATTCCGAAATTAATGTAATAGAAAAATACATTTATTTACATATTGCTATGAAAAGTCTTATATTTTGACACAAGAGTTTACAAATTGCAGGTCGTAAATGAAGAATATTACAAGAAATTAAATTTGGCTACGTTGTAGGTTAGTCCATTGTTGCAATAAGGTCTTCAATTAATGCACGATGTGTTTAGCGAAATTAAACATATATCTGCATGAAATCGGAGACACGGATATGCGTGTAGACTGCAGAGCGATAAATCCAAGAAAGAGCCCTGAGCGAACGCGGCTCGATATTTTTGGCATGCTTAGGGTTACCATATCTGAATCACAAGAAAGAGTCATGTGTACACTTTTTAAAAAAAAGACAATAATCTGAAAGCAGAAGAAAGGGATGTAATTTTTTATATGTTAAATGTAAATATTTAATAAAATAAAATTTCTGAACATAATTATTAGTAACAATTCTTATTAATATAATTTTATAAATGTAATATTTTAACTAATGACTAGAAGTTTTACGACCTTAAAAAGAGTGCATGTGCTCTTAAAAAGATACGGCTAATAACCTTAGGCGTGCTGAATTTCTCGATAAGGTCACGAAAATCGAACGACGTATCGATTGTTACGCGGGATGGTCCAGATACCTTGGTCGGTCGGTTGTGCGAAGAAATTTATCCTCGAGAGAGAGACTCTGGTATCGGTGAAGATGCGCTTCACGCACGACGCACTTGATCCGACGCGACTTCTTAACGTCACCTCGTTGTTGACGTCGCCGTCGGTCGGTTCTGTCGCGCGTGCGTCGCGTTGTACTATAATACGCACGTACGCACCTACGGCAAGCACACGTGCCGAAGTTTACGTGCCCACGAAAGCCGGAAACGTTTGCTGCAATGTGCGTCGGCGGCAGACACCACCGGTCGGGTCAATGCAATGTACAGTGAAACGAAAATCGCAACAGTCAAAGCCCGCACATGGTAAACTCATGCGCCTTGCTCACGTTTAAAGTCGCGGCGTGTAGTTTTGGACGTGCGTACAATAAAATGATAGGCTAGGCCAACGACGAACGAGGATATTGCGTCCGGATCAACGACGTCGACCGGGGAAAAAAAGATCCGAGAGGATCGAAGCGAGACGCGCCCGCGCGGCTCCTCGTTCACATGCGCGGTTGGAACGCTTTCGACTACACGACTATACTACTTCCAGGACCGTACACTTGGCGATATTATCTCTTAAAATCTTCCTGGAACCTGTCTTACAGGATATAATTTATTAATCTCAATTGATATTCACTCCGAAATTTTTTTACGGGTCCTAGTACTTTAAATTAATGTTTGCTTAGTTATGTGACTGAATATTTTTTTTCATTTTGAAAATCAAAATCCGAAGAATAAAATCGTATAACTTAAAATTATATAAACTTACGAAAAACATTTGTTGAACAAATTTATAATGAATAGTGTAACATTTGTTATAATATTTATCAGAAATTTGTTATCAATAATTTTTCACAACGTATTTGAAAAAAATGTTTGGATCTATCGGAGCGGCGAACACCAATTAGGGTTAATAAATAGGTTAATAAACTTCTCAGACTATCTAATATAACAAATGTTCATTAGATGTTTTATATTCGAATTATTGAATTTAAATTAAACATTTTTTTTTTGGAGTTCTTAGATATATTTTGTTCATTATAAATGTACACGTTATATATTATAAAATTCGAATAATATAATTATAATGTCAAATTATATCTAATTAGAATTATTTTTAATCATTTTTATAAATTGCTAATGCTCCTATCCATTATATCATTTATTTGACTGAAACAATGGAATTAAACAATTAAACTCAAGAGAAAATGTATTAAATTTGATTTAAATTTAGTTTATTATTTACTAAATGTAAATCAATGATTGACACACATAGAAGATAAATATAACAAAATGTTATTTAACTTGAGAAATTCGATTACCATTGCTTCTTTGATATCTAACAATGTAGAATGGTCTTTAAATATTATATAACGAATCATATAAAATCAAAAGGGCATCATATGTTTCGGATATTATTTACGAAAGGGAGTAGTCAAACAATAAAAATGTGTTATAACACATGAAATATATTTATGCTTGTTTCCGCTAATGTAGATTAATTTCAATTTCGAATCTTTTTTTTTCTAATTCTAAAAGTTAGAAAAAGATGAAGAATGAGTTGAACCGAAATTAAAGTTAATTTATATTTGGTACAAACAGATATTAATATATCGCAACCTCTTTGGTCTTTTTTATATTTTCATCAAAAATATTTAAAGAATGTCCAATTGTAGTCGTGAACATTTTAGCGACATTATACGAGTCATGGTTAAAAAGAAAAAGATAAATATCCGGCAGAGGCTTGCATCAGACTCCGTTTCTTCTTGCAACAATTTATTTTTACGCTTCTCAGAAACAAATGCTGTTATTTGCTCTTATTTTTATCGTTATCTCTGAATTATAATAAATCGATTTACGATTTTGCCGACGTTATTTCTTTTCATATATTAAGAATCGTGAACGATTTATCTCGCATTAACATTCACACGGAGATGATAATGACGTTCGTTGATATGACCAATTAAGTTCTCAACAAACATAATCACTTTCATTGACGCAACTAATATTATCGTCTTTCACACATTACGATGACATACTTTTAACTGAAACTTCCGTTCCGCTCATTATCACGACCTGATGCCAGATAAGTTTTTATAGTTGCTCAAAAACTGCGATGCCCAGCTAATCGCTAATAGAGTTTGGAAATTGCGGGTTTGGAAGTCTCGATGAATTGCGGTGATAGAAACAATAAAATAAAGTATTTTGCGAGTTCGATAAAAATTATGTTTATTTAATAAATTCCGATTTTGTTCGCGTTAATATCTATATTCAATGGTCAATCAATGGACTCCATCAGCAGGTAATAAATTTTCTGCAACTGTATATCCAATCAGAGGATTGTCAAAATTTATCTTTAGCCAAAATTGATTAAAATACTTATACTTTCGAGAAAGATTCAGCGAAGATTGATTTTAATGTAAGCATCTTAATAAACTTTGTGAGGATAAATTTTATAATCTTTATCATAAAAATAATTTTTATAATTTAATTGTTTCTATTTGTCAAAATTTAGAAAGGCAAGCGTCTTTCCTTTCTCTCGCTTGCATATGACGTGTTTTTAACGATTCTCTTCAGGTATCTTTTAAAATAAAATGAAAAAATTTAGCAATAAATTTGAGATATCTTGTTTTCGACATGTTCAACTATCATAATAATGTTTGTCATTTAAAAAATTAAAAAGATTTGTTGGACTTAACTTTTTTTTGTATTTTCTTATATTTTTATTATTTAAAATGAAGCAATTCACAGATTGAGTAGACAAAGAGAATAAAAAGTACAAGATTATAAACGATATAAAAGTATAAAAGAATATATAAAAATACAAAGTGGAAAAGATGCAATCGGATGCAATTTAATAATTTAGAAAAGATATTAAAGAATATTACTGTAGATTTTGACATTTTATTTTATACAATACGTATGTATATTTGTATAATATATACGTAACATGACGAGCAACGTGTACAAGTTAAATATTACATTCGATAAAATTTTCATTCTTATAATTACGATATTAATGTTCTTTTAATTTACATAAAAGATAAGCTTAATTCTTATGTCTTGGATCATATATCCAATTTATATTTGTATATCTCTGATTTAGTTTGACTATTAGTTTGTACAACTATATAAAATACTGCGCATTTTCCTGCACGTAAAAAAGTGTACAATAAAAATTATTGTAATAAAGAAAGATTACATTCTCTTCGCATTTCTATCATAATAAACTGAAAAAAGTTAAATCTAAGCTAAGAACATTTCAGAATAGAGTACTTTAATAAACTAAGAAAATCATCCAAACATTTCTCAGTCGATTTCCACTTACTAATGTTTAATTTAAATATATACTTTGAGTTATAATTTTCTTATGAAATCTTTCGGAGAAAAAACGTAGGAATTATCATCTCATCTCCATTAGAATCGCGCGTAACAAAGCTTTTTCTAAAAAGATCTTTTTTTCCAGTCATCGCTTCGATTTCAACTTCAGACGCAATGCAATGTATTATACGCACTATCGCGCAAATACGCACGCTGACAAATATGACGTACATTTCCGATCGTCATGGGATTTACATGATTCAAGGTTTTTCGAAGAAAATCTCCTAGATATAACATCTAAGTGCGCAAAAATTCAAAATTTGCTCGATGAATAAACCAGCGCAGATATGCGATCCCTGAATCCCCCGTCGGGGATTTTCCTGGGAATCGAGTCGAGCGAGAGACAACGTATTGGCTTCAGCGATAACGTCGATCGCCACTCATGCGTAAAAGCCCCGGTCTGTCAGAAACGATCATCCTTTGCCAGAAACGGTCAACGGCGCATTGCCGCTGGAAAATATCAATTCTTGTTGATTGGTCCATTGATATTAGGTCTGTTTTTTATTGTTACATTCTGAACCGGTGCAATAAGTTGAAGTGAAACAAATATATTTGTTATTCACTATGTGTACCAATTCAGAAAGTGCAGCAATACAAAACAAATCTATTATTTGTCAACTACCAATATCATGGTTGCGACACGACACATTTCGCGATGACTATTAGCTTCTTTTCCAAATCACATGTAAATAACTTTGGTCTTTTTTTCTGACACGAGAACCATCCGATTAATTTGAACTTTCCTTCTTTAATCTAATCTTAAATCGTTGCATTACATATCTTCTATGTTTTCTCTCTCTCTCTCTCTCTCTCTNTCTCTCTCTACTCTCTCTCTCTCTCTCTCTCTCTCTCTCT
>NW_012130065.1:4909477-4913297 GCF_000143395.1 Atta cephalotes
CTAACGTACTTACTACTTACTTACTTACTTACTTACTTAACTTACTTACTTACTTACTTACTTACTACTTACTTACTTACTTACTTCTTCTTCTTCTTCTCTCTCTCTCTCTCTCTCTCTCTCTCTCTCTCTCTCTCTCTCTCTCTCTCTCTCTCTCTACTAGGTTATTTTTGTAATATTTATTCATTCAAATAACGATCTCCATTAACCGAAGCAAATTATTATTATCTCAGCAGTTAAACTCTCTCAACTTTGTTTACTCTCGTCTGTATCAAGTCTTTAAATCGAATTAGAAACTTATTTATTAATAAGAAGATAAACGCTCAAGCTGGCTTCTTTGTCCGCGAACGATCCGTTATTCAGACGTTGTTAGATTTTTTTGTCCGGCAGCGATCATCTTAATGTCACTGCTCTCTGTTTACTTGTTAGCTCGTTAGTGAAGAAAAATCACGTCGATTCTTGATCGGCAATGCCTGAGGCTAGAGACCTTATATCAATCTAATCACGAGCGATTTTGTCACAATCTTGCGAGAGAGAAAGATATATAATTCGCTCTGTATATAGACTGTTTTACTCTAATTTATACTGTCTTACTCTATAATCTTAATTAAAGTTATCGCGAGTGAAACAACCTAGATAGTCAAGCTTCTAATTATGAGAAAGGAAATAGCTTGGTACAAGTTTCTCTTCAGTTGCCATAAAAATTGCTACATCTATTTATAAGAGGGAATTCTTACCTCAAGTTGCTTATTGGTAAGAAATATCGGTATTCCAATAGGCAAAATCAAAAGTCACTTTTTTCAATATTGCGGACAATAGCAACTATTTGGGAGAATAGGTTGAAGTGAGGTAGTATACATAAGGAAAATAGGATAAGGATAAGGAAAAAATATATATCTTTCTCTCTCGTAGAATTTTGACAAAATTATTCGTGATTAAACTCTGATATAAATGATCATTTTTTCTTAGAGAAAATAAAAGACAAACCTGAAAATTTTAGGACTTTATTCATAAATATTTATTTCCAAATTAGTTTATGACTGTCATTCAGTCTGTCAAAAGTCTGTTTATTAATTTCTGCAAATTTTTTGCATTGTATATTTAAAACAACTCCCAAGTAAAATACAAATCAAAATGATGTTATTTCGACTGTTTTTGTAACTTTGTTGTTCTTTTCAGTTAATATACATATAGCCGTTGCATAAAACTAAATTTGTTAGTTGTTTTCACGAACTCACTCATTAGTGAGACATTAGACATTAGAATTCTAATTATAAGGAATTTTCTGTATATTTCTGTTATTAAAATAAAAGATAAAATTGAGTTTGGAAAAATAAATAAATCTAAATCTAAAGGAGCTGTCTGAAATAAAGGATTACTCTTTACAATAAAGGATGAATACTTACCATATTTATAATCTTAATTAATATTACGATTAGTATAAATTAAAGCGTAACAGTTCATGTACAGAGAAAATGGATATATATTTTTCTCTCTCGTAGAATTTTGACAAAATCGCTCGTGACCAAACTCTGATATAGAATTTCTTAAGGCTAGACTAATAACTAGACTGCGGATATTTATGCAAAATACTTAACTGAATATTAACTATTCAGCAGTTTTAGCAGTCGATCGTGGTTTATTAAACAGTTAATAAAAAGTAAAGTAAAAATGTTGAGATTGCTATTTGTAAATATGCAATTTATGCAAAATATGCATTTTATGCAAAATATTCAGTTAAGTATTTTGCATAAATATCCGCAGTCTAATAACAGAGTCTGGCCGCGAACAATTTTGTTAAAATAAAAGTGAAAAAGAAGGATATGTTGTCCCTTTTTATATATTCCTCATTCTAACTTATACTATCTTATTCTAACTTATTGAAGTTCACAAAAACGATGGGTTAATCATGAGTTTATCATCTCGTGACTAGACTTTTTATAAGAGGCCCGTTCTTCTTCTATATCCCAGCGTATTAATCATGTAACTTTTTCTTTAACGGAAAAGTGAATATTTTTGTATATATGTATGTATGTATATATTTTTCTAGGAAAAAGTTACAAAATTGATTCCCAAGACTGAACTGCTTGCACAGTTTATCTTCTTTTTCTTTTCACATTCGAGAGAAAAAAGATAAAGAACTGTATAAGAATTTCAGTCCAAGAGATCGAGTCTATATCTTTAAACGAGGTGAAAATTACAAAAGTGAATAAATTCACTTCTAGAATATTCATAAATTAATTGATCAATACCTAATGAATTTGTAATTTTGTAATTTTCATCTCATTTAAAAGATACAAAGTCGACCTCTTTATTTCAAGATACTCTCTAAGAATGAAAATTACAAAAATGAACAGAATCATTTTTCACTCATGTGTGTTTAATCTCATCGTTTTTCACTTACTGTGTACCACGTGTTGACCAATGAAATTCTAAATATTCTAGTAAATTCGCTCTAGATTCGAAAATTCGTAATTTTCAACTCGTTTCAAGATCGATCTCCTGAGATATGAAAAAAGAACAGGATTAGAGAACATCTGAGGGCTACCTCGACGTGCGATAGCGCGCTACTTCACGCTGCACCACGCATGTTCACCGGCACGCACGTTCGCCAGCAATACGCGTGGTAGGCACGGCACTGCCTATTGACGTCCGCGGGAGGCGTGGCGTGGCCGATAGAGGGATATATTTACCGCGCGCACGATTCTTCTCTCTCGTGCGCCACCGCCGTACGCAACATACAACGTAACGCAACTCGTAAGGAAGGAAGGAACGGAACGGAGGTTCTCCTCTCGCGAGTTTGTAATTTGTATACTCTTTCTTCTTCTGCCCCGCGTTCGATCATTGACGATGCGCATGTACTCGCGGCGCGGTAGCGCCGAGGTCGAGCGGCTTCCTCGCGGCGCGGGGGATGACTTTGCTCCTCGTCCTCGTCGCGATATCTCTGTGTTTATCTCTTAACACGGCGCTTTCTCCGAAAGGTGCGATAACAGCTCCGGCTCCGGCAGTGAGATCGGAAGAGAACGGAGGCGAGAAGGAGAGTATGACGTAGCGAGAGAGACAGATAGATAGAACGAGCAAGAGAGGTGCGCGAACGACCGACCGATAGAACCGACGTCTGTTCTGTTAGTAGTGTGCGAGAGTGCGTGCGAGCGAGGTGCGCGGCCGCCGTTGATCGTCGGACGTCGCGCGAACACGAGTGCTGCTTGGTGCTGCTCTACTGCTGCTGCTCACTGCTGCTAGTGTTCGTTGCCGTCACTCAATCACTGTCGCCGCCGTCGTCGTCGTCAGTGGTAGTGCAGTGCGGTGCGGTTTGCTTCGAGAGTGTCGACAAACCGTGACTCCGCGACAGTCGGCACCGCAGTCGTTATCGTCGTCTGACGACAGCCGACACGGTGCGGACTATCGCGCGCCCTCAAGGATCAAGAGACTAAGGGAGCTGAAGCTCCAGAAATCAGCCCCCCCCATCACTAAATCCGATCGCGAGAATGGCGAGCAACGCTGTCCCAGTCCTCCTCATCACCGCGAACGTCGGCAGCATCTTCGAAGAGGTACGTGCGTACTTATTTTATACGGTGTATATGGGTATATATCGTTGACCCCCTCGTGATACCGTAACCGGCGAGACGAGGCGCGGCCGACCGAGAACCAAGCCGATCGATCGATCGCGTTCATGTCTTCGATTTCGTGCGATTATTTATCCACGCGACACACGACCTACTTGCTACCGCGTCGCCGCCGCGCGCGCCGCGCCATCCCGTCGTGCTGCTCCGTTCTCCTCTTCTGTCTCTCTCTCTCTCTCTCTCTCTCTCTCTCTCTC
>NW_012130065.1:4914596-4927244 GCF_000143395.1 Atta cephalotes
TCTCTCTCTCTCTCTCTCTCTCTCTCTCTCTCTCTCTCTCTCTCTCTCTCTCTCTCCTCCTCCTCCTCTCTCTCTCTCTCTCTCGTCTTACCTGTCTCGGATACCGCTGCTTTGGATTGCGCGAATTTTTTATACATTCGTGCATACGCAAACGGTTTCGCGGTCGACACACGTGCGAGACGAACGATCGGCTCGTTTTAGGTAGTCCGGTCGACCGCGAGAAAGTTGGCACGATGAAATTTAAAGATTCGATTCCTCTAATCGCCGAACTCCGGGACTCCGGCTTCTGACAATTTTTGTATTTCTTTCTTTCTCTCTCTTCCTCTCTCTTCCATGTGTTTTAATTATGCGCGTATTTTATTTCGACATTTCGGTTTGTTCCTTGATGTATAAACTGCGAGATATTGCGGATTCGCTGAAAGTTTCACGTGTAAGGTCCTTATTCTGCTCTTAGATCTCAAAACTTTGATTTTGATGTTTTCGACGTTTACAAGTTTTCGATTTTCTGTCATCACTTGGATGCATCCACCTAATTTTAAAATATTGCCCATTTGTTACAATGACACAATTAAAAAATTGCTATATTTTTGTGTTATGCTTGGAAAAAGAATGGAAACGTAAAGGAAAAAAGGAATTAGGAAGACTTTAAAGTTTAAAATATACAGAATGATTTTGTTGAAGTGATTAAAATTGAGATAGATACAGATCTAAAAATAGATTAAATTTTATTAGACCATTAAAATAATTAAAATAATTAAATATGTAGGAAACTGAAGCATGATGCGTAATGTTGCAAAAAGTTATGACATTCCGTAACCAGCTTGAGCGACCTAAAAAAATTATTTTGATAGTCTAATAAAATTATTTTCACGTTTGTACTATACTGAGAGAAAAAAATTGTTCATTTGGCAAAATTAATTTAATTTGTCTTTATTTTTGTCATTGAAAAATATATTTATTTATAACAATTATACATATAATCGCTCGATTGTTTGACACAGCAAAATAAATGTTTTAAATAAGTGTAAACTTATAATGGTTCAATAATAATAAACAAAAATGAATAATAAAAGGCGTAAGAGCCAAATTTTTCGTTATATTTAAATTCTTTTCTTTATTAAATTCTTAAAAACATGTTTTAATTTAAAATATGTTTTAATTTAAACATTACACATTAAATTTAAATACATATTAAATTTAAATTTTCCAATGGAAAAAATAATGAACAAAATTAATTTAGTGGACAATTTTTTTAATGTAGCTAATTTTTTAATTTTTTAAAATTATTTTTTCGTGAAGAATATATCTTTATTCCTATAATCAGTTGTTACAAATCAGTTATTACATTTTAATTAATATTATAAAATTTTAATTGATTTAAAATTATTTTTGGAAAAATCTTATTTTTTAAATTGTGTCGTAAATGATTGTTTTATTAGATCTATTCTTCGAAATATCACAATACGTTATGTAAAATCGCTTAAAAAAATTGTGTTTATTCTCTTTTAAAAATTTCCAAATTTTTGAAAAGCCTTTTATCTCTAAATAACAAGAAATTTTGGAATAATTTTTGGACATAAAAATATTCCTAAGATTTTGTAAGAGAATTTTTAAGACTCCATAAGAGAAAATTATTAACGAAAATAGAATTGTTAATATATCCTTTACCAAGACATGTATTTGAAATGAAACACTTTTATTTGAAAAACAATATTTGTAATTATATTTTGAATACAAAGTTTTCAATAAGATCATTATGTGACTACACATCGATAAGGATTAGGAAATAAGGATCTTAAATGGTCAAGTTAGATCTTTAGTACTGAAATAATTCTGTGTAAATTTATATATTACATAATACGTAATCTTTTTTTCCGAGGTAATATTTTCGCAATAAATTTATTTACAGATTTTTAACACATTGAGATTTCTTTAATTTAGGATGCCGATAGAGAATGTCAAATTATTAAATTGCTTATCAATTTAATTTATGATATTACTACAATAGTTCGGCTTGCGTTTGAAGACGAAAATTATTTTCAGCGCGCAGTTTAAAAAGGGCTACATATATGTAGTATATAAATTTAAAGAATTATGTCAGCACTAAAAATCTAACTTGACTCTTCATTTAAAATTCTTATTTCCTAATGTATTTTTATATTTTGTATTTTAGAGCAGAGCACATAAAAATATTTTATATTTCATCGCAACATGTAAAAGTATTTTGTATTTTGTATTTCTTTTATGTTAATAATTGAAAGATTGAAAGTGTTTTATATTTTGAATTTCAAATATATATTATGATTGACAATTAATCTTATTAATTACAAAATGTACAAAATACTTTCATGCGCTCTTTGCTGATACAGAATGCGAAATACACTTCCATTGCAAATACTATGTTTTAAATAAAAGTATTTCAAATATATGTCTAGCCCTGTCCTTTACCAAGTTTTAAATGTTCCTTCCAATTTTTTCAGTTTGTTACATTGTATTTGTATTGACAAATATAAGAGAGACAAATAATGCAAATATAAGAGAGCGTGAAATTCCTCCTTAAATTTTTTCATAACGTGTAAAAACATACGACAGTATTTTATATAAATTAGATATACAATTCGCGACACAAGAATTAAGCTTATCTTTTACTTTCGCCATTTCTTGTTATTGACACTGTCACGTGTTTCACAAGCGTCACGATGAATACATGTATAAATTTACAATAATTTCCCATGTGAAATCTACGATATTACGATACTGCGAAACGAATTGTTAGCGTGATTATGTAACTTGGAAAAGTTTGCGAGAAATATGTTTACAAGCTTTCTTTTGTCCTTCGTAACGTTCCATTTAAACGAAACGTTCTCTTTTGCGTTTTTCCAAGCGGAATCTATTCGCAATGAACTAAGTAGTTAGAATTCCTCCTCCTTCGAGATGAAGGAGGAGGAGTTCTTGTTGAATAATCGATTACCGAATTGAGAAATTCGCTTCTCGAAACACTATATATATAGTGCGCTTTGCATTCCTAGTATCGATTTCCCGATGCGAAAAAGAACTTTGTACGAACTTGCGTTAATAATTTCGATTATTTACAACGATTAAGCGCAATTACATTTAATAAAGGAAACAAATAATAACAATAAATGAATCGCGTGATAATGGGTGCTTTCCATTTGATGACACAAGTCGACACAAATGTCGTTCTATCTTTTTCTCTTTGAATATCAAGAAAGACAAGATTTGCGCACAATCAAAGAAATAGAAAACAGAGAATAAGAATTTCAGCCTATCAGAAACCATATACTGTGGAATACACATAATTTCTAATTAGGTTAAAATTTTTATTCTTCGTTCCCTGTTCCTTTGCGTTCATTAGAGAAACTAATCAATTAATTGATCGCTTAATGATTCTTTAATATAATTAATGAAATATAATAGTTCTTGCCTTTAGTTCTTCGTTGGATCTAAATGTAGGAAATCATATTAAATAATTATTAAGTGTTAACTGATTAGTTTTCTCTACCGAGCGCAGCCTTTGATTGTGCATAGCTTTATAGAATGATGTTTATGTCGACTTGTGTCATTAAATGGAAAACACAATCTCTCGACGGTCACGCGGATGGAATGGTCGGAAACACAAATACCCGATATCGATTCTCGAGTGCGTGCACTCGATGTTTGTTGATACTTCTATCGAAGCGTCAATTTTCTCGTGTCGCACTGTTATAACATTCGATTGGCTGCATTAGTGCGCACTAATGCACATTATAGTCGTTGTACTGAACTAATCCGAGTAAAAATTAACATTTTGAATTATAAAATACATTTTTATCAAGTAGCACAATAAAGATACTATTATAAGAATTTCGTGATTTAACCTGTTTCTTTTCGTTTATATTAAACACACATCTTTATGTCAATTTGTATACAACGATTTTGTTGAATATGCACATTGCGCACTGAATGCTCTCAATCGAATTTGCTACTAGATATCAAAGAAGCAATAACACTTCAATCCCTGGAGTTAAATAATATTTTGTTATATTTAATACATGGCGAAATGTAAAGTAATCCATTTCTGTAGTTATTTTCAAAGTAAACAATATATTAATGTATGCACTTAGTAAAACTTTGAGTCAAATTTAATACATTTTTTAAAATTAAATTATTTACTTCATTGTTTCAGTCAAATTAACATATGGAGTACGAGCAATGTGATCTATAAAAATGATTAAAAATAATTCGAATTGAATATAATTTGACACTATAAATTTAACAGTGCGTCACTAGAATTGTGAAAGTCACGGGAAATCGTTTGCATCAGCACTAGAGACTCTGTCAGATCCGGTCACGATTTCATCAAAATTCTATTACAGAGAGAAAAATATACATATATACAGAGTCGCAAAATTCATGACTTAAAATATTATAGCAAGAAAGTTTTGGAAAAATTTAGTAAAAAAAAAATTATTAAATGACAAATTACAAATTAATTAGAGTACAGTTTAAAAGGTACATTACAATCTGATTATTCTGTTTTAATACACGACTAATATAAAGAAAGTTCGAGACCGTTGAAAGAAATTTACAAGTTTAAAGAGTTATTGTCTTCTTTAACAAGTCTAGATTACAACGCGTGAAGAAATACAGTGATACCTATAATAAAAGAAAAAGAAGATAAAGTTAAATTTTTGTAAATTTTTAATATTTTAAGCAATAGTTTCCGAGATATAAAGGTTTAAATTCGGATTCAAAACAATGATGATAATTTACAAATAGATTCTTGATTCAAAATAAACAAAAAAACGAAAGCGAGCAAATGAGAATCATGCATTTAAAATTGTACATATTGTTAGAGACATTTATTGAGGATGAAGAGCCAAAATATCTAAATAAATGTAATTTCTTAACGCATATTATTCATTGTTGTTTTATTTATTTAATCTTTTAAGAACTTTCTCGCTACAGTATTTTAAGTCGCGAATGTTGGGACATTCCTGTATACTGTCTTCCTCTATATGTATTTATTAAGTTGGAAGAAAAGTAATGTCGTGTTTTTAGGATAAAATTATATATTATTATACTGTAGCGATTGCACCGTCATAAGTATCCATCTTTACAGAATTTATCGGTGCGAGACAGAAGACATGTACATATACACTTGACGTATGTACACATATTTAGTTAGATATAGCTATATACGAATCATACTTTTTATACACGAATCATCGGTTGCAAGAACGAAGACAATAGCCTTTTAAACTTATATATTTTTTTGACGGTCTCGAGTTTTCTTTATATCGCGTATTAAAACAGAGTAATAAGATTGTAATGTATCTTTTAAACTGTACTCTAATTAATTTGTAACTTGTCATTTAAACGATTGCTCTCTTGTTTAAAATTTAAATATAATAACGATAAATAATAAATATATACGCGAAATAATATTTTGGCTACAAAGAAGTTAGAGAGATGCGAACGAGCGAACGCGAGAATGTGAGAAGTTGAGTGTAATTATTGTTTTATTCAAACTAATCCTCAAAATACTATTATATTCAGTGTCAGAGCAAAATTTCAGCTTTTAGAATCTGTTTTTTTAATTGCAATATAATTGCAATTTAATTGCGATGATTTTTAATGGAATTATAAGCAATTAAAATCAAAATATTCCTTTCATTTAACCTGCGATAATTCAATAATAAAAAATCTTAGTAACATTTTTAAAAAACGAATTTATAGGGAAAACTTTAAACTTTCACGTTAGAAAATTTTTTTGGAGCACGTGACAAGCCCACAAAGTGAGAAGAATATTTTTCATTTCGTTCAGTTCATAATTTTGAAAAATTTACCATTTCATAAAAACTTAAAAAATATAAGTAACTCTTTGAAAGTAACTCTTTTTAATTTTCAGCTTTAAAGCTGTTTTTTTTGAAAATTAAATTTTGTTCATTTTTCACGAATATATTCTATATACTGAAAAAAAAATTTATTAAATTTTAATAAATATTTCTTTGAATAGTCGTAGTGCGGAATATTTACTTATATAATATTTACTTATATAATATTTAGAAACATGAAAAAAAATGATAGTTAAATCAAACTAATGATTATTGTATTTAATAAATATATGTTTACATTTAATAAGTATCCGCTAGGACTATTCAAAAAAAAATTTAGTAAATTTTTTTCTGTGTATATAATTTTGAGCTGAAAATGTATGACATTACTTTTTTTTCAACTCAATATATTATACTATCTCATTCTGATATTCATTCTAATTTACTTATACTCATTCTAATTTACTGAAGTTGACGAAAACGACGAGTCAATTAAAAATTTATATCATCTCATGATCAGACTCTGATATTTAATCAGAACGAGTCTGCACGTTCGGCACTGAAGCGATCAGATTCACACGCGCGAGAGAGTTTTCCATTACCACGATCGATTATCGTATCCGTCGTTTGCGAAACGCAGAGAAAAGAACATTCATCGCGTGCTTTTTTGTCGTCGCATCAGGAGAGGGTGCCATGGGGGAGGTTGGTGATGTACGCCGATAAAACCTTGCGCGTGACGTTAACAATCTATTAATATATCCGCGCGCCCTCGAACATCTCATTAAGCTTTTCTTTAAAGTGCACGAAGTATGAAGGATTCATAGATTGATACGCGATCTTTTCTTGCAGCCTAGTGTCATGCTGAAGATATGGACGGAAGAGTTTTTGTCCGTAAGTATCATTCCCGTACGGCGTTTTACGCGATTCACTTGGCGACGCCGGCGACGGCGTGACCTGTTTTTTTTTTTACAAGTGGATTGCTTTTTCAGACCATATCGAGACTGGATCCAAAATTTATAGCGCTGCACTGCCAAGAAGTAGGTGGAAAGAATTACGAGCAGAGTATGAGGCATGTGGAGGACTTTGTTAGGTAAATGTCACATTTTTTATCTGGGTTCAACTCGCGTTCCAACTATTCCTCTCCATAATATATATTTATAGAAATAAATAGACATATTTATCATTATTGTCACTTCTAATAAATAGGTTTTAATAAAGCAAAATAATAAATTTTTATATGCAGCATGATAAATTACACGCGTATAGAGAGATTAAATGTTTTGTAGATTCCGAAGGTATCATGTTATAATATTATTATTGGAGTTTCTTGAAAGGTTTCCAAGAGCTATAATATTTGACTATAATTAAATTATTAAGATAATCTATATACATTCGTCTAATATTGTTTTTGTAAAATATCCCCTTCGTATGTATTCGTATTGTATAACGATCATTTAACTTTTGATCTTTATCATTATATCGATATTATGTATTTGAACCTTTTATAAATATATCAAAACAAATAGCTTTCTCTTTCCACATATATGATATTGAATATGATTTAACGCATAACTGGCAGAAAGGGATAAAAATAGATGCATCACGCGTGACTCTATAGTTGAGTGAGTCACTTCAAAAGATAAGTTGATTGTATGATATTGACAGGGGAGAAATGTATATATTACATATAAAAAAGTTGTTTGAAAAATGTATTTATAAGAGATTTCTATCTGAAGCTTATATTATATTTTTCTATTACAACTTAATGCGTAATGAAACATGTTATTTACAGATTACTTATGTCATCGGAAGAATTAAGGTTGTTTGACAAAATTAGGGTATTTCTTGATGAAGATTATTCATCCGCTGAACATTTTACGGTGAGTTATGAAATATAACTTCTATTGAATACCCGATTGCTTTAAATAAAGCAATATTCTTATCAAGATTCTTTTGTAGGCTCTAGGAAGTTTCTACTTTGTGCACGAGTCTTTAAACGATGTTTTATTATGGGATTTTAATGGTACGTTCCATATAACTTTATTTTAAATGGCTCCCAATAATGTAATATTTTTTTATTATTATGTGATTTTAGAGTTGTCTTTTATACCTGTAAATGGAAAAGATGTCCACTCGGGCAACATAGAAGCAGTTAGTACCAAAGAGAAAGCTAAGTTTCCTCAAGAATTTTTCCCAGAATGCAAATGGTCCAGAAAGGGTTTTCTGCGTACCCGATGGAGTATTAGTGGAACAGTTTTTGATCTCATAAACATACACTTATTTCATGACGCGAGTAATTTTATTGCTATGGAGATGGTAAGAAATTTTTATGTTTATTCCATATACATTAGTATGTATTTGTATGCGTGTCGATTATTTATTTTTTAATTTGACAATTTTTTTACAGTTCCCATCGGTATACAGTAAAACGCGCAGAAGAGCGCTTGAGCACACATTAGATAAATTTCATAATGATAAATATCCAAATGTGCCGTATTTTTTATTTGGTGATTTTAATTTTAGAACAGATACAGCAAGTGTAATAAAGGTGAGCCTTCATCAGTACTCACGATAAGCTTTTGATAAAAAAACAAGAAAGAAATTAAAAATGAATATATCAAAAATTCTTAAAAGCATATTAACTTTTATAAATAAATTAGTATTAACTTTTATAAATATTAACTTTTATAAATAAATTAGTATCTATATTATTGTTAAAAGCAATATTACTTAGCAGTACAATTGTATTTTACTTTGTGTATGTCATACGTTTGAATTGTTGTAGCAAATTAATAATGTATTATTACATATATATTAATGAAATAATTATATTAAAATCAAATGTATTACAGCACTTTAATTTATCTTTAATAGAAACTGACGGAAAATACTCAAGAAAAAAAGTTATCAAATAAAGGAAATATTTCGAAATTGCAATTTCACAATCAAAATGATGATCTCATATTAACATTGGGCAAAAAAGAATTTTCTCACTATGAGCATCAGAACATTTTCATAAAAAATAACGGTGAATGGGTAAGTTACATATTCCATTTATGTATAATATGATGTATAATATGATCTATATTCAATCGATTGGAATAACAATAATTGAATTATTCATATTTATGCAGTTACGCGACTATGATAAAGAACTGAGAGACTTTGAAGAAAGGTTATTCGAATTTCCAATCAACTTTGTGCCAAGTTACCCATTTCAGGAAGATATTAACGAGCCTGTAAATTATATGCAAACAAGAGTGCCAGCTTGGTGTGATCGGGTTTTATTGAGCCCCACTGCAAAAACGCTAGTCCAAAATGTACGTGTTTCTATAGAATTTATATTCGCGATGTAAAGCGATTCTAAAAGTAAAGTGTAGAATTTATCACGTAATGCTTATGTTTTTTTTGTACAGATTGATGATTCCAAGACAGTGGAATACGGCATAATCGGCCCAAATACGTGCATGGGTGATCATAAGGTAAGATCAAAAATTTTTTTCCAATTCGCATCTTTTTCTTACATTTATAAAACGATACTACGACATTTTTTACTTATTATGCTGGGAACATATACTTACACACTGCCTAGTTCTTATTCTGATGATCCATTCTTTCAATTATTATGATGCAGCCTGTTTTTCTGGAGTTTCGAATGAATCTCTAAGCATTAAGGTACTTATCTATGAACTGTCTGTCTGTTCTTATCTGAAATCCCCTATGTCTTTCACGTCTCTTATTCTGTTAGTATTTCGTTATCTTGACAATAAACATAATAGGGGCTTGTTTAATGTAGCACCTCCACACACGTAGTATCCTGAAGTATTTGACTTCTACGTTACTTTTTGAATCTATTTCTTTCTTATAATTCTTAGCTTCATTATCGTTATCATGGAATAATCGTATTTTTTCAATCTAATTATCAAATACACATTGTAACGCCCCTTCTATTTTTTTCCTATAATGCTGAACAACATTTTATTACATTATACACACAATACATATTTTGGTTACACGACGCACGAGATTATTTATTATTATATAAGAGCATGATAAAAAGTGGTAATCACTAATGATTTTAAAATTATGTTTAATTTTGGGACCATTGTATTATAAAAAAACATAAATATTGATACGTATAAAATAGGTTACATTATATTGTTATTATATTGTTAATTAATTATTATGCAGTATATTAAATTAAAGTACTGATCATATTCTATAGGCAGTATTATATTCAGATTATAGAGATTGAAATTAAATTTGACCAATTGAAGCAAAGTTCACTAAATTTCATATTGGTTTTCTTTTTCTCGATTGATTAAATTTCAATCTCAATGACTCTAATCTCTAATGGCTCTAATCTGATGCGGATATTACAGTACACAAACACAATATTGCAAAAAATATTACTAATTAACATAAAATGGTATAAGATATAAATTTTTGAATATCTAAAATCATCAATATCATAATTTTTATATTTGGAAAATGATCGTCAAATTTGTATATTATAATATCGTTCGATTGAAATATTGATTCTTTAAAGTTCATTCATCGTATATTCGATAAATATCATATAGATAAAGTTAACATATAGATATAGATTAAGTTAGATTGAAAAGTACATTACTTATATATTATTATCCCCTTAAAGATGAAATGTTAGCTTAAAATCGTCTACCTGTCCCATAGAATCCTACAATACACAAACCTTTCATAATCATCTTATCATTTTCTTACCATAACGCACGATAATATATAAAAATTCGTTACCATTTACAGCCAGTCTACTTGAAGGCTACTCTCGTTTCGGATGCAGGTATGATAGACTGCTGCAACTTGCCAATTGCATCTGAGTTTTGCTTCCGAGTGCCCAACAATTATCTGGAGTTGTTGTCCATGTTGCCTGATTGTAATAGTTACGCTAACGCGCGCTCGGATTCTATTTCATCTAATCTGTTGCACGCAATACCTGTTAAGCATGATCCTTACACGCCAGATAGCATGGACAGTCCGAGTCCGAACGCGTTGATGGCTTCCGGAGAAGTTCCGGATCTATATACGGATCACATCGACAGCAATGTTGGCGGTGACAATGCGACATCAATGCTACAATCGACTCAGACATCGAACACGTCAAGGCGACACATTGATCGAGCTGTGTCGCCGGCTTTATTGAAGTCCAGATTAGAACTGATTGTGCAAAATAAGAAGCACGAGGACGCGGATCTGGTAGACGCTTCGGACATCAAGAGAAGTCCCAGCGAGTGCCATTTGCGTTCCTGGTCCGATGCTGATGATCAATGGTGCGTAAGGAAAAACAGATGCAACAGCGATGTATCGTGGCAACGATCCCACGTATTAACAGAAGCTTGGGTCCAAAATAAGGGGCAGCAAGGTTATCATTCTTTCAGTAATTTTGCGAACCAATCCTCCTCGAACTCGAGTCCTCCGGATATCGTCGACGGATTACCGCCCGATCTGATTATACCGCGAATAGCAATAATAAATGCGAGTAACTTCGAGTCAAATGCAAGCTCTACATACTTCCACGACGACAGATTGAGTAATTATTCGGAAAACAAATTGAGCACATATTCAGATGGCCGCACAAAAACACTGAGTGGTGATGCTATAAGTTCAGAAAAATCAGAAATTTGTGACAAGATGGATGAGGAAGAATGCAGTAGATTGAGTCAGAGTACAGATAGAATAGAAGGGAAGGAGAATAATGCATATTTGAAAGACCATAACGAATTGATATCAAATAAAAACTTGTACTTTGAAGAGGATGATAGAAAATTTATCGAAGATGAATGCGATATGTGTAAGGAGACGAAATGTCAAATAGATGCGCAGGCTATCGTGAGAAATACACTTTACATGCAAAGTGACGTTGTTTCCGATAGAACGAATGATAAATTGACTATAGAACAGAATGTTCCAGATGAATGTTTTAAAAACATACAGTGCACTGAAATCTTATTGGAAAATCAATCGAGTTCTCTACAGGCATTACGAAGAAGGCGTGAAAAAACCGACATGAATCCGGACAGAATAAACGTCGAAACTCTCGAGACATCACACAAGAAGGCTGAGACGAAGATAAAACCTCTTAGAGATCAAGATTGCGACAGTCACATGATAAAGATATGCCCAGATATACACACGGTAAGTCATGACGTAGAGATTATAAGTTGTGAGAGCAAGACGTGTACGTCGAAGAATACAACGAGAAGTAATTCGACGCACAGTCAAGATATCAATGATAATACTGGAAACGTTAAATTAAAGTTGAAAGCTTACAGAGTCACTGAACGATATAAGAGCAACATTATGGAAAGGCGGACTAGATGTAGAAAGTGTTGTTGTGTAGTATCCTGAGGATTCGCTTTAATCTGCATCTTAGAGTTTGTGTATAATGTTCCTCATTTATTTATCGTCTTTATTGAGCATCCATGTCAAATCGAAAACGAAGAAATGGTTTTTCCTATTTAAAAATATTGTGCGAATGTGACTCTTATCGAAATCATATTCTCCATTCTCGATTTGTCTCGAATGCAAAATTGCTATCACTGCGATGGCAATCGGGTATACTTTTTTCTACTTATATAGAGTATTCCTTTCATACATTTTATTTGTTTTGTGCTATTTTCTACTAAGTAATGATCAAGACAGTTTACAGTCTCACATCATCGTTTAATGTGTGTGTGTGTGTGTGTGTGTGTGTGTGTGTGTGGTGTGTGTGTGTGTGTGTGTGTGTGTGTGTGTGTGTGTGTGTGTGTGTGTGTGTGTGTGTGTGTGTGTG
>NW_012130065.1:4930766-4935331 GCF_000143395.1 Atta cephalotes
ATATATATATATATATATATGATAATCGTGATTTGTTTCGCTTGAATTCTTGCCACGTAGGCAGGATGTGACAATTGTGACTTAACGTTATACCTCTTCCCGTTCGTTAAAACGATTCCAAGAGGGGTCGCCCAGAAAATCTATGCATTATTTAGAACAATAGTTTGAGCATCCGTTATCAATTGTTTCTGAGATTTGCCATATTAGTTTTAAAACGATGAATCTGTGCTCGGATTCCGACTCTATTGCACTGCATTTTTGTTTTATTTTCTATCGTAGTCTGATTTAAGATGTATATCTCGAATTCCTCTCGTTCAAGTATAAATAGTTTGTCGACGAGATCTATATCCTATTTTACAAATATAAATTTATTTTTCATATACGTGAACATTGTTTTCTTATTTTTTTCCTTCAGTTTCAGTTTTTTCCCGTACAAAAATGCGATTAAACAATAATTCTAAGTTCAACGAAGAGTGCTTCTCTCTATCTATCTCGTGCAATCGCGAGAAGAAAAACTGTGATTAGATAAATATTTGATACTTTCAAAAGGATAACGCAATCTGCTCGTTCTTTTTTGTTTTTTCTGGAGATTTATTTTACATTGAATACACGCGGAATATATAAGATCTGTACGGAAATCATCTTGAATATTAACGATTTAGAATCGTGACAAATAAAATGCGGAATGTTTGTCAGTTATATTATTTATTATATATTGGGTCGGGAAAAAAGTTTCTTCATATTTAAAAAAATTTTTTTGCAAAAATTTTTCATTTGTTGTGAAATTTTCATTACAATTATATCATTCGCTAAAGCAAAGTTTCAGTTTAAAAAATTTTTAAATTGCTTTTTAAATTGCGGTATGATGATTTTTATCGGAGTTATGAGCAATCAAAGTCAGAATATTCCTTTACCTATCTCGCGAATAACTCAGGAATAAAAAATCATAGGAACATTTAAAAAAAATGATTTTGTGGGTTTCAAGCTTTCACGATAGATAGTCGGAAATTTTCATAAATTTTTTTTTTGAGCACGTGAGAGACCCCCAAAGAAAATTTTTCATCTTTTTCAGCTCATAGATTTTTTAGTGTAAAAATTATCACAGAAACTCACAGAAAACTCAAAAAATATAGTAATCTTTCGAAAGTAGAGAGATTTCAAGCTTTAAAATCCTTTTTTAAATTTCGTTCATTTTCGAAGATATTGTATACACAATTTTGAATTTAAAAAATACGAAAAAACTTTTTCCCCGATCCAATATTTATTATCATACGTAATGAGTGGAAAAATACAGAGCAGATTAAAAATAATTTTATTATAGAAAGTAAACATTAATTAGCAATTTATTAACAAAAAGTAAAATAGATTGTATATTTCTTAAAATTATTTTTTCTAAAAAAATGTGTAATAATTAGAATATATTTTTTCTTAATAATAAGTGAAAATGAAAAATTATTAAGAAATGTTATAGTCGAGAAATGTAGCTTTTAAAATTATATTTATTTAAAATATTAAATAAATATGATTATTTTCGTGAAATTTTTTGTTTATATTAGGATAGAAGGTACTTATTGTTAGTAAATTGTTAATTATTTATTTTCTAGAAATAAGACTATAAAAATTTCCCTTTTTGCGCACACATTCATTATATTATTATTTATTAATTTATAGGAAATATGGACTGTTCACGAAAATCTTTATTTTAAGATTGAATAAAACGAATTTTTCTTTAGATTAGAGACATGTGGAACAATTGGTTACACATATTTGTCTTATTGTATGATACGAGCGCCTACATGTGCTATTGTTGTTGAATGACGATTTGTTGCACTTCCTTTTTATCTCGAGGTTATACTTATTGATTATTGCTTCATATAGCGTGTGTGTATTTTCATTTAATTTTCCGCACGTTGCGCACTTCCAATAACCGCTGCAACTGCAAATTTTAATCGTGAAGCGCAGTACGGCAGATCCGAGGACGAAAAAAAGTTTGAAAGCATACATAACAACATATTATTCTCTTGTCTTGTGCTACACTTAGACTTTTCAATATCTTAGAATATTATTATATTTACATTTCACATGTAAACAATCGATAACAACTTTTTACAAAATCCAATCTATTTATATGCTTTTTTTACAATATTCAGCAGTATATTCCTACTTATTCTTTATCTTTCATATTATTGCTTACATTCCTCTTAATGCCATCGTTATTAAAAGTCTTTCGTACGCTCTTTCATAATTTTGCGTACTAAATATTGTAATCGTAATTTGTAATCGCCAATGTTGCGGCGATCATTCGAGAAAAGTGACACGGCAAAGGTTCGTATATATACACTACATACACAATAGAATGTATATTTTTGCGATCTGCGTTACTGCGTCTCGAATGTAGTGTTATTAACCAAATATTCTAACAGTCAGTATACGAGGAGCTCACGTAGTATGTAGAAATATGAACATACGCACCATTAATGCAGGTTTCTCGCATACCTGACCATTATTCGCACACTTGGTGTCACTAATCATAATTGTTTGTTGCACATTGAAAGAGATGTATCTGTGTAGTTTTAGTAATTTTTGTTGTCGTTTCGTGCATCATTCCCTTGCACGAAACAACAATAAGGATTATCTTTCTGGCATTGAAATACTAAATGAGATTCAACTCCGAAATAATTTTATTGTCTCCTTCGACAATAAAAAAAATTGTAAATTAACAGCTTTTTTAAATATAAATATACAATTAAATAGTTTTTTAATTAAAAAATATAAAAATTATCGGTTCAAGTCATCCGCGAAATTGATTCAAGTAACATTATAAAACTTCAGATTTTGACGTCATTTGAGTTTCTTTTTTCACGACAATGCATGATAACAGTTGTCTTAGAAGCTTAGAAGAATATTGTCGTTCCTGGCAGAAACGGCGAGGGAAATGCAAATAGAGGCGAAGTCCGGGCTGAGGAGTGGCGAACTACTCAACGGCATTAACAACAATAACAACAACGCAGTCAGGACGATAACGAGATACGTGCATACTAAGCATGCAGACTCGTCGGTGAAGATCTTTCGAGAGACGATGGTTTGATATTGCACTTTTGGATGGCGTTTGTCGCCCGCAATAACGTCAATCACATTGTGTGTAAAAAAAAAATCGATTAGTCATTTAGAATTGTTTAACCCTTTCAATACCACTTGATCAATTTAGAAAAGCACACTACGTTTTTACTGTGAATGAAATATTAATACCGAGAACAATATACCTATATATGAAAATTTTGTACCGGCATTTTATTAGAAAAAAAATATAATATACTTTATTTTTTTTATCTTACACATTAGAGTCTTTTGAAAATATATTCCGAGAATTATTTATAATGTTGATTGTTTGAGATAAAATGTTTTATTTAAAAATTTATTTTTTTCTAAATTTTAGTATCAAAAGGGTTAAACGCTATGTCAATAAAATAAAATGAATAAACGATGACAAATTGTAAAACATTTGACACGTTTTCGTCGTGACAGTATATTAATCCGATCCATTGAACACTATTGTAAAATCCGAATACTATAACCATTCCACTAGCGTAATCGGCAAAAGAACTTGCAAGAACACGAATCACAACGTTGTATTTGAAACTGCAAATTGCGTGTCCTTAATACTGTATGCAATAACCAGGGGTTGCCTAGAACTCCATGTGACATGTCTAAAAAAATTAAAAAGATATTTAAAAGACGTCCTACGTTATGTCAGATCTCTTTTAAACATCTTTTGTTACTTCGTGGATTGTTAATCAAAGCATATATCCACGTATAATTCAACAAATCGCACTTTATTGGTATTCAAGTTTTATATCTACATCTTGTTGTTATTTTGAATCCAATTAAAAGTCGAGAGCTTCCTTACTTTTGCCAAAGTATTATTTTTGAACGCACTATGAAAGTCCCTCAGATTGCCTTCGTTCGTGCGTTCACATACGACCAAAGATTTCGTACACCTATTTTATTATCGGTATATCGTGCCGTCTTTCTCGATGATATTAGAATTCTATACGAGATGCAAATACTGTAATGACACCGTATATCATAAATGTAACGTGAATGTTTCGCGATATAGATTTCTAGATATTTAACGTACCTTATCGGTTGTCCTTGTTGCGCTATGCTGTTAAATTCATTAATTATTGTACTTACCGCCGCCGCAATTGACATGCGTCTCAAGTGCAACTGATATCCTAATTATCTCTAAGATTACTTCGCGCGCGTTATACTTAATTACTTTTTTAATTATGCAAATTAAGGTGTACTGTGTTTATTGTAATATAAGGATGATTAATCCTGCCGGAGGAGATCGATTCGTAGAATCGAAGGATTAAGGGATCTCTGTTAAAGGAACTCTGTTAAGGATGAACTACTTATAAATCAATAGCAATAGTCTCTCAAAAAGTGTCATATTTTACACGAGTCATTAAGCTCATTCGCGTTGTTTGCACTTTTTGTACTCAGCATCTTCGGTCTCTCTCTCCCCCCCCTCTCTCTCTCTCTCTCTCTCTCTCTCTCTCTCT
>NW_012130065.1:4939596-4955816 GCF_000143395.1 Atta cephalotes
CACACACACACACACACACACACACACACACACACACACACACACACACACACACACACACATATTTATGAGAAAGATTTACTAAATAAATCTTCAAAATATGTTATTTTTTTGTTTTTGAATATTTTATGAATATAATGCAAAGAATTTAATAAACATTATTTTTAAGAAAAAAAAAACAATAAAGTAGTACGAATACTTGTACATAAATCTATATCACAAATGTAACGCGTAGCTTAGACTGTCTTTTGTATTACCTTTTTAAATGCAAAAAAATGACAAAATAAAAACAAAAAGTATTTAATATTGTTAATTATAATTCATTAATTTATAAATTGTAATTCATTAATTTATTGAAAAAATGTAAAAAAAAATGTAAAAAAAGGCTTTATATGTATGGTATATAGTGATAATTTTTAATCTGCTGATATTTAAGGCTATTTCAAAATATAAATATATGTGTAGCCACTTTTACTCATATCTTATACATTACATACTTTATATTAAACTAACATATTTCTTACATACATAAACACGTACATTATTTCGTGTATCATATACATGTCAATGTTTAACATTGCAGCAGTCATTCGTATTTTCTATGCGGTGCTTTAACACACCAAAGTTTACGATTTGTATCTTGTAATTATGTGACAAGATTTTTGTATAGAAAACAAATCCTTAAGAAACTTCTTACTTGAAATTACAAGTTGCAGAATAAAATGTATAACTATACACATTTTAATTTTATTATTAAAATGTATCAAATAATAGTTTAGAGTAGAATATATAGAATATAGAATGGATACAATTATGATACAGAAAAAAAAATATTTTCGTGAGGAAAAATGTATCACAGTTAAATGCGATCTTATTTAAATAAAAGACTAATTATACACATTGTTACGTTAACTAAAGAAATTATAAATCTACGTAATTTTTCAATTTGTGTTATATATTAAAATTAAAAAATTTTTTGAAAGTGCATTCAATATAGGAGTGTAAAAAGAATAATTAAAATTTATAAATGAAATATTTTACTGTTCAAATGATAAAATTTTGTTATTCTAAAAGTTTAAATAATTCCACTGTTTAATATTTTTTAAATTTTACAAACATCGTGAAAAAGCTTAAAATATTTGAAATAAATCGTCAAAGCAATTTTTTGTAATTATATAATTTTTGTATTAATCTTTGCTAAAAATATTATTCTATTATTTTTTCTAATGTCAAATAAATTTTATCTTATAATTGTTAAACATTATTTACAATTATCTAAAAAATTTATTCGACGCAAGAGAAAACAGAACATTATTTTTAAGAAAAATTAATACAAAAATCATATAGCAATAAATTATAAATTATAAAAAATTGCTTTAATGATGACATTTTACACTGTTGGAAAAAATGTGTCGAATTTAACATAAATTCCACGATCTAAATTCTAAACGATCCACTCAAATTTTTGGGTCAATTTAACATAAGATGAATATATTAGAAGATTATACAAATATTATGTAAGAAAATTAATACAAAAAATTAATATCAACACAGTTTGTAAACAAACCATGGAAGCATTTTTTCAGAGGATTAGCATTTATGATATATTAAATTAACACGTATTTCATTCATTCGTCTTAGAATTTACAACATTTTAAAACATATTATTTTTATGTTACTTATTCAACTCACTCATAAATTATGTCACTTTGACATTAAGAAACGTTAAATATTCAATATCAATTTCATATAAATTTTTAAATAACATAATCACATTATGTTAAATTAACACTCGAATATGTTACAAAATTCAATAAAAATTATTAACAAGAACATGAATGGATCGTTTTCAATACAAATACATAATTTTTTTTACTGTAGACATTCTAAACTTCTTCATGACATGAAAATACAAATTATATTTGTATAGATTTTATGTAATATATATACATATATAATATATTAAATCTATATACACATATATTATAATTATATATGTATATAGATATGTAATTTATATTTTGTATTTAATACAGGAATGTAAATAAAAATTATTAATGTTTACCGGTAATTGCAACGATAATTATAACGATCGATATATTATTAATCTTATTAAAATAATTGCATTAAATTATCCCATAAAAGTAAAATTTAAAATATTACATTCGCGAAAAGAATAAATGGGCAATTCAAATTCGTTGCGTTTTTATTTACACAGTAGTTAAAAGTGTAAATCAAGAAATATTTCCATCAACGAGCTTTACATTTCATTAGGCTACGCAACGAATTCAAAAGCACCAATCAACATTTCCATAAAAGAACTTTAAATTATTTTGTTCAAATAAACTTCACTCATGTGCTATACAAGATACATCTTAACACTTTATATTTAATGTTTTTGGTTATGAGATAATTCCTTGGTTGCTTTTCCTACATCTTCCTTCCACACAAACTGTAATAAATTATATTTGGCGAAATATATTTATATCTCAAAATTAAAATAGATTATATGCTTCATCTCGATGTAATAGGAGATTCTTGCTTGAAATTTTCAGATTCAATTTTTTTCACGGAAACAAATGGATTAAACTCTTTTGTCTTTGCATTGCTATCTCTGTTAATTGCCGATAAATTTTTATTATTATGCTTCTCTTTATTATGCTGCTGTTTATTCTGACTATCGGATGTATCCTCGCATTTTATTCTTTTTACTTTCCTTTCGTATAAATTGTGAATTAACTTATGATTTACTTTATTTTCCAATTTTTTCAAAAGTTCCGATTTTTTTTGCTTTTTCGAATCTACTTTATTAAGTATACTACTTATCGCATGTGTTTGGATGTGGCTTTTGAAGGCAGCAAGAGACGTGCAAGTATAGTTGCACTTGTCACATGCAAGTTCTTTCTGATCGGTGTGTTGATTAGTTATGTGTTTTTTCATATCATAATTGTTACTGAAAGATTCATCACAAAAATTACAGAAGAAAAGTTTCTGACCTTTGTGCTTTGCGATATGCACCTTGAAATACCAATCAGTAGTGATATATTTCGAGCAATAGTCACAGAAAAAACTCTTCTTTTTTTTCTTTAATTTCGATTTATGTACTTTTGATATTGGAACGTGCATCAGAGACTTTGGAGCATTTACAGTGGCGGTACTGACAACAGTTGCAACAGTAGGTTGAACAGACGTTGAATTCGAAGTGGTCACCGGAGCGGTTTTTTCTGCAACAATGCAGAACTTAGGAATGCCTTGCGTGCGATGTAACAACGACGGCGGACTTATCAAATTGGCTATAGGTACCACGCGTATCGGCGTGAGGAACGTTTTAGGCTGAATTGCCGTGGTGTTTACTATGTGTGATGGTGATACACTTAAATTGTTTATCGGCTGAACAGTAGTAGTTTGAGGTGAAACTGCGAGTTGAATACATGATTTGTTCGGAGGTACAATCGAAGTAGATGCAGAAGTGGTAATAACATTGGGAGCCGAAATCTGAGTTATAGCTGGAACTGAAACTGGAGTTGGAGCTAAACTTGGAGCTATAGTTAGGGTTAACGGAACTAAAGTTGAAGTTGAAGCTGAAGCTGAATTTGGAGCTAGAGTTATGGCTAGAGTTGGAACTGAAGTTGAAGTTGAAACTGTAGACGATGTTGAAGTTGGAACTAGAGCTAGAGTTAGAACTGGAGTTGTAGTTGAAACTGGAACTTGAGTTTGAGCTTTAGTTGGAATCGTAACAGAAGTAGATTCCAAATAGGAATTTTGTTGTAAATTTGGAAATCTTACTTGACTTATTGATTTTACATTGCTTTCTGAACATAACGTGTTGTTGGGAAAAATTATGGTGTTCTGTGATGAAACCGTGACAGATGCACTTCCAAAGGTATTCGCAGATTTAGTTATTTGCGAATTATTTATAATAGATTGAGCATTAGTGCTGGTCAATTGAGTGTTAGATACCAAAGTCATGCTGACACTTGGTTGACTAGGTGCTTTTTGCGGAATAATTATCAATTCTTCATTTTTCCACAGTGTCTCCATCACTTTGTTAGGATCCGAATAATCGCGTTTCTTCATCTTCGCAATTTCTAAAATCTGCAACTCTCGAATGCGCATCCGCTCCTTCAGTAAATGCAATCTGTCTACATCGTTATGAATATACACTTTCTTTCTCTTACAATTTCTGTGATGTATCCGAGATATCCATTTCTTAAATGTTCTTCCACAAATATCGCATGTATGTGAACTGTCACATTTATATAACTTTATTAATGCCCGACGACAACGATTATGATCAATGCTTAATGCATCACAATACTTATTCCTACAGTGTTTTTCAACCGGCGCATTTATCTCATTTTCTTCTATGCTCAATGCTAACATAGGCGACACACAATCTTTATCCACGTACTGCTGTACTGTCACATCACAAATAATATTTTCACATGGCTGATAATGACCACATGATTTCTTCTTAATAGGTAATAAAGCAATTTCCGACTTTTTGTGCTTTATTTTTGAAGGTAGAAGATTGGCATCTTCCTTTTCTTCGTCTATTGTCCCAACAGGGAATATTGATATTTCAGATGCTGTTGTATGGTTTGATGTTGAATTTATACCATTCCTTTTATGCCAAAATGCATTGCCAGACTCAAGTGATGATAAAGGAATTGTCTTAATGATAAGGTCCGGTTGATTAAATAGCCGTTTCACAGAGTCTGATTGTAACACCTGCAAACAATAAAGCCCATAAGAGTGTTATAAACTTTTGTGTAATATACATACACATAACACACACACACACACACACACACACACACGCGCGCGCGCGCGCGCGCGCACGCATATATACAATAATTAAACAATTATTTTTTGTTATAAGCATTATTATTTGACATAGCAATCATTATTTTTTCAATTGCATAATAGTCAAGTAATACAACTCACTTCAGATAAAGTAGGTTTTATCATATTGTTCGGGCATACATTGGACATTATGTCTGTGGACGCGAACTTGGAGAGTGGTGAATATGCCAGTTTCACCATGTCAACAGGTATGAGTAATCAATGTAGGATTCTGTAATTCATAAAGTGACCTGGAAACGCGGCTTTGATCGCGGTCAAATGGATGAATTTTCATGATTGCGGAGTACGATGCTTCATCCGTTCATTCACCGCGTAAACACAACACGAAGTGAATAAATCGGACTCAACTCGGTTGGGGAGGGTACAATTTCTAGGTTAGTCAGTTAATTCGGGTAATCAAAACCCGACTTACTCGATGCCGTATCCATAAATGCGAAGTTTTTGCGGGCCTACTCCTCCCGCTCCGAATTTTTTTTGAAAAGTATACTTACGAAATAGAAACTCGTCACGACTGTGTATGATTCAAAATCAGCGTCATAATTCGCGGCTTCGATTAAACAGCGGTAATCCGCATAGTGATATTAGTGATTCGCAATCCTGCTCATCTCATCCCGCGCACCATCGGCGGCAGTTGGCTGTTCGCAGTGTCGGCACCCGTTTCCCTTTTCTTTTCTCTCCCCCCAAAAACAGATTTTTTTTTTTACGGAAACGCGTGCGCGTGCTTTGCGTCCATTGAATTCGTCCGCGCGAGCGCGAACGTAGACGGACGAAGCGCGCGATGTACAATTTCCCTTCATTCATAGGGATAGTATCCGCCATGTGAATCGTGATCCCCATTCCCTAATCTCACTCGGCTGCAGCTGACGTATATTTCTCGTAGAAGTTTTGACGAAGTTGATCGCGTTGATGACTTGACGACTTGATGTCAATGTACGCGTCATCAGCGCTTGCGTTGTCGCATTTTCGTTTTTGTTTATCTTTTTTTGCATACACGTAATAGATCCTCGACCAATATTACGTCACATTGCGTTAAATTACATTATTACGTTATGCTTTACGTCATTGCCTTATGTTGTGTCTCGTGTTGCGTCATGACGTCATTTCGTTACGTCTTGCTGAGTGAATATATCAATTTATCACATGCTTCATATATGCATGCGCTCGTACTTTTGTATGATTCTTGCATGCTTTTCTTTCCGCTTCTTGATTCCTCACACAATAAAGTCTGAGAAACTGAAAATGACTCGGAAGAGTCATTAGAACGAAATAAATATGAATTTTGAAACTTCGCGATTCTTTATATTGCTTTTACTCTTGTATGATGCTCTCTTATTCTCGGAACAATAACATTATTTGATTATGAATAATTGATTTATGAATAAACATTACTTCAATGTTTATTCAATTATAATTATTATCAAATAAGAAATTTCCTACTCAATAATAAAACTGTTACGTACATATGTTATATTAATTTATATTGTTGAGTGGAAAATTATAATATCGATGTAATATTAACTTCTACCCAAGTAACACATAAAGTCAAAAAATCAAAATGATTTTATTTCGATTCTTAACGTCAAAAAGCAGTCAAATTATACAATTAAAAACGATCATTTTGGCTTTCTCTCAGCTTGGTGTATTCCTTGAATTACTGTAAGTTATAAGTAATATAATAGAGCGAATATCAATGGTCGCTTTTTATCTAGACATAAATCAACATAAGTATTATAATTCTGTTTTTACTCATGGAATATAAAGAAAGGTAGAACGATGTACGTATCGACTTGTGTCACTAAATGAACAACATCCAGTGTATAAATCAGCTGTATGGCTGCCTATTCCTGACAGTGCCAGGAATATCTTGATTTTTTTTTTGCTCGCGTTGTCACTCACACAAGTATAATAGTCATAATAATATAATTATAAGGATTCGGAAAAAAATCGTTTTATATATAATTATATACAATCTTATCTAATCAGTTTTATATATAATTATATACAATTTTATAATAAAATTATAAAAAAAATAATATATCTAATTATATATAATTATATATAAATTTATGTAATTATTTTATATAAAATCATTTTTTCTCGGAGACATTATCATGATCTTATTTTTTGTCTTAGTTTATTTTTAAGTGACATTTGGTGTCCTATGATGTTATTATGATTTAATTATGACTATATTCTGGGTCTATCTGTGTTTAGCCGAATTAATCAACTCTTGTATATTTCTCCTTTTATGTGAGCGATTCAATTAATTTCTGCCACAATGCAGAAATGCAGAGGGTGGTTCAAGAAAATGTTTACTTGGAATAAAGACTTTATTGTAACATCATTAAGAGTTTTAATGTACACAATTATCGTAAATCGATGGCTAATTAATTATTGTAGTGCTTATCTCAGCAATGTTGTATTGTAGATAGGATGCTACTTATCTTTGGTACCGAATGTACAGTATGTATTGCAATGATGCCTGTTGTTCTTTTTAGACGAAGTAAGACGAAGTGTTGTGACTTCGTAGACTGCGTTATATTTGAGCCAATTCATCAAATATTTGTATTGTACGGTCGCAATTGGTGCAACCATTCGTTGCATTGATATTCAACGACTGTGTTTAGCAGAGTATTTATTTTGTAATTATTGGAAGTTCTCTTCACCGAATTAAGATTATTTCTCTAAATCTAAAAGTTTAATTTCCAATCAGTGTAAAGAAAATTTCCAACAATTGAAAAATAAATATTCTTGTGGCGAATATCTTTTTCTTTTCAACACATTTCAGTGGTATTTAATATTTTTTTTACTTTCTTTTTTTTAATACTCTTATGAATAATACTTATTCATTAATAACGAGCAGGAGTTGCTGAAGTAAACCTCCTCGTACACTGTACGCTAAATGAACATCTGATTGTCCTCGTATCGAAGCAACGCACACGACGTCTCGCAAGTAAAGAAACAAGCGGAGAAAGCAATGCACAATAACTGGTCAAAAAGCTTTATTGAACCTCTTTATTGAAACTTTTTGGGGATGAAACTTTCTGGACGCTCCACAAGTAGGAACTGTTACAAAATGGATAACGCTACGAATCAAAATATCATACAGGATTCGTACAGGAGAATTCGCTGCGTGGAAGAAGAAAAAAGGAAACAATAAATGCATAAACGTAATTCGACGGACTTTATCAGTTCAATAAAACCTTTCCTTAACGTGCTTAATGCTAAACTCGACATTCAAGAAGCTGCTTTCCTCTTTCTCGCGATCGTACGTATAATGCGCGTGAGTAACTTACGAATGTAACGAATGTAACTTATTCTTGGCGCGAAGATACATCGTACAAAACTTCTACCTACATCTTACAAACATATATTTACACAGGTATCAGTCAAATAAATAGTTTTAGTCTTTGCATCTAGAGCTGTCCTAGACGAAGCAAGCCTCTGATTTATGCAAGGGATAATGAGACAATAAAAGGTTGCGTGATGTTGCATGATCGAGGCGAGATATTTTAGCGGCCTTGTCTTTTGCCGTCGAGGGGATATCACCTTAATTCGATTCGCAGTGTTATATTACTAGCATGCGCTAACACCTAGACTCTCCTAACTAATAGCATTTCCATTTTGACTCCCATGGGATTTCGAAGGTACAATCTTGCAACTTGATCTCTCATAAATATTTAATCTTTGGAAAGAAAAGAGACCTTCTTCCCCTATTAACGGAGCTACGTCGGATATGACTGTGATTTCCGATGGCTTTTTAGAAAACTTAACGGCGCGTTTTTTGTCAGTACGATTTATGTAATATGATATAAAATAATTTGGTCGCGTCTAAAATCTGCTAGCCATAACAATGTGGCATAATAGTGTTTCTGTGCATAATATTTCTTTATACATATACATATATCACAGAGGTCAATTAATTCCGTACACGCCCAATCTAATTTCAAGCGATGGTTTCGAAAATAACTGTCGCTTGCCTCGCAATGTCGCTTATAAAACGCTTAAGATAAATATTACGGTAATTATTGGCTTATATAGGTACGCTTGAACATCGGCAATGGATAGTCTCTACAAAAAATATGAGAATTTTTAAGTGTGGGCACTATTTACAATTTTTAATGTTGTGTCTCTTATGCAACGCAGCCGCATACAATCTATCTTTAATATTCCGACAAGAAATATATTTGCTTGTAAAATTAGCGTTTTATGGATCTTAGAGGAAAAGATCCTTGTACTATGTTTTTAACTTCCGTTTAAGATTTCTTAAATAAGAAGAAATATATCGCCCTCGCGTATTATCTACGTTTATACTCGTGCACTTTATGATGTACTCGTTTATCATGAACGCGTATATACGTTTATAATATACCATGCATTCTCCATCGAGAACGATTCAATGTGACGGACTAGAATGTTTCAAGTATAAATTTTCCTCTAACGCTTTTTCAATCCCGTCAAGCACATCCGAACATCGGAAAGATCGAGCTGCCACACGCATCTGGGTAATCGCTCATTTCCTCAATCCGCCACCGCCAACTTCCGTCGTTCGTGCCACCGATTTTTTACTATTCGCACTCGGTATAGTCCTCGCGATACCAGAACTGTTCTTATTAGTCTCGAACTTTTGCTGGAGCGATGCCACGTTAGATTTACCGCTCGCCACTCTTTGTAGTGGATTCGTCCTCGCTGTTGTACCTCCATCTCCATTCTTGATTTCTGTTTTAGTGAACACCTTCGGTGTCAAATGCGATGGCTTAATACTGCCATTATTTGCCTCTTTGGCAGACGACGATAGCGATTTAGCCACACTTGCGTTGCCAGTCGGAGATTTCTTTTTTTCCGAGAGATTTGTTTTGGATGTAATGTTGAGTGGTTTCAACGGCGTTGTGGGCGTTTTCTGACCAGTCCTCGGCAGCGTGGGAGTCTTTTGAACGGTTTTAAGTGAGAGATTGAACTTGGGATTGCTACCCACAACATCCGGCGACTTTGTTCCACCCTGATTAGAATTCGAGCAACTCGAAACCAGATCCGGGCTATTGAACTTTCCCAGATTATCCTTAGGACTACAAGGCACATTTTTGACAGATACGGTTGTGTGTGATTCTTCTTTATCTAAATCGCTATTCGACTTGCTCGCGTTTACTTGTGTTTGTCTCGCAATTGGACTCGCATCCGAGCTCTGTTTCATCATTGTCGAACTTGTGTCGAAAACTTTCGAGGATTTTAAGGATTTTAATGTATTATCTGAACTTGGTCTCGCGAGTTTTACGCTCGACTCGAGTATATCTTTGGAAGTCGGGCTTTTCGCGACATTCGGAGGCGTTTTAGTCCTACTCAATGGTGGTTTAGCCGGAATCTTGTTCTCAGTTTGGTCATCCTTCTTGATATGTATCAAATGAGATGGTCGAGTCTTCGTTGAAGCAAATGATTTATATCCTATAGGATTCTCAGGTGGCTTCATGCCAAGCTCCTTGGACAGCTCGTCGTTTATATTAGGATTATTAGATTTAAGAGTATTTAGATTACTATTATCGACTGATTTTAAGTTATCATTTGCATCCGAAATATTTTTGCTTGTCTCTATCTTCTCTACTTGTGGAACGTTTATCATGGATGGATGAAGATAACCGGAACTGGTAGTGGAACTCGAAGAATTAAATTTACTAGACGTTGAGTTTGAATAAATTCCACCGGGTATCTTGTAGTGGTTCGAATTCATGTAGCCACCCAGAGAGTTATTGGATCCCATATTTTCCAAATTTTTCGTTGCATCTTCCCCATTATTCTCTTTCTTCTTCCTAGTTAACGTCGAAGTGGAATATATGGAATCGAAATTACGATTCGATATCTCTGATACAATCTCTGACAGTAAACCCATCGATTCTAGGCTATTCGGGCCACCGGGTATGGTATCGATACGTTTCGGCAATTTATACTCGTTATCAACCGGTGTTACCTCCAATTCTATGTTCTTCCTATTCTTTTCCGGCACGGGTTCTTCTATCACTGCGTAAATATTATCGTTCATGGCCGATTCCTCCGTGATCTTCGTCAGGGACGATTCTGTAATCAGATTCATGCAATCGTCGTAAGTGTTCTCTAATGGTTTCTGAACAGTTTTTACCGGTGGATTCTGATAACCCGGCAATCCTGGAATCTTTATCGCATTCTCGGCAGCTTTTTCCGTCTGTGTGATGTTTGGTGGACCCGGAGGTGGTGACGTAGGCCTCGTGCTGGCAGGTATACTGGTGGGCCTCTTGACAGGTGTCGTCTGACGCATCGAGCCGAATGTTTGGACGAATGGTCTTGACGTAACTTTGTTGTCTCTCATTGATTGAGCGCGCAGAACCACGTTTCTTTTCTCGACTTCGGTTGATATCACTGGGATTACTGGTGTTGCGATTTCGATCTCTGTCTGTGGTATCGGATTAGAGATTTCAAGATTTCTTAGGATCTCTTTATCGATAACCTTGTTGGCCTTGTGGTGCTGGCTCCTCGGTAGAGAATTCGTGTTCTTGTCATCCCTCGGTGAACTCTGGGAATTGCTTCTCATAATGCCGGAGCCAGGACGTAATATCGATGCGATTCGGTTAAGCGTGCTGCCTTTTTCCAATTTCTTCTCGGGTTCTGGCAGTATTACGTTTGTCAAGGGCGTGCTATTAGGTCTCTGTGGCTTTACAGAAGGCGCGGAAGTGGGCGGTGGCGGAGCTGGACGCATAGGTACGTCCGGGGCAGGTCTGGTGGGTACCTTAGATACTAATTCGACGGATGTACAGGTTGTGGCCGCCAGTACGGGACTACTAATCAACGGTCGTGCCGTAGAACCTGGATTTAGCGGCGGTAACATTGGTGCAGTCGAGCTTGGATCATTAGAACTCAACAGATTGCTTCTTTGCGACACATTACACTTTTGCATGTTCGCTTTAGCTATATTTGTCTTTATTGCTACGGTAGGCATCCATCCCGGCGGAGGTGGAGCCGGTTTCGTTGGCTCAGCCAGTTTAGATTGATTCGAGTGGATCGGTGTAATTGTGAAGCCTTTAAACTGGCCAAACATATTGTTGTTGTATCGCTCGTCAGCCTCTGCCTTAGGCAGCAAACTCACGCACGCGGGATCTTGACTCAGACTAGAATCGATCGTTTCGATGTTACGGGACATGGGGCTGGAACGATCGATCGTTTTGATTAGCAATCCATTGTGGCCACGATCGGTCCTGAAATTTGAAGCAAAATTATAAGCGGAGGGATCGAGGAATTTATAAGCGCGCGTAATTACGATACATAGCTAATGAATGCACATTGGTCGTAATAAAATAAGTTTAGTTAAAGGTTTAGTAAAAGTTTAGTAAAGGTTTTTTTTATTTAATATAAATTAACAGCGTTGCGTGGATCTCGATAATGAAATATGTTTGTATCGAAAATAGTAAAAAATTTAAATGAAAACTAATATAAATTTTAAGTTTTTATTACATACTACAGTTTAGTTGTATATATGCTCCAACACATGCACGTATTTAATATCATTCGAAAATTAATCATGTAAAAGCATTTTTATCAAATCTGTAGCTATTCACCGCAAATCCAAACGCATGCACAGACAAGAAAATTGCCGGGAAATGTTAGTTACAAATTAAGAGATTAATAGCAAGCGTTGGAAAAGAAGGAAATCGTTGATTATAAAGGAAGACTAAAAACACTTTATATCAATATTATGTTTATTCAATAAATTGTACATTTTCATTTCTCTAAATATGAGTAACATTATCGGATATTTAAATTTCATATCCAAGGAATGAATAAAGAATTAAAAAACTCATTTTTATAATCAAAATTAAGTACTTCTTACGTAATTATTATTAATATAATAAAAAAATTATCGTTAAAACTGCATGTATAATAGTAGCATCTAATGTAAATTATCTATTTTTTGATAAAATGCAAAGAGCTAGTAAAAGAAAAGAATTTTCATTCATGCTCATGCTCACATAACATGATTCTGCACATGCTCTCTACACGTTATAAATAATCTCTCCAACAATCTTCGCTGTTATATGACGCAATATGTCTGTACTAAATTTATAGTTTCTATATAAAAATTTAGGCTTAAAATATTGAACAGTATTTTGTTCAGAACATTGAACTAATCTATCTAACATTAGTCATGTGTGCAATACTGATAGATTAATAACTTGAAAACTGTGAACAAAGAAGAGCTATAGATACATTAATAAATAAAATATGTTTTTGTTACAATTTTTGCATTAGAGGCACATACATACATTAATTACGATATAGAATGCTGTGCATGAAAGTTATTTTTATTTACGTAACTTCTATTTTGTTTGTGTAATTAATATGTAATTAGTTAAAATAAAGCTATAAATTAGATAGTATAAGTTTGTGTACATGCACACAAGAACATAAGAACATAATACTGTTCATCGTATACTTCATCTAGATTTTCTAATTGTAAGTTTAAAATCACTCAATGCATATTGCACCAAAGATATAGTCAATACGAAATAAAAAAATACATCAATGCATGTACAATCCTACATTCCATCATTACTTATTGCATAAAAAAAATCTGTTTGGAACAGATTTGATCACATAAACGATATAAACATCATAAAAATTCAATATTATTTAAATGCTTAATTACTAATCTAATTTTTTTAACTCGTGTAAAAATATTATATTATTATAATTTTGACTGAAAGAATATATTGGAGCATTATAACGACTATCAGCAGTTACAATCACAGTAGGAATTATTTTAATGCATTTTGGCATTCACTAATGTGTAAATATTGTTTCTATATAAACCATCACCGTTTTGAATTCCCATATTATAATGCAAAAATCATAGTTCGCAAAAAAAGTGCACTATGATGTTCGCACTATGACGAATAAAATAGTTTTTAAATATATGATTTATTTTATATTCATTATTTAAGAAATATATTCTTAAAAAAATTAGCTATATTCTTTTTAAATTAGCAAAAATTTCATATTGATGAATTTCTTACTTTGATTTTTGAAAATAATTTGCTGTAATTGAAATTAATTTAAAAAAATATATTATATCTGAAAATATAAATTCTAAGTATTGTAGATTCTAAAACAGATTCAAAATTTATAAAAATATCGTAATACACTATAAATAGAAAATTTCTCTAATAATACGTAATAAATTTTTACGTAAAAATATCCATGCGTGATGAGATTCATATAGATAAATAAGAAATCGCTCAGATCTTTGGTTTTAAGCTTTGAGCAGGTGCTGGTGGAGGCGGTGGTTTTTTATTATAAAATGGAGCAGGCTTCTTTGAATTATTAAATATTACATCCGGCATTTTTGAAATAATGTTAGATGTACTAGCTGGGCTTTCATTCAAATGCTCGAACTTAATATCAGTATTGAGTGTAAGTCCTTTATCGTTCTTAGATGATCTTTTTTGAATCTGCTGAATACGTTCCGATATTTTGGAGCTTAATTCTGATTTAAGTGGAGTGATTTTTTTCGATTGGACTTCAACTGCAGGTACCGAAAAAGTTGCAATCTTATTATAAACTTCATTTGTTTGGGGTTTTGTACTAACATCCGGTTTTACATTGCCAAATAGCAATGACTTTCTGTATTCAATATTATTGCTACACTTAATAGCGTCCGGATTGGTGGTAGATATCAGATCAGTCTTAGTTATCTGAAGCGACTCTTTGAGACTGACATTATCACTAATCGTGAATATTTTATTATTCGTGTTACGAGAGGCATTCTTTTTCTTCGGCGTAAAATAGGCGGAAATTATTATTCGCCATCCGAAAAATTTGCTACCGGCGGTGTAATGTGTCTTTGACGTATTTGATGACGAAACATCGAGTGATTTATTGGCATGCGGTTTACGTTTCTTTTTAAAACGGTCGAGACTAGATACGTACGTAGACATCACATCCTTCTTCCAGTGCTGTCCGGAATTCCTGACATACCAGATACCGAATAGGAACAGAGCTATGGCGGGCAATACTCCCAAGAAGATAACATAAATCGCAGTTATGAAATCATTTTTTCCTGAAAACGTATAAAATATTATTATATAATACAATTGAAATTGCTAAAATAACTATATTTAGTCAAAACAGATCTTGGTGCTTAATAATATTTTTATGAATTTTTTACAATTCAAACAAACAGCATGTCGATTATTTGTTTTGAAATAGTCCAATAAGATCTTGAAGATGCTAGTTGCAGAAAGAGGAAGATCCAGATTCGAAGCTTGACTGGAGTGATATTTTTCGTAATAAATTCTTGAATATAATTTTATATAGATGCTTATTATTATCAGTATTATTAAATTGCTTGTCAATTTAAGTTTTGATATTATGTGCTTCAGCTTTAGTTTAGACTACTATGTTTTAAGATAAATAATCAGCACGCAGTTTGCTCGAATTGGAAATCGTATTGTAAAAAATTTACAATAGAAAAATATAAAAGTGCGTGAGATTTACACAAACACACAAGAAATCACTCGAATCTTTGGTTTTAGCAAGAACTGAGCAGGAACTGAAAGGCGGTGGGTTTTTATTGTACAATGAAGTACTTTTTTGAATTATTGAATATATCTGGCATCTTTAGATAATATCAGAATAATATACAAATATTACTAAATACTAAGTACTAAAACTTGTTTTGATCAAATATGGACTTCTTATTTAAATCGTGTTTAAATTAAAATATTTTTCAGTCAGTCTATTTCTTTTTTCTATCTTTGTATAATTTTTTCTTTGATGAAATTCTTCGACAAATTAATTCTGCTTTTTATCGATTAATATACTAAATATAAAATAAAAGTAGATACCGTTGGGATCTTCGGCTGGACCACTATCTTCGGAACCACCAATTCCAACTTGAAGACAGTCAGGTGGTCGAAAGCCATGATTACAATGGCAATGACCAAGATTGTTACACACTCCGTTACCATTGCAATTATTCGGGCAAGCTTTACCGTCAGATACGGACGCTTTCAGATCCGCCACTGACATACACTTTTGATTTACACACATCTAAACAATATAAGTAAATTATAATAACCTAATTGTTCCAATAAATTACATGCATACAATATATATAAATCACCATTTATAAATACAAATATTGTATTGCGATTTTAAAAAATCAAATCAAAATCTTGTATTATTATGTAGCGTTATCATTGTTTAATTATAATTATAACGTAAAAATTAACATGAAGTTTATCACGAAAGAATATTAGAGCAGAATTTCTTTATGATATTTTAAAAGAATCAGTTTAATATTTTTCATTTTATTTTTAGCTCTCTCTCTCTCTCTC
>NW_012130065.1:4956986-4963193 GCF_000143395.1 Atta cephalotes
TCTCTCTCTCTCTCTCTCTCTCTCTCTTTCTCTTAACTTGGTAAGTCTACATATTTGTTTCAAACTAAAAATAATGTCGTTATTGAGAATATTTTACCTTTCCAGATCCGCATTTGGCGCCGTCCGGTGTGAGACCAGGGTCCACCTGGGTCAATCCAAGATCGACGATGGCCGAACGACACGGAATTATTTTTCCACCGTTATTGATGAACGAATGGCTTAAAGTTGCGACTGATTCCATACCAAATTCTAGTCGTTCGTTCAAGTGTTTGCAGTGCAACATACCGCAGAAGAGATTTCTACAATACATCAATCATGTTGACGTCAAAATTTAACGCAGATCTTTTTCGTGTACTGTATATTATATACTGCATAGTCAACTTACTCATTGTTACATCTGATGAAACTTGACTCGATGCGATTGTAACCGCAGTTACCATTTTTCGTACCCTTGTTGTTCATCTCGTAACATTGCGAATCAGAGGACGTACCAGTTGGGCCCCACAACAGTTTGCACTGATCATCGTGAGTTCTGCACATACCACCATAGCAGAAAGCCTTGCCACTGTTGCAGGTCTCACCGTTTATTTTAAACACATCCGCTGGACAATACTCGCTCTGACCGGTGCAGTATTCCGGCAAATCGCACTCGTGCTCAACAGTTCGGCACTCCGTGCCTGCAGTCTTCGGCCTACAAGTCTTCAAATCGCAACACTCGCCGGTAGCACAGCTCGCGTTACTGTGCAGCATACAGGTGGTCACGTTGCAGCAAGGATTGTCGCAGTGTTCCTTCAAACCGCAATCACATTGCTCGCCTGGCTCAACGAATCCATTACCGCATATAGGACTATCAAAAAGTTTCTGCGGCTTGTTTCTCAAGCAGTAATCCATCCCGTGTTCGAAGGCTAAAGCTAGATGTTCCAGCGAACATGTGGACCAATGCGTTGGTCCGGATGAGCCACTGGATGACGCCATTATACATCTACAAGAGAGATACATTAGTAATATATAATTGAAGCGGGATTAGACATAACAATTCAATATGTTATACTTAAGGCTTGCGATTTCGTGGAGTAATTTTGGAGTAATTTTCATTTTTGGATACCGCAAAATAAAATTAAGTTCTTTCATAATTCATTGAATTTGGAGTATTAAGAAGCAAATACGACGTACTTCTCTTCAGGACAGCCGCAATCTGGTCCGTCGTGTTCCATACCAAAATTGTGACCCATTTCGTGGGCGACAGTGGCCGCGACCAAACCAACGACATTCGAGTGATCCATGGAGACACCGCCGGAGAATTCGAAGGTGCATATCGGTCCTTTAAGAGCTTTGCCAACTACACCGCCCTCGAAGGTAATTCGCCTGTGCCGAGAAATAAATTCAATCATTATGTGTACTGCTAGACGAAACAAATAATACAGATACATCTGTACACTCACGTCAACAGTTGAGCGTTATCATTGGGAATATCCTGAAGCAGCTTTTCCCTGCGATAGCGTAGGAAATTCGACAGTGTGGTGTCGCCGTTCGGCGAGAGTGCTATCTCGTCTGACTCGGACCACACTTGCACACCGATTAAAGCAATGAATATGTTCAACGGCATGTATAGCTGTAAACACACCGAGATATACTGTCTCGTATTTTACATATAGAGATTTCGCGGTACTGTGATACGCGGTAAGGTCGAGTCAGTGCTAATTAATCTCTCTGTTTCGCTATGTCAGAGAGAACGCAGTATACACAGAATGGTTTGTTTTCGTATGCGGAGATATCCAAACTGATAATAAAATCCATCATCGTTAATATTGTAAATTAAAAGTAAAAGTAGAAGAAACTTCGAAAAAATTTCGAGAAAACTAGAATTCAACTTTCAAGTAACTTTCAAGTGAAATAGTGAATTTAATTTGAAATTTAATTATCGAAAAATTTTACTTAGAAAAGTTTTATATATATATATCGCGGAAGAAGTACTATTTTAACTTCGTAGCAAAAATATGTCGATTGTAAAGGTACTTTCGGGGATACAATGGAATATAATTACGTTTAAGTAAATAAGGTTTAAATAAAATACATGTACAAGTGGATTGTACATAATTATTACTTTAATAAGACTTATTAAAATTCTCGCACTCGAAAATATACTTTTTTTTGAAGAAAAGACGATTCGCACATTCGTGTGAACATAATTATGCATATAACAGTCAACCAAGTCATACCCTAGATAAAGTAAAATTCATGGAACTACTAAAACAGTTAAAAATACATTTTAGAGATATATATTTTAGGAGAAGAAAACCATAAATGTTCAAAACGATTAATTGGATAATGGAATTGTAGAATTAACGCTGTGCGCTTCAGATCGTTCTCATTCGACTTGAGGTCGAAAGGACTTATATGTCCAATTAAATTACAACGGCGACGTTACTTACAGCGTTGATAATGTTAGCGATGTCCTTACAGTGCTGATATACTTTATCCAGGTTCTCGTCGAGTGCGGTATATTCCTTCTTGTCGATTACAAGTACCAACTCCACATAACGTGACTGTCTGTTCGCGTTATAAGGTCCACGAATAATTTCAGCCGCTCTTTTGTGCTACAAAAGAGAACATAACGTAATAGTAATTACAAAATTTATTAATTTTAATAGCTCAATAAAATTAACAAAAATAAAAAGTTAAAATAAAATGGCCATAATAACAGATAATCGTTAATTCGCGTTTCTTGAAAAACTTTCGACACTAAATAATCTGTTAATTGTTGAAAACTCTGTACTAAAATTTTCATTAAACTCAAGACGATTTCCAAGTTGCGAACTATTTACAGTTTCCCCAACAAGAAGGAAAGAACGGAAGAAGGATACACACGCAAGACATCGAGAGTACCAAGATCCCTGCAACTACGTTCTTTGAAGTCGTATAATTTACCGGGGAAGCGGTTTGCGCGAATTCCTTTTTCTCTTTTCCTTTTTTTTTTAATGTTGCTCTATGTACATACCCTAGAGAACCTTTTAATCTCGCGATGATCAGGGAGAACGTGCAACGGCGTACCTTCGTAACCTGCAACCAAGGAAAAACGTCAAACAGACATACGATCGTTGGCAGTAGGATCTTCGATAGGATCGAGGAGAGGACAAAGAGTCTCCGAGGCAGGTACGGCCGGGACTTTGCTCTCACATTCGTAAGACCGTTAAGGAGAGACCAGTCTTCTCGAAGCGAGTCTCTGAGTCCGTGTGGGGCACTGCCACCGAGAAGGACGAAAAACTGAGCTCGTTCCTCCGTGCTAAAAGTTGTATTTCTAAGAGTCAAAGCTCGTGAATACTTTGAAAAAAATTCGCGGAAATCGTCTCGGTGACAGAAATTTCCGCGACGATGGATACGATCTTGGAAACGAATGAATTGCAAATGTAGTTATGAGTCATCATGTATTAATCATGAAAATTCTAAGATTTCAATTACAAATTCCAATCCAATTACAAATTGTGTTAATATCGTAAAAACCAGAAGCATATCATGAATCGAAATAATAATCATCTGAATTGTTCGTAACATTATAAATATCCACTCCTTTTAAAGGTGCGGATGTAATATTAATGCTCGTTTCTGCCAACGTAGATTAAGACTTTAGTCTTGGTTAAGATTAGAACTAGAACAAGATGAAGAATATATATAAGAATATATAAGTTAAAATTAAAGTTAATCTACATTTGTAGAAACGAGATTGAAGGACTCACTGTACAGTGGGCTAACACAACGTAGTCAAAAATGTGATAAAAATGAATGAATATAACAGTCCCTTACTTGTCCCAAAGATTGAACTAACCCACTGTTGTCACTGCTATATTTATGCAGTGATTCGTATTTTTTTTGCTCAGCAATGTAACTATCTGATACAGAGAGATTTTACTCTTCTTAATATAATATGCATATGCTTAATATAATGTGCACTAATAACATTAACCATTTTTTCGATGCAATTTTATCCTCTTCTGCTTTACATTATTCAAGCACGTAATTCTTACAAAAAAGATCCAGCAGGGATGATTTAATCATGCGATGCTTACCACACGTATTGTTGGTAGTGAGATCGCTATGCTTGTAAAGGTAATGCGTGGAATCCAAGTTCTCATCTTCTGGATGAATGTAATGAAGATTTTCACCATCGAAGATGACACCGCGCAATCCTCTACAAGTGGATAACGCCACCCACGAACTAGGAACATCTCGAACGCTACCTTGGTAATGACAGAGTTCCTGCAAGATTCACATAATTCACGAATGTTAGTATAAGATATTAGTATAAGATAAATGGCAGTAAAAGAAGAATTCTTTTTGATAGTCTTCGCGATTGTTAATTTCATTTGATATAAGTACATTCCAATTGTTTGTAAAGTATATCTTATCGCTATGAATATATAATTTATTGCATTAACAACCTATGTGAAGACTCACATAGATATTTTACTTGAAGTGAATTTATTTTTGGAGCCGAAAATAAATAATACTATTAATTTAGTTTAGTTTAAAAAATTCTCTTTTACTTCTTCTCAAACATTCTAAAAATTTTCTAAAAATTTGTTGCATGTTCACGAAATTTGCTTTATCGCGTGATTCGCTTTTCTGCTTTACATATACGTGCATTTCAAATTTTCTCTCAATTCAATAACAACTCAAAGTATACAAAATTACGGAAAAGCGTTCTCACAAAAATAGGTGTGCAATTTTTTACGAATAAAGGAATACTTCTAATTGGATTTAAGCTTTAGCTTTCTCTCTCTTGATTCTTTGCATTCCTAAATCGATAGCGCTTTACTATAAGTTTTTGCAATTTTCAAATATTTGAAAAAGTATGTAATTATAAACAATAAACGATATTGGAATCTCCATAAATACTTCAAAATAATCTAAATACGTTATTATATGTTGAATTGATTGATTAAATTAAATTTGCTATTAAATATTTGATTCTTGTTTGTGAAAAACAATTTTGAAGTTTTGAACGCAAAAGGATTATACTTGGAAATTTGATTTGGTCTCAAATCAAATTTTATTTTTGTAATATGATTAAATGAAAATCGATCGAGAAATCAAATAACAAAGGAATGGAAAACGCTATATTCGATTAAAATGAATCTTTGTGACTAATAATATCCTTGTGAATTTATAAAATTTCCAGTTTAAACAAACTATGCGCCGATTGTTTGTTTGTCTTGAAATAGTTTTAGAAGTTGAAGTATAATAATAATCACATATTATGAATTAACAAGCAATTTAATATTATTGATGATAACAAGCATTTTTAAAACTTTGTAAATAATTTATTGCAAAAAATATTGCCTCACCCAATCAAAAAATGCTCAATAATATTAAACAAAGAGGATTGTTAAGGCTGATCTCGGTGCCTAATAATGTTTTTGTATAAATTTTATTATTTTTAATTCTGTCACTTTATTCGATTTGTGACGGTTATGAATTATACGGCATAATACATCGAGAAATTGAGATGCTTATGCGCTCTGATTGCAGAGCGCTTACAATTCGCGGACTTATCTTGACTTCTCAGATGCATCGGAACCGTACATCGGCTCAGTACAAATATAGTTGTCCCAGATTCTGAGTGTGCACACGCTGCTGGCGAACCTCGGCGATTTTTCACGTTCCTTTTTCCGCCACGAAGAAAACGAGGGAGGAGACCCGTTACCTCGGAGAGCAAGCACGTTACTCTCCCAAAAGGAATTGCTCTAACAAAGAAGCACGATCTTGCAGGCGGGGAGTATCGGGATCGTCTTTGAAACGAGACGCTTTCTCCGTTACGAGAGCCATCGATCGTGGTCCATTATCCGATTGCCGCATAGGAAGGTGTATACAGCAACGTGACGGGCGGGATTGAATTAATGAGAAAACGTGTCGGTATCGTTAAATCGCCGTATCGATTATTTAATGCAACCGCGACTTTTATTTATTGTCGATAACGCAGTAGCTCGCCCTGTGTCTCATTGGTTTTATGCCAATGCCATCCTTTAAAAATGCCGCAACAAAGCTTCTTAGTGCAGAGTGCAGATGTTTAATCTCGATGTGATTTGAAACCGATTTTTCCACAGCACAATGTATTTTTATTATTATTATTGTGCGCGCGTGTGAGTATGTGTGTGTGTGTGTGTGTGTGTGTGTGTGTGTGTGTGTGTGTGTGTGTGTGTGTGTGTGTGT
>NW_012130065.1:4964009-4965989 GCF_000143395.1 Atta cephalotes
AATATATATATATATATATATATATATATATATCCTAGGATTCTTTTTATGTGTATCTAAATATTCTAAAGTACGATAATAGTTATACTGACAATTATTTTATTGATGAAGAAATGAATTATATCATACACAAAAGAACAATTTTGAGATATGACGTATCTCAAAAATTTAGCTAAATTAGATCTAAAATAATTTTGTTGTACTATCAAAATAATTATTTAGAAATCTCAAGCATGATGATGTGCTGCGGAAAGTTTGATATTTCAGCAATCAGCTTAAGCGTCCAATATAATTATTTTGATAATTCAACAAAATTATTATTTTTAGATCTATATTTTTAGTTACTTCAGTAAAATCATTTTTTTCATGACTTTTCACAAATGCTCATTTACAGCCTTCGAGAATTTCAAAATTCGGCACATTTTCAAAAGAGAGTCATACAAGGAAAAAATTTTGCTGAAGCATTTCAAAATATAGCTAGATATATATGATAATTTTGTTCATTAAAATAATTATGTAAGAAATTCAAGCATGACGAGTAACGCTGCAAGAAATTTTCTAGCAATTAGCTTGAGCTTCTATGTAATTACTTTGATAACCAACAAAATTATTTTCGGATCTACATATATTATAGCTGAATTGTTTGATACTTTAGTAAAACCATGTATTCTTTCCGTGTATAATATTTCTTTTTCATATAAAATCTTTGTATTCCTGATATATAATATTCTTGTGCCTATTGACGCGTTTAATTTATATAAGAAATCCATCGTCATTCGTTTAAATGCGTTCAAGGATATAATCACTAAGGTCTGTTGATACATAACGGACGGATAAAGTGACTTGATTCATTGTCGGATAAGAGAAAAATTTCGCGAGAGTGTAACATTGTCCTATGGAAAGCGCGTTACGAGGCGTGTCGACGGAATATGAAATTTTGTATTCGCCCACGGTAAGCTTATCCCCGCTTCTATTAAATGTAATATCGCGTGTGCGCCGCATCGGAGATTATGTAGATTTATATCACGAGAGCTGTGCAAAAGAAAAATATATTTCGTAACAGCCGCGTTCTTATTACCGAGACGTAAATTTCAAAATCACATTGAGAGTATAAAAAATCATATATAAACTTCATAGAAAGAACATTTTTGCTGAAGAATCTAAAAAATTTAATTAGATACAGATCTAAAAATAATATTGTTGGACCATCAAAATAATTAGGATGATGCATAATGAGCATTGCTGCAAAAAATTTTGATTATACTAGTAGCCAACTTGAGCATGCTACATAATTATTTTAACAGTTTAACAGAGTTTTCAGATCTGCATCTAAATTTTTAGAGATGTACTTTAGCAAAATCATTTTTTTCTGTGTACTTAGGGAGATATTTTGCTGTTCCAACTAAAATTCTAAATATTATAATTAAAATATATAGAGCTGTTTTTACATGCTACATGATGTTTTTTGTATGTGATAGAAAATTGTCTGTTACACACCGTTTAATTTATAATAGTAATATTCTAACAATATATGCAAGAAAATGAAAGTCTCATAATCAAATATGAATTACCACAGTCATTTTTATATTTTATTATCTAATTGGACGTCATAGAGAGACTTTTTTTAATAAATTTAACAAGTAATTCAGATGTAAATTCTGCTTCTGTTATCTATTTTAATTAGATGCAAAATATATGTGATATCGCAATACTTGTTAATCATTTATCCACGGTAAGAAAAATGTCGAAGTATTGCAAAGCAAATGTTTGTACTTACAACGTTTTTTTTTATATTTATTTAGTTATGAAAATTTTTATTATAATACGTTTGTATACATGTACACACACACACACACACACACACACACACACACACACGACACACACACACACACACACTACACTACACACTAACTAACTAACTAACTAACTAACTAACTAACTAACTAACTAACTAACGTAACTAACTAATTAATTAAA
>NW_012130065.1:4966009-4977794 GCF_000143395.1 Atta cephalotes
CTCTCTCGTCTCGTCGTCGTCGTCGTACGTACGTACTTACTTACTTACTTACTTACTTACTTACTTATTAATTAATTAATTTAATTTAATTATTATATAATAATAATAACTAACTACTACTACTACTCTCTCTCTCTCTCTCTCTCTCTCTCTCTCTCTCTCTCTCTCTCTCTCTCTCTCTCTCTAATCGGTTTTCCATCTGAAAAATAATTTTTATAACAGGTTTTATCAAAGGTAAAAGTATATCATGAGACATTTTCTATTATCTTGACAAAATTTGATGCTCAATATTTATTATGTATAATTTATTAAATTAAATTTAAATTTAAATTAAATTAAATTTTGATGTGCACTATCCATGATAAAAATATAAATTCTAGATATGTATTATTATGTAATTTTCTTATATACTTTTATATATTACTTTTATATTAAAAAAAATTTTTACACAACGTTTTCGAAGAATTGGAATTAGTGATATCTCAAATTTTTAGTTTATATCACATCTGTATTTTCTCCTTTAACGAGCTCAAAATTGGTTCATCCGCGCGGATAAATCGTATTTATATCGCGAAGAACGAAGGGAGGAACAATAGAGCCGTTAACCGGAGCCGCCAATTAATTAAATATAATTGTGCAAAACAGTAAGTGCGGTGCTGCGGCTAGCACAACAAACTCGCCAGTTGGCTGGCGAGTTTTACATTTTCTGCTTGACTTTCGTCCCACATTCTGGATGACTTTTTTATGCTCATCATTGTCCCATTATACGTAGCCGAGCAGAATATTACAATCGAGAAACAGCAGTCTTTGTTATTTATAATTGCAGTACTCATTTTCTATGTTTATTATATTTATTATAATTATTTTATATGTTTATTATTATTTTTTAATTTGATAAATTTTTTTATATCATAAAAATATAATTAAATTTAAAACAGTAGTAACAAGTATATTATTTTTTTCATTAAATTTTTTATTTTTTAATTATGATTATTCTAAATATTATTTTTGGCTCTGTCTATTTCATTCTGTTCAAGTAAGTATAGAGATTTTTATCTTAAGACAAATAAATAATTTTTTGCATGATATAATTTAAATTTACAAACTCAAATGTGCTTAAAAAAATTTAATACCGATTCTGTTTCAATTAAAATGAAAAGATATAATAATTATATCAATAATCTTGTCCAGATAGACGCTTCCAGCTTCATTTTATAAAGTATATTAAGTATTGTTACTGCGTTGCATTCATTGAGATGTCGTAATAATCACCTAAAATTTTGGACAAATTTCGTAATTAGAGAAATATCTCAGAAATACTTTCGCAATTTCCATAAACTGCGGAGAAATTTAATTGTCGACGATTTAACATGAGTGAAATTTAATATAACCGACGATTTTCTTCATCAATATATATCGAGTAACGTAATACCAAAGTATTTAATACACTCAGCTTTTTATTTTTCCTCCTTCATGTATTTTTATTGTCTATATTTACTATTTTACTATTTTACAAACAACCAAGTAAACTCGATTGTCTACAGAAACATTACGATAGCGAAATTAGACATTTAGCAGAAGCAATTTCCAAGGCAATCCTCGCGTTTTGCACGATACACTCTGCAGATACGTCGCGCGACCGTTGCAATTTAACATATTCTGGGTGTTCCATCAGTTTTCTTCTCTTTTTTTTCTTTTTTCTTTTCGTCCTTCCTGCCTTTCTCTTCCGCTACGGCATTTGAATTATAAAGCGGAAATGCCGCGACCATCACTCGCATGCACGTTTTGTTTTTAACGTGGAGTTGTACGCCCACCATTCGCTCGGGATCAACACGCCGCTACACACTTTGCGTGTGTTTATAGCGAGACGTTCTATTAAACATGCAGACGGCAGACGGAGTGAGTCACCTCGATCGATTTCGGCCGAGTCGCGTATTATACCTGTACGAGGCCTACCTATACCTTTTCCATTCGCGTGATGACGGCAGATAGATATGACGAGAGGGCACCGATACCCGCGGAGATTTTTAATTTTCGTGGGGACCGGAAGCACGGGTCGAACGTGGAATTAAATAAATTTTCTCACAAATAGATTGTCTTTTTTTCGAGTTGTCTAAAAAAGAAAGAATTCTTTATTCAAAACGAAGGTTATCTTTTTTATCACAATACGCTATATTTTTCCTTTGCTTGGCATCTCTTTATTGACTTGATTGAATAAAACATCATTTCCAGAGTTTTTTAATGTTGATCAATTCCATTGCAAAGATTGCTAATAGTAACATGGAATATGGTAGTAGCAAGAAATAGATATTAATATAATGTAATTATTTAAAGTTAAATTAAAATTAAATTGTGAGTGACGATCTTCTTTACATGGATATATAGTTAAATCTATAGACAAGTCGAACTTGTAGAATCGTTATGACATCAATTTGCGAAAGAATCCATGGTGAAAGTATATTTACTTTATATACCCTTTTATTTATATCTCTTATTTATATCCTTTTTTTATTTTATATTTATTTTATATATTTCCACCATGAGAAAATCGAAAACTAGCGAAGACAAAGAGCAAACACAAAAAAAAACAAATGAGAAAGACATACTAATAAATGAATAAACTTCGATCATCTCCTTCTAGCGATATCAAAGACATAGAACATCGACTGCGCCATCCATATCTAAATAGTATATCAAATGTGATTAATAAAAATGAGAGAAAGGACATCCATTCTTCCTCTATTTCTATGATAATGATTAGTTGAATAAAAAGAGATAGAGATGCCATGTTCACATGTCCTGCGGCTCTCATTTTTATCGATCAATTTTACACACGTTTACGTTCTATATCTTTGAGTGACATATATAGCGATATTATTTTCAGCCTTAGAACACTATCAATATATAAATTTTACATGTAAGTGAGTGAGATCCTTGCACTACACTATATCTTTATTGATTATTAGGATGTCCAATCTGTCCTGCTATATAAAAATTAGGACAAGCGGAGACAAGTTTTTAAAAATTCAGTCCGTTAAATCATATCATAATTCTCTGGTAGTCAGTATTATAAACGAGATTAATAATCAATTTTTAAGCAATTTTGTATGTTATTACGTACATATTTTATTAGCTTTATTAATAAGTTATGAAGAATTTTGAACTATACATGAAATGAAGATTAATTTTGATAATGTGTTTAAATTCTCCTTTCTTCAATTTAAGTTAATAATTAAATTATTTGTATTTATATAAAAGTCTAGATTATAAATATATGTTATTAATAGTGTAAAATATATGAAAATTTAATATTACATTAAGAATAAGTAAATACACAAGGAAATAAGTTATTCCGAATAACTTATTTTTGTGTAAAATTTATGTATCGATATCAGCGTTCAAAGGTTAAATACCCAATGTGTATAATTTTTTAACATTTTCATTACAGAATCATCAAAAAAATATATAAAGTAATAAAATAATATCTAATAAAAAATTCATTACTATTCGCAATAATTGTCGAGAAAAGTTGTAGCGATTATGTCTTTCTTTGCAGGGAGCGAACAGCTGTATGCTCTAAATTTACGTAAATTTTAAGTTGCATATTATGTCGTTAAACAGCGATAATGCCGCTCTTTGTGCGCCATTCGATACGTAACGAATGAATTGCCGAGGTTAAGTTGAATGAATCCCGATGCTTTCCTAGATCGGTGTTTGGTATCTGATAGAATTGCGTTTGCGTTTGCGCTCGATATCGATTAGCACAAATGTTATTTGCGGAAAAGTGGTTAGCACGCTACGGATGTGAATACTGGATGTTCAAGCAGTACTTACAACTTTCGACGGGGTGTGCACTTTGTACGTGCCGCGATTCTGGTGGAGTTGCTGATAGCCAACTGGAATTAAATCGGTGTTCAGTCGAAGGTCGAGAACACGTTCGACACCATCCACATTAAAACCCACCGTCAGCACGTCCGCATGCTCGTGATACTGAAAAAGAAGGAAAATATCGATCGTGAATTTCCATCCGCGATTTTAAAATTTTCTTTTTATTCTCAATACTGAAACAAGGAAATTTATAAAACACTATTATATGTCGTTTTAATTTGAGAAAAGAGAAAATAAATAAAATCTTTTTTTTTGCAATTTTTCACATATACATAAAATTGTTTTTTTATTTAAAATTATTTTATTTTAAATTTTCATTTTATTTTAAATTTATAATTTGTATCAATCAGTTCTAGATATAAATTTGCAGCAATGTATTCAAATTTATTTCACTTCAATTGCAATCTGTAATTAACAATCTATTTATTCGTAACTAAATCTATTGTAAATTCACAATTAAATATTCTATCAGATTCCCTATTATAATTTGAGAGTTTTTCTTCTCTAAAAAAACGATTTGCCGTATCATTATCAATTCAATGTTCGAATAACATGGCCGATTTTTTCTTATCGAGCAGACCGAAAAGCCCGATCGCGCACCTGTTGCATTAATAGCGGTAAAACTGTGCTTAGATCTGAGAAAACAAAATTTCTTCTGCGAAAATTGAAGTCCTGAGAGTTCGTTGCATCGAGCTGCAATTAATTTTATACTTGGATGCCTGCTTTCTCCGACCGTGAAATGGTTGGATCTAGGAATATTGTTTAAATGACAAACTCCGGAAGACCGAATGCTAATGAAAATTTTAAGCAATCCGTATTTATCGCCGGACGAATAGCAAGTGACGATTAGCCAATGAATAGTAACAAATAGTTATATTCAAATGTAATTGTTAGAACTATAGTAAAAGTATATATAAGCAGCATTTTCTCAAAATAACATTTAACTAAGATCTGTTTAATTTCTATTTACAATTTTTTTTACAATAACAAAATAAATTCTCGAATCATGAATCAATTACGAATAGTAATCTCAGTAATCTTGTACGTCTTACATTTAATTGTAAATACGAGATAATATGTAGCTTATATAACAATGGCTTCATTTAATGTAGACAACAATAGCCTCACTTAGCTTAGAGAACAATAGATTAACACAGAAATACAATTTTCCTGCTAAATTCTTTATCATTATGCTTTCTATGCCTGTTAATCGCAACAAGCTGTGTAAATTTAAATCCATATTATGAAAGCGTCAATTATTAGTGAAATAGCTGATTACTCGTCATGATTGTCGTTTGGTACGATTAATCCGATTTGCCGACTGTCATATCATTAAGCGCCTAAAACAGTTAGCGTTCGTGACGAAGCTGAAAAGCTTCGTTCTGAAATTCATAAACTCTCGGAATTACGGCATATTCTCCTGTCTTTCGAATGTGGCTCGAATGGTATACGCGTGCCGAGTGAACCGAAATGAATTTGCGAATCTCGTTTGTACCGCCCAACGGCGTGCGCAATGTTTAATTCATGGAGGCCGTCCTAGCCGGAATACTTTTCCTGTGAGCATTTAGTATTGAAGAAAATGGATACTGTGTTACTTATAGACGCTGTATCAAAAATAATATTAGGATCAACAGTCGGCTCGAAGTCGATCTGTTAAACCTTGAGATTAGAGAATGCGGAATTTCTAGTTTTCAGGCGGTTATGAAATTAAACTTTAATTTTCTTTATGTTCAATGTTATTACATCATATACATATATTATTCCCTTAAATTAAAAGTGACGCAACTGAAAAAATTAAATTTTTCAGAAAAGAGAAAAACTATTTTTCAATTTGACAGAAAATTATTAATTAATTAAATAATATTGATCAAAATAATATATTCTTAATATAAATAGATATTATTTCTGTTATTTCGTTTCACGAATTTTTCAAAATCTTCAAAAAATCTTTTTTGAAAATGACAATTTTGATTTTTTAAAAAAAACCCTTTTTTTAGTGAGTCTTTATGGCAATTTTTTAAAATGAAAATAAATTAATTCATTTTTTATGACTGATAGTAACATTTATTTAACTCATTTATGGTATAACTTGAAAAAAAAATTGCTTTTTTACTTATATCTTACTTTTAGAGTAAGAGAGCAATCTCTGAATATAATAAATAAATCGAATTGTAATGATGATCAATTTGGAATTTCAACCCAAGAAAAAAAAACAACTTCTAAATATTATGAATTTGTGCCTTTTTACTTTAAATCTATCATAATTTTGAAAAAATACTAAAAACACTAAAAAAAATCACTAAAAAAGATACATAATTTTCCTAAATAAGATATATTTTCTCTTAAAAGAAGAAAAAACAATTTCTTTTGTAATCAATTTTTTATTTCGTTATTCATTACGGCTAAATGATTGAAAGAAAGATGGGAAAATCAATCAAGATTTAAGTTAATCAAGATAGCCTGCTACAAGCAACTTTTAGAAGTTTATATAAGATCCACCTCGGGATTCGCGTACGCGTAAACAAGATACGTGCAATATCCCCTGGGCTACATTTTATGTCTTACGTTCTACGATTTACGCCAAGAAGAATATAAAAGAAGCTTTTAACTAACCGTTCTCCCTCGCGTGCAAAGACAGCAAAGCAACATGATGAAAGCTTGGCTCTTAATTAGTCTAAGTGCCGCGACTGAAATTGTGGCAGTAATTACTCGAGTAACGAAACGCAGAATTGAAGAGGCGCGTTTCAACGCCGGGATGGATGGACCGAAGGTCCGAAGGTGCCCTATGCCATGAATTATTGATTAGCCTCCTTGCGCGCTTCGACAACAAACGTGACGTTCTAAACATAGCGCAGTTCCAGTTAGCTAGCCGTTTGTGTATAAAAAAATAATCTACACTCGCAATTACGAAAATGCGCGAAACGTAACATTCTCTTTAAATAATTTAATGTTGTAACAGATTATTACGAAAAATGAAATGGGAGTTTTCCACGGTTCTCACATTGCAAGTATAGTTAATTCTAAATTAAATACAATTTCACATTAAATTTAAATATAAGTTTTATCTCGTAACAGAAGATTAAAAAGACGCAAAAGTACTCATGAAAAATGGGGTGTAACAGAAAGTAATAGGTATATAAAATAATAGTTAATTTAATAAAAGTTAATTTAAAAGCATGCCTGTCAAAAATAAGTTATAAGTTATAATGACGTTGAACTCTCACTGAAATCAATTGCTATTATTTCAAGGTGTAAATGAATGTCAGATCAGATTCCATAAAGTATGAATTTTAATTCCCGCAGCTTCCGCAACATTGAAACTTTATATTAAAATGTGTAGCAGGTAATTTTCAGAAATACATTAGCCAAATTGAGAAATATCTTCGATGCAATATCCGCGAGGTGGTTTTCTCTTGGGAGACAAATGGCGCAGTGACGATATTTCTTCAGGAAGCTGAGTCCAACGATACGACAGCGTAACACTGTGCACGATACACAGTCGACAGTGCACTCCTTTGAAATCCTTTCAGCGTGGTGTATATCATTGTTCAGCGACAGTTAGCAATCTATACTTGGCTCGCGGCCACCGCAGAGAGACCGTTTTTGATATCATACCCCTGCTGGCTTCCGTATAGTGGCATGACCCGCATTCATCTTCTTTTCGATATCGAGAAACAAATATATCGCTGGATTAAGGCTATTGGATCTATCTCTGTACAAAGTAAATCTCTGCAAATCTACTGCAAAATTTAAACCTTATTTAATTAATTTAAATTTGTCCACAACAAACAGCTATTAAAAAATTCAACAAAAATTAGGCAAATGAGAGTATGGCGCGGTATTTAATGCGCAAACAACTAAAAAGGTTCATTTATAAACAGGTCATTCGCTGATAATACCCAAAATACAGTCAAAATATATGAAGATTCCAACAGCAAATCAAATATAACTTGTTTATAAACTGAACTTTTTAATTGTTTGGGCACTAAGCGCTGCATTGTATTCTCGTTTGCTTAATTTTCGTTGAATTTTTTAAATTTCATGAGCCTTTAATTTATAGTTATTCATTTAAATAACTATTAATTCTTCCTATCTCGACATTCGCGAATCAATATTGATTCTTTCACTTTAGATTCGAAAAATCAACAAGTAGATCAGGGAATTCACTGCAGATGAAATATGGCTGAATTCAAAACATTCTATGTACATACTGTCTGCAATACGTTGAAATAAACAGAAAATTCGACAAGCAGAATCACTTACTATACAATGCATTGTTAAATCGAAGGTGATTAAAGAAAACCCAAGAGTTACTAAGATAAACGCGAAACCTCTCAAAAGTTTGCGAATACTTTTTGTTTTCTGTTCTGTTAGCGCATCCCAAACAATTTACCGAGTGAACTAACTGCATTAACCGGTTGCCGAGTAACGGATTAAGCAGCCGGCGAACGTTCCAACTTTTCTGCCAGTTGGATAAAATTCCGGGTGTCATTGCTCGTCGACGGAAAAAATTCGCCGCGCGAGACTGTCCTTTTAATCTGGTAACCAGAACCGAGTTAATCCAAGGGAGGAAAAAGAATGTCACGTCGGAAGAGAAAACGGGGCGCTTGTTAAAATGAGAAAGAAAGAAAGAAAGAAAGATAGTGAGAGAGAAAGAGAAAAGTTTTCAGCTACTGTAAAACTCGGCCGACGTGGTCCTTACGTCCTATCCATTGTGTGTCCCTGTAAACCACCCTCTCTCAACGGAGTTTCCGGCTCTGTGGTTTCTACATCGCTGCCCTTCGGAAACTCGAAGAAAAGAAAAGCTTGGCGGCGACACTGATCTTTTTTAGGAAAATTCCGCGCGGCAAGGCCTCACGAAAAACAAATTGCGAAGACGGAAGAACGTTCATAGAAATAGAAATGCATCTCGGGTATTCTGTTTAACATGATGGAGTTCGCATGGATTACTCAGTTTTCTTAAAATTAAATATTTAATAACAATCTTCATTCTTGCATAATCATTCGATAAAACTTGTACAATAATAAATAATTTAATAATATTTTAACAATTTAATAAATAATGTCATTATGTTTGACCATAAAAAGATTTAAATTAATTGGGAGAAATCATTAAAATATAATTAACACGATGCTTTCTAGCGCATGATACAAGTGTGACATATTTTAAAGTAATATATTTATACAGATTGTGTTTATGACATTTAATTTTCACTAAATTAAAATTTGGCTTCAAACTTTAGGGTAAATAACATTATATGCGCAATAACATTTGAAACATGAACATATGCTTTTTATCAATTTTGCAACATCTCAGATTAAGTGCAAAAAATTCATCAAAAAGTTGAAGTGAATTAAATCTGTGCAACTGGCTCGTTATATTATATAATGATTTATTCTTGATTTATTCTTGAATTTGATTTATTAAAAATTGCTTATACAACTGATGATTATGCTCGCGTGCAACCGACGAGAAAGTATTTTAATAAAAACAAATTAAAATTCAACATCCATAAATATAAAAGGCGGATTATACAAAAGAGAAATTTAATATGCCGATTGTCGTTCGCGTAAACATAAAAAGAGAGTCACATAAAAGAGAAATTCTAATATGCCGATTATTGTTTGCGTACATCGAGAGAGATGATTCTTGATAAGTTGAACATATTTTAGCTCCGCCTGAGGGATAATATTTGAATAAAATATACAGCTAAATTCGCGTATTCTACAGAAAATATAAAGACTCACCTGCGGCGCTATTTAAATGGTACATAGATTTGCGATTTTAATTACGCTGCGGTTCATTCACGCGAGTACATGCGGTTGTGCTGTTATTCGCATCGCAGAATACAAATCATCGCTCGATGCGTGCCTCCGGTAATTTTCTGGTTACGTATTGTCGATATTGCTTCCCGGGTTAACATTATGGTTTGTGAACTTTTTTTCAAGTGTTTTATTGCTCAAGAAAATTTCATTTCGATTTATCGACTCAGTCAATAAATTTAATGTATAAGCATTTATTCTGAACACATATCTCTTTATAAAAAAAAAAGACAAGATCCAATTATATGAAATACATTATACTGAAAGAAAAGTATTTGATATCTGTGACTATAATTATATGATAAAATAATTATGATTAGAAGATCTATTTATGGTTATTACTGCTATAACGTCAGTAATACTAACCATATATTATGTAATTTTTCCAAATACAAAAAAAATTATGACATAATCTCAAATGTTATAGTAAAATATCAAGATATAAACGGATACAAATAAACTAAACATTTTTATTCAGTAAATACAATTATATAGTAAATATAACTATTTTTTTACTATTTGGTAATAACTAAAAAATATGTTAAGAAAAAAGATTTTTGAACAGTACATATATGTAACTATTATTATTAACAATGGACTATGTTTGCATAGTTAAAACAACACTATAAACATAATTCTAAAAAATAACTATATAAATTTTAGTTGAATTATGATAATTGCAACTATTTTTCTCTCTGTGCTTTTCCATAAGAGAGAGAATAATAAAGAATAATAAAGAGAATAATAAAGAATAGATTTTTAATTATAAATAAATGGAATATACATATATGTGTAATAATAGTTACATATATATCGTATCAACTAATCGATGTCTTCTGTCGCCATTGTTTTGCCAAAATAAAAGCAATATTTTTATCATATAACAATATTTGATAAAGTGTTAAAAATCCATTAATCAAATTATTCATCGTAGCCTCGTTACATAAATCGCAGTTAGCGGGAAATTTATGATCTACTGAATCTACATCGGGATTCGCAAGCGGAAACAAAAGATCCTCTATGTATTCGTTTCTGCATTTCTATCTTCACGATAATACGGGCAATAACGATATCATATACGACAAAGAAACCCATGTATGTATTGCAGCTAGCTAATTCGAATTCTACTAACAAGTAGACCTCAAAATGTCAGATGCCAATTTTTCTCAAATTTTTTTATAATTATTTCTTATTCTTTCAAAGTATGAAGAAATTTGTTATTAATTTTAGCTCTGTTATTAATTTAAGTAAAAAATATTTTAATTACAAAATTTTTTATTATTTTATACAAATACCCAAATTTAAAATCAGGTATTTGTATAAAATAATAAAAAGTAAATAATAAAAAATTTTGTAATTGAAATCCTGAGAGAGAAGTAAAAAAATCTATTATTAATTTTAACTTAAACTGAGAAAAAATTAATTTAAGTTAAAATCAATAATAGATTTCTTGATACTTGGACATAAAGACAACTGTAAAAAACGTGAGAAAAATTAGCGTCTGATATTCTCTGAGATTACTTGTAAGAATTTCATTATGTTGGTAAACGTGACCGAGTTGACTATCACTCTCTCTTTCTTTCTTTCGGTAAACATTCCTTGTGCACAACCAGAAAATCATAGAAAGTAGTGTTAATAAATTAAAAAAAAAATACTTTGACAGTAAAAAGAAAGAGCGGCAAATGTACAATGTACATTCACGCTTCGCATGGCTGCGTTCGAATGAAAGTGAGCGAGTTAATTGATGACACCAATCCATGAATCCGGCAATCCACGATTCCGGCGCAAAATACGAACTAGTGTAGGTCTTTCTCTAGGTTTTCACGCTTTCATGCAAAAGCTGAAATATTTGCTATTCGTTGAGAGAAACATCCCCTACAATACATTGACTATACGTTGGCTAAGATTTGATAAACACACACACATATATATATATATATATATATATATATATATATATATATATATATATATACTACTACTATATATAGTACTACTAATTATTACTACATAGACTAATATATAATATATATAATAAGTACTATAGTATAGTATACTATATACTATATACTAC
>NW_012130065.1:4977814-4984453 GCF_000143395.1 Atta cephalotes
GTAACTAGTAAAGTAATTTAGTACTTACGTTGTAGAAGAACGAACTACCCTACCTAACTAACTATAGTACTATACGTGTAGTATATAGTATAACACACACACATATATATATATATATATATATATATATATATATATATATATACATATTCATACATACATACATTAGCCAATATTTCTCAATGCAAATATTGATAATATAATAAATGCCAATGTATAGCCAATATTGCATATCAATCATTATCCAATATTGGCTTTATATTAGGCATAGATTAAGAACAGATTGACTAATATTGACCAATATATTATGTTTATAACATAATGTATAATTAAGTAATACATTTATCAATCGAAGAAATGGTGTAGCACATAACGTAGAAGACTCACAGTCTAGAGGTCACAGTTTCGAATCCCACGTAGACAAATAAATCTTCACTCAATTATATGTAATATTGGCTATACATTGTTTTTCCAATATTGAGCCAATATTGGGGAGCCAATTTTTGCTCAATATTGACTACATTGTTTATCCAATATTTTGTTAATATTGAATTCCCAAATGGCATAATATGGTTGAATCATTATTGGGCCAATATTATTGTATCAACATTGGCTAAATATGTCTACTTTATAATGTTAGATCAATATTAGGAGTGCAATTCTTACCCAATGTTTAATATTGGCTGTACATTTGTTTTTCCAATATTGCACTAATACTTTGTGCTATTAGAGTTTCTACTGGATTGCATTCCAAAACTTGACTTTGTTAACTCTGAATATCTTTTATCCTTGTTCAACATTCTGTGAACAATAAGGAAAAAATTATACTCGGGTTGACAGAGAGATTTTGGAACGCAATTCTGTACGCGCTGCATTTTACTGATGAATTTTTATAAAATAAAATTTCCACTGATTAATTGCCCAATCATTTCGATAATTGTGGACGTAATTAATTTTTATTAAGTGATTTATAGATTTTTAAATACATGTTTCTGATATTGTATATGTATGAAAACACATGTCTTGTGTATGTACTATTTTTGGTTTCGCGTAATTAAAAGTTACACGAGACATCGGGAAATCATATGTTCTGCACGCGTACTGAATACACATACATGAGTGAACGTGTACATTGCTATATTCATTTTCACAACCACGCCAAGGTTACGGCAATTCTGTGTTTTCTTTGTGCAGGTCTTTCCCTCTCTTAAGTAGTATTTCAACATGCGTTGAAGAATACACAACCAATTTCACGGACGCTTTTATAAGCTATTTATCGCGAAATTTTAATGCAAAATTTGTTAAAATATTCTTACATTAACATATTTTAATATAAAATACACATACATACACAGTGGCACTTTCTTTCAAATATATTTTGTGAATATCAAAATTCCTGCATTAAAAAGATATAAAATTCCTTTTTAAATAAAGGATTTTTAAGTAAGGGAAACTCATTAATAAGTTAAAAATTATATATTTTAACATATCTTTTCTCAATAAAATAAACTTTATAATTTGTAGTGTTGTCAACTGAAATGTTCCTTGCAAATTATTTTCGAGCACTACTGTAAGTATAATTAAGTAATTGTTTAATCTTAAAATAGAATAACAATAAAAAAAGGCTATAATACACAAAATGACATAGTTGCATATAATGCCCAGTCATTTTAATATCCGTCTTTTGTAATTTTATAAACATAGATTAATTTTTTAACATGCTTTTATTATCTAAATAATAACTTTAATTCATTTAAAATTATTAAGCACGAATTTAAAAGGAGTAATTTTCGATATACATCAAAAGCATTTCAACATATATAGTTTATGATTCAGTGAATCTATGAACTTTTTGTGTTTTCTGATTTATTCTAGATTGCATTTGTTATGTCTCTACGAATGATGCAATACTACTTATAGAAAGATTCATCGTATTTATTTTCTGAAATGAAAGAAATCTTTAATCTTTCTTCGTAGGCGAAAGTTAAGAGTTCGTGAATAGAGGAAGTCTCGTTTCCGTAGTTTGCAGCCGTTGGCAGATATGGACAAAGAACTTGCCATTTGTATGATTACCGCAATCTAATGGGAAAATTTATTATGCGCCGCGGCGGTTCCGTTTTCAGTATTATGTGAAGCTTTAATTAATTAGAAAAACTTTGTTAATTTGCTATCCGATTAAAAGCTTACGGAATAATTGGCAGTCCAATGATTAAAAATAAAAAATAAATTCCAATATGTAATGTAATTAAGACAATGTAATGACGCTAGATACATTTATAATAATAATAATTATTATGCAATATGTTAATGATTAAAATTTGAAATCATTAAATATGTTTATATGTCCTATTTTGTATGTTGCAGAATCTCATCAATATCCAAAGCCTGTAAATATAATAATTGCATTGTGTTCATATGTTTGCCTCAATATTGATTAAAATTAGAAAAAGTGAAAAAAAACTTTTTTGTCATATACGTTTTACGAAAGGTAAAAAGTTTACGAAAGGTGAAAAGTTCCTACATTAAAGAACCTTTAGAAGCGCCAGAATATGTTAATTAAATATTAATTTCAAAAACAAAAACAAGCGAAATTTCACATTCGTGGAAGTAGACTCAACCTTGTTTCACGAGCTAAGGAGGTATAATTAAATAAAAACTTGATCTAATATAAACACAAGCTAATGCTACTGTACTTAAAAGATAGCGACTCTCCCTATACTAAAATTAATTCTTAATCACTGGATTGGATCATTCATATGTTCTGCATTTTTTTTTCTTTAAAATAGGATATTTGATTAAATAATGATCTTTATCTTTTTTTTAAGTACAAAATTTTATAAAATATATTGCTACGTCTTTACGAGTGAATGATACTACTTACAAAAGGATTCGTCGTAATTATTTTTTGGAATGAATGAAATCTTTAATTTCTTTTCGTCATAGGCGAAGATTGAGAGATCATGAATAGAGAAAATCTCGTTTCCGTAGTTTGCAGTATAATTTTATAAAATATATTTATAAAAACTTTCTAAAGATATTAAGGTGATCTTCAAGATCTATTTTATTGATTCAGCAGCTATGCACGTATGACTTACGCGCCATTGACACATCACTATACACTACTATATCAATATCGCATGCATATATACGTACAAATTTTCTAACTAACTAATCTTTCATATTAAATATTTAAATCTAATTTTAAGAATTTAACATTGTTCATGTAATCCCTGGACCAAATGTTTTACATAAGACAAAATTTTTATATAAAGCAAATATTATTATAAGTCAGAAGTCGACAAAAAAAGTTCATTTTTAAACTTTTTTTCACTTTTAGCATAAAGTCGATCGATTTGGATTATATTATTGTTTAATTGTGAAAAAGAATTTTTTAACCTGAAATTTATAAAAGCAGTTAGAAAAAAATTTATTTGAAGAATAATCGAAAATAAAGACAATTTTAGGATCTTCTTAAAGTATGTAAGAATAACTTAATAATTTTTATATACTTATAAAAATAATGAATCCGAGACATGAATAATCCATCGTGTGTAGTAAAGGATATATAAGAATATCATCATGTATATGAGAATATTCTGTTATTTAATTAATTCATTTTATTGCTTTATTGATGAAAAAGTTAATGTAGATATACTCATTCACTGGCGCTTTCACTCTATCGACTCGCACGCACGATCGCTGCAGTACTTGTGGAAAGTATTTTATCTCTCCTTTGTAAGCGCAAACTTTTGAACGCTGAAACCCGACGTAAAACTCGAGTTGCGCATAAGGAGAGATCCACTCCCTTTTTCAATCCCTTTTGCCATACCTCTTATCTCATATTCGTCATAGGAATAACCGCGAGAGGTGGTTTAAAATCGTAGCGTACGATAAAGCCGAACGGAACTCCATCGGGAATTTATTGGTCGATATCGCGTTTACTCATCCAGTCACCTCATGGCTTCCGCGCATATTAGCAGTTTAATCGCCTAATTACCTCCTCCCTTCTACAGGTTAATTCGATAGATGATTTTGTGGCGTCGATTATATCGATGCAACAAAATCGAATGCATTCCGAGAGTACGCAAAGTATGTTGATCAAGTCCCGAAATGTTCTAAGTTATCTAAGTATGAATTAATAATTATTATTAAAACAATTACGAATTTAAAGTACTTTAGGATTACTATACAGTGGTAATATAATATTTCGAAAAGAGCAAATAAAGAGAAAAATAAAATAGAAAAAAGTTTTTTTTTTCTGTATAAAAAGAATTCTGCTAATTTTTTGTATTATGTTATTTTTTATAAATATAAAAAATCAGTAAATTTTAATGATTAATTGTATAACTGATAAACAAAGTATTTATAACCGAACAACACAATTTTTTTCCAATACAAGAAAAATGCCTATAAGAACGTCCGCGATTGTTAATGCGTAAATTATATATAAAGAAAAGAATACAATTCACAAACAATTAGAATGTAATTAAGAATGTATAATATATAATGAACAAAACTCTTATAAACATTTCTCTTTTATTTAATTTATCCTTGGATAATCCACAAACTATTTTTGTTTGTTTTAATATAATTTATTTTATTTCTGTTATGACGAGGAATTTAAGATTTTCGCAGTTTCCTGACCTTCCCTACCAACATTTCTCGACTGCGTTAAATTTCTCCAATCTAAACATAGTTTCCATGGTTTTCTGCATCCTGCTTTAGGCTCGCTAAAGAAGCTCGAATGTTGCAGACATTGTGCGAAATATTGCATTCTCACTTTTCAAGACAGATATGAATATGATTCATGTTAACAGTACGAGTCTCATAATTCTTGCATCTTGGAATCAATCACGCGATATGCACATGCGATAGATGCAGAAATGCGAATAATAATTAATTGGATGCGTTATTCGAAACGTTGGATTGCAGGGAATTATAACTGTTTCTATCAAACGGATTGATACTGTCTGTTAGTGCGTATGATAACGAGAAACGAGGTCAATTACTCGTTTGATCGGAGATATCACGAGCTTGTATGATTTGGATTTAGTGTAAGTTATATCATCGTAATTCTAGTTTCAACAAAGCTAACAGCCCAGAAATGATAACTAACATCAGTGATCAATTTAAAATTTAACAGGATAAAAAATTTATTGCTTCATTCCAATATTGCATATTCATATTGATCAGAGATTTTTGTGTTGTATTATTTATAAGAATATGTCATCAGGAATAAAATTCTTTTTGTGAAGATTTTTGTGTTGTATTATTTATAAGAATATGTCATCAGGAATAAAATTCTTTTGTTTCACTAACGTTATCGCTTAATGAACTAAAATCGAATTTTATTACAAATTTGTGATAATAAATGAATAATTTACATATTTATTAAAAATTTCTTAGAAAAGTGGTAATATCGATGCACATTAACGCCTGCTGTTCTATCGCATTTAACTGTATATTGGTAAGATTCAATAGACTAGATACGTGTGCGCGTACATTATATCTTTTTATCGTCTTATTAAATCATTTGCTTTGTATTCTTTTCGATTCCACTTAACATCAATCAAGAAGTTTGCTTCGCAGTCTATTCAGGGCCAAATCGCGCACGCGAATTACTGCTTTTGTCATTAAATCACAGTTTATAAGTCACGGAATAGAATCTGCAATCTTACAGCCAAACAACCGCGGCATTAGTAAACTTATATACGTGCCTGTGGAATCATATGTCAAACGGCGTATACTATATTTGATAACAAACCAAAACAGATACTAGTGTTAAGTTACTCTTATCCGGATCAACGAGCACACATATATGTACACTTACGTGCACGCCATGTGGTTGCAACATTTGGGATTGCGGTATAGTTGAAGTTTGTTTCGCAATTCTAGAATTCCGAAATGTTAGTGCGGACATTTCAGGAATTAAAAGAAAAAAAAGAGAAGAGACAGCCGGTAAAAGCGAGGAATTTGACACTATGTTGCGCTAGATTCCCCATCAACGTACTAAAAGCTTTCTAAAATTAGAGCAGAAGTACTATGATCCAGTTTTTTTAAAACGTGCTATATTTTTCGCTCTTCGGATCTCTTTTCAATTGCGATAGCATTTGCGATACAATTTTTAAATGTATTTTAAATATTTTTGAATCACGATTAAAATTCAAGATTTCCTAAATCTTTCATTATTTTGAATCGTAGTGGTTTTTATTTTAAAATTTTCAACTTAGTGTAGATAAGTACCTGGTAAGTACCTTCAGTAACTTAAATTTTCTTAATATTTAAGTTAGAAAATTTCTTAATGTTTAGTTTCTTAATGTTTAAGTTAGAAAATTCCTACGACACGTTTATTCATAATTTGTACAAATATAATGATTCAAAGTTACTCTCAATATATATATAGATAACTTTAATTGATATTTAATTTATTAGACGTAATATTTATTATCAAATATAGACTTAGTACATTTATTTAATACATAGACAGAATTAATCTTAATATGTTTGACAGCAAATAACATTTAATTTTCAGATATTACAATATTGATTTCCCACAAGGATAGTTCGTATGCTTCTTTATTAAACATATATATGATATATATATATATATATATATATATATATATATATATATATATA
>NW_012130065.1:4986922-5003386 GCF_000143395.1 Atta cephalotes
TATATATATATATATATATATATATATATATATATATAAATTATTAACAAATTGAATAATTAAATATATTTTTAATGCGCTTCATTTCTTCCTTTTCTTTCTAATAAAAATAAATAAATCATATCCTCGCATTCAAAAGTCAAATTGTAAAAAAAGATTCCGTTGTTTCATTTCTTTTAGAATAGAGTAATTTAAAGGGATGCAATAAACGGAATGCGAACTATTGTATATGAGTATGTTTGTTACATGATATACTTGCAAAGTGACGTACGTGCAGGTCCATTGTGGCACCCGCCAAATAACAGATTCACAAGGGACGACACCGAAATGTGTATACACCCGATGTAAATTCCGTTGTTGTTCCTGTAAGTATGCACTTCTGCCTGCCATCTTCTATTACGTGGTACGTTACGCCAGAAAGAAGCGAGGATAGGATAAAAGTACAGGCACATGCTGTATTCAAAACAACTTTCACAGAAATGAAACGTTACTTTATATCTTCCTCGACGTGCCTTTTCAGTAAACGGGAATATTGCGTAACCGACTAAAAGTTGTTCTTATTTTCTCTAACTATAGTACGCTTTGGTTATACTTTCAACATATTCGAAATAAATCCTCTACCTATATTGTGAAAATGTATAAAATTACAGACTGTTATATTATTCATTATTATATGATGTAATGATTATACACATACATAAATAATGTGTAAAAATTATATAATTTACAGTGAAAACAAATAAAATTATGTTTTTTTAAAAATTGATATTTTTATCTCTAATTATGTAAATACATTAGACGAAAAATAACACAATAACAATAGTATATTTTATAGTTTTTATGTAAATGTACAAATTTTTGTACATTAATACAATATAATGGTAATACATCGCACATATTAAATTTGCATTTTTATATTCATTTTATATTAATAACATGGCTTAAGAAAAATTGTTTGTAATTGTTAATTAATTTATTAATTATTAAATATTTCTATATATACTTAACTTCAATTATAAATTTACTTTTGCAAATTATTTAATTATTATATAGAAGAATAATTTTATTTGTAAGTCGTACTTTATTTTATGTGTGTATATATATGTTTAATAATATAACAAGTTTGAGATCCACTATAAAAGATTTTTAGATACAGTTTAAAATAAGCAATATTGATGAACATTTTAACATTATTTTTAATATATCTAAGAAAATAAAAAAAATCAACTGATTCTTAAAGAATTAAATATCCTGAAAACTCGTGACTAGTCTTATGATCATCAATATTTTTCTTTAATAAATGATACAATATACGTCTAGAGGTACATTTCTCAAACGATTTTAGAAAAAAAAACCTTTTGAAAGTAAGCTTTCAAAAATATCAAAAAAGGAAGGTCAAAAATTCTTTCAGATAGCAACCTCTACGTTGTATATTTCCCTTGACGGATTTTTCCGAATTTGCTACTGCACTGGCAATGGCAAAACGTCGGTCGAACTTTTCTCTCTTTCTCTCTCTTCCCCTTTTGTTCTCTATTCGCGGCGCTGGTCTATCTAATAGCACGACGACCATCGCAGGTTTTGTATTCACTACACGCTGCGACATTTGCATTGAAATTGTTGCACCCGTCGCCGATGCGCGTTTCGCATCGTAATCCTCCCGAGCAAATGGCGAACACCGTGTGCAGCTGTAGAAAACTCACAGAAAAAAGGGCGATTGTGGCTGATAACGAACAATGCTTTTTGTCAAAGGTCAGAGATTAGTGGACGCCTTTTGCTAAATTTCCAGAATATCCAGTGCGTTTAGTAATTGGAACGGAGAGAGAGCTACATTGTAATTTCTTGTAGGTACTTCACCTTCACTTAATAATAGAGTGAAAGTGAAGTGCATTACATTGCAAGCAATGCCGTAGAGTAGCGCGTAGAGGAATTTTTTGTTACTTAATTAATTTTTAATTAATTGGTTGCAAGAAAAATGGAAAAAGATTATCTACAAGAGACTCGTTGTATTGACGAAATTTATGCGAAAGAGGATTATGAATAAAAATCTTTCTACAAAAAACGATATCATGATTCATATTTACGAGTCAAGTGTTGTATGAGACGACGAAGGAGGATGAGAGATTCATAAAACCCTTGAATATAGAGTGTATTTTTTTATAATAACAACGAACAATCTTCAACAGTATTTTAGAAATCTTAGGATATAGCTCGTACCTAATTTTTCATTAAGATCTTTTTATACAAAAAATAGTTGAACTCACATTTTCTTTGGTTGAAGAGATCTGCCTTTTCGTTCTGCCGTGATACACTCGCGGTCTTACCAAAGTGTGTCTGCTAAAATCTGAGGACGGACCTGTAACAATAAATGAATTAATTAAAGTGATGTTAAAAGATTACATTCGTACGTGATGCGGTTAAAATTTTTATTCTCATTTCTGACAAAAAATATCTATTGTAAATTTAAAATTAGAAAATACAATAAAATTCTTTTAAAAATTCCTTTCTTTTTTGATAAAACAATTTAGAGATTTTTTTTAGAATTTTTTTATCTATAGTGTTAAAGGCACTTTGTGCTTTTACTTCATCTAAATCCAGTACTTAACTTTACAAGTCAAGTGACTCTTGCAGAACTACTCAAGTGTTAACAAGCAATAGACAATGTTGAAAAAAAGTGCATCGGAGTCTACATCATAATACGGAATTTTACAAAGCTTTTTACGAAGCTTCCACATTAATGAATATACTTGGCGAACATATATCGATCGGAACTGTCTGCTTTTACGCTTTTTTCATATGTCGGACATCATCGTTTTCCATCTTTATGCATTCGATTACATGGAAATTAAGCAACACACGCAAAAAGAGTTTACGAGATGCGCATGCAAAAAAGGTATGTCACATGCAATATTTACCGAAAGACTGCGTTGGCGTCAAAAATAATTCAATGGCTGCCAATAAGTAATTATCCAACTACTAACGAAGCGTTTTAACGTCCATTAAGCTGGCATCTCTCATTATCGATAAACGAATTTTTCACTATCACAAAATTTCGCACGAGCAAAAATATTCGATTTTCCGCTAGGAAAAAAATCGTTCTACATTCACGACAGTATATGACACAAAGTACAAAAATTTGAAAAAATTTTTTTTGTAAATTTTATCGTCACTATTCACAGTTGACTATATAAACGCTATAAATTCATAGCTGTAAGTTTTTTTTTATTGACGTTTAATTAAAATAAACAACAAAATGCATTAAATTAAATGTTTCTCTCTGGACATCGATAAATTCAGAAAGCGAAATATTTTCGATGGCTAATCGAGCGCAACATCGGTATACGCGAAACTCTTCCCCAAATCGGGGAGACTCTCCGCAAATAGAGTGGTATTTTGAGTTCAATCGAACATTGTGATCAACGACGCGCAGCGAAGCTATATCCTTCCCGTCGTAGCATTCGCGGTTGTGCCGTGGGAAACTGCTCCTGTTTGTTACAGGAATGTCAACCCTCGCTGGCACTGCAGCGGCAATGTAATTACATCGACAAAAGTCCTTGACATCGGCACGAATTACAACGAGTAAATTCAGCAGCTCCGCTTTGGCCTCTGTTTTCGTGAAATCGGCTAACTGCGGTTCCGTCCTCAGAATTCTGAAGTATCAAAACTATCGACCCGTCTAGTAACGTAGAGATTTGTTTTTGTTGACTCGAGCGAACGAAGTCAACGTTACTGAAACGATGCAATTCCGACATTTGTATTCATCCGTATGGAGGAGAAGCGACTTCGAATACGGCGAGGATTCGGTGTTCGAAGAAGCGCAAAATAATTTTGAAAAGCTTGTAAAGATCTGAATATATTTATACAAATGTTTTATTTTTAAGAATAAAAAGCAACTAAATTAAATTAAAATTTATAATCCAATGTAAACCGTACATGTAAACCGTAAAGTACTATTTTGTACAATAAAATCTCCAATATTTTATCCGTAAATTCAAAATATAAATGGTAGATACCATTACAAGTATATTAAAAAGTCAGAGATTTTTGTTGAATTCATTAATTCCATATTTATCGCTTGATTATTTCAACAATAATTTTGAATTTAATAATTATTATTTTGTAAATATCTATATGATAATTTTATCATTATCATCACATGAATATTTAAATTACTTAATTTAATACAGTTATTTATTAATTAATAATTTAACTTACGCTTATTAACTCATTACTTTTGTTGTATTTCTATATCGAAACGTGGTAAATGTATTGTACGAGTAGACAAGAAGAGGAATCGGCTGGCCATTTGTCATTCTATCAACTGCACATTAAGCCCGCTAATTCTTCCTGCGTAGGTGGTAAATGAACTGAAATTATTGCTTAACGTTTCCTCCGCTTCTCGCGGAATACCATGGAAAACTGGATTTCAATTACATTTATCGCACGCAATCGATAGGTATCGGCAAACCGGTATCGACAAACTGGACGCACATAAATGCATATTCAGCATTGGCAATTATTCTCCGATAATAAATCCTTGGTACGTTGACTACAAAATTTGATAGAGAACAACGGTTTTCAGTTTAAAAATACTCTGAAATATTTTATCGATACGATATCTCATGAATGAACTGTCGACACGCTCTGAAATAAAATAAAATTCGGACCGTGATTTGTAGAGTCATTCATTTTTAACGTTTGAATACAATGACAGTAAATTGCTGATTTAATGCTTGTTCCTATAAGAAAATTATAATGTTCACTTTCCAAAAAAGATGATTGATCATCGTCATCCTCGTGAATGTTTGTTGCGTAGAAGAGCAAAAATCAGAAAGTGTAACTTTTCATGCAATTTTTTTAGTTCTCAAGAAAACAGTTGGATCTTTCTGACTGAAATGTCTATTTCATTGGTACTATGTCTTTTCTTTCAGAATATTCCAGTGCATACACATTTATAAAAGTCACTTTCTTACCAAATCAAGGGAAAGAAATCGTTCGTTTCGATGTACGCATAATACTATAGAAAGATATATATTCCTTATTTATTATGTTTTTAAAATATTTAAATGAAATTGAGATAACGTAAATGTAGACTTTTTTCAAATTACTTTTTATTGAACGCACAAGCATCGGATCTTTATTTATGCAGCTTACCTCGCACGCAATTTGGATGATACGCTGGTGAATGGAAGCGATAATAGCTTCCTACGATGGGCAGCGATGCGACATACGCGTCGGATCGCGATCACGTTCGAGAGCATTTATCAGGCCACATCGTCAAATTGCGAACACGTTGATCAATCACGAAATGGGTCAACGTGGAATTTTGATTGGCTCTTTAAAGCGCAACAGTACAAACGATGCAAATTTGTACGATTGTTCACGAAGTCACTGTGCGGAATCTCGCACATGTGCGACGGCTTTTATGGGAGCGAGATTGACGTCAATGGCAACGACGATAAAAAGAAGTCGCGGATAAAAACGGATCCCGCAAATATACGAGAACGCGAAGGCGTCAGTGGCCGCGAGAGAGAACGATCTCATCGAGATTTTTTTCCACATGCCTCCACATTTCAAGAAGCAAGTGCCTTCAACCCTTATCCGGGGTCTCACCGGATACGGATGTTTTTATTCTTGCCAGTAAAACGTATGGACATTCGTTCTTTCATTATAAAATTTAAATACTGTACATTAAAAATGTCGTTAGATATTAATTAAAATAAAATCTACTGGTTTTTTAAGAGAGCTTTTTTGAAGAGATGTTTGATTCAATATATGTTTATAAAAGTATCATAATCAGTGTAGAGAACTTCAATGCTACAAAAATTTATTCTGATGACATTGATGTCTTTGGAGATGTAAGAATGTCATTAAAAGAACTTATAAATAAATAGATATACATATATATCTCCATTACTTCAAAAGTAATACAATTTAAAAATCGGATAAACATCATTCTAATAGTTATAAAAAATGAACTAATTTAACTTCAAAAAATAGTCAAAAACGTGTTGCAATAAAAAAGGATGATTTTTAATGGTGTAAAACAAAAATGACAAAAATGACATTTGATCATGTTAAGAATGTTTTTATATTTTTGAAAAATATTTTTGAAAAATTCTATTTTACCAATTTTATTTGATTAATAACTCTCTGATAAGTTGAAAAATGGTTTTTCCTCTTTTTCTGGAAAACTTAATGTTTTGAAATGTCACTTTTGAAGTAAGAAAGCAAAACGTATGTATATAAGTTTACGCATTATAAGTTTTACGTATTTCGAGAATTACTTCTCAAAAAATCTTGGACAACTCGATCAAATAGCGAAATAAATAAATGCTGAACATGTAACATAAAAGCATCTTAACGAAACCGAATAGTGAAATAAATAACTGCTACACATGTAACATAAAAGCATCTTGTACAAATGTATCGTGAAAATCTTGCAAATATTTACCGTGAAAATATTTGAGTGCACGCGATCGGATAAACTGTAATAACAGCTCGTGAGTTTCGATATAGCAACAACGAATCATTCTAACCGACCGGGTGTGACGTGCGTTCGATAGCCACGTCAAACTCGCTCCCGATACACCGCAAGTGTACGGTATCTGTCCGTAAAATCACGTGAGAAAGAGAAGAACGTTATGCGGATGTTATGAGCGCGGACGCGCGAAATTTTTGCACGCCGAATAAAGTGATCCGCATAAACCGAGCTGTCGTTGCAGAATCGCGGCTTCGCGTTGCGCATTTTCTATATATTTCCGCAAGCGAGCAAATTTGTTCGGACAATTCGGCCATTCGCATATTCGTTGCCACATATGCGAATGTGCTCGCCCATAACTGATATTAAATTTCTCTCTGTTCTCTTCTCCTCTTCCAATTTCTTTCTTCTCCTCACCGCTATATGGAGACCATTCTGGTTAATATGGGCACTTTCCTCTGTGATTAAATTCAAATAAACTCCAATCACCGCGCCATCGCACTTCTCATGTGCAAATAATGGATATTTAATATTTGAGTAATGTCGACTAATACCGAGATGATGACTAGTTGCACGCGCCGTTTTATACAAGCCAGTGTGACGCGTAGAACGCAACGCATGCTAATGAGATTCACGTTAAACTGCGAATGAAACTCGCACTTCACATCGCGTTTATTCCAATTCACTAGTTTCAATTAAATGGAACGCAATATTCTTTATCGTTTCAAATGAATTATTTGATATTCTTTTTTTTATACTTTGCCAAATATAACAGAAATATATAAAATGTAAAATAAAAGGATTAAACTCATCATACATCTGCACAATAATTTTATCGAATTTTTTATTCTACCTTCTCTCTAAAAAATGGTTTTAATATCGATAACATTTCGTAAAAAGATATAGTGAATAAAGCTTTCGAAAGAGCTTTTCTGCATGGAAAAAACAATTTTGCTGAAGTACACTGAAAAAAAAATATCCTAAATTTCAATAAATATTTATTTAAGTAGTTTACCAACTGAATATATAAAAATTAACCAAGTTAAATATAAAAATATATTTATTTGGTATAAAAAATATTAATTTGATTTAACAATCACTTTTTTTTATTAAATAAATATTTATTTATTGTAAGTAAAATGTTTAATTGGCAGTATTCAATAAATAAATAAATATTTATTTAATTTCAAGCTATTTTTTTTTCTCAGCGTACCTACAGATAAATATGGATCCGAAAATAATTTTGTTGGAATCCATCAAAATAATTGCAAGAATCTCAAGCATATAAACAATGCTGCAAAAAGTTTTAATATTTTAGCAATTAGCTTGAGCGTCATATATAATTATTTTGATAGAGGCAAATTTGTATCTAGCTGAATTTTAAATGAGGTAACTGGACCCAATATGGGCGTGTACTAAAAATGCCTTATTGCTGCTTATAAGTAATTACATTATTAATTCAACAAATAGTGATAGTAACTCCTGCTGATTGTCTACCTGATTCGATTGCATTAGTTTATTGCTCAATTTGTTTGTTAATCTGTTATCAGTAAAATGCAAAATCTCGAGATGTAATAATGTTTTATAGATAAGTAATTATACTTCCTAGTTTTAATATAATAGTTTTAGTATAATTGTTAAAAGATTGTTATTAATTTCAGTAATTCATGTTAATTTCAGTAGTTCATGTTATAGTTCTACTCATCTTTTACAATAGTATATATTTAGTTTATATTTTTGTAACAATTTTTCGTTTATAAAAAGAAATGAAACTTTTGGTAGAATGAATATGGTCAACTAAGCATATACAATATTAACATGAGTTTATATATATATATACATCGAAACAATTTTTTTTAGTATTTTTTCCAGATTATTCCGGATCATGGATTTTAATTTATCTGCTGAACATTATGAAAATAAATAAATAAGTAGATAAGTCTATTGTGTTTGGAAAACAGTTTTTTTATATATTTTTAGGTATTAGTAAACATGTTAAAATGTTAATAAATTTATTATCTTATAAAAGTATCACTGGATTTAGCCTCCATTTTTCTTAACATTTTTTTTACAAAATAGGGAAACATATTTAGATTATATTTAGAATATAGGATACATAAGGGATGCGTGGAATGTTTTTTTAAAATTTTTATAGTATCTATATATAAATATTTGGAAATGTTTCATATTTTTTATTAACATTCAGAAATCTTTCCTTTGAATGTGACCATTAAATTTCAATTTTGAACTCAGCAAAAAATTAGAAAAAATCGCAGAACTTAATAAGGAATATAAAGAGTTATCTTACTTCAGCAAAATTGTTTTTTCTGTGGATAAAAATTGCATGTAAATTGCAATTTACAAAGATCCGGTTTCCAAGATTAGAATTGTCCGAAGATTAGAATTATCCTTCATAAGAAGGTAATGCGACGTTATTGATGCCATTATAAATATCATTATATCCTTGTCTCATCGCTCCCCTCTCCCCCCCCCCCATTATTATCTGCGCAGAATTTTATACGCTTTCAAATTTCTCTGCTTGACGTTTGTAAGTTATGAAACTCGCACGTCTCTATGTATCCGCGACAGGTGCACTCGGGGGAACGAGTTTTGTGCCTTTATCTCGTTTCCGCGATGCTCACAAACAACAATTGCCACTGGTATGCAAAACGGAACAGCGCAAGTCGAACGAATAACTCTCTCGCGCCGATGTAATTGGACTATGTATCTCCAGCTATCACAATTACGGTACGACGGATTTAAGCCTATCGAGTAACTGGTTACGCCTGCCGGTCGATTTGTCATTAATTTCCTGTCGGAGTGGCTGTACGATACGGGGAAATCGGATCCGGTTATGCAGCATCGCGTAGCAAATCAGCCGTGTATCGCGAAAATCTTGACAACTCGACATGAATCATCCATATTGCTACTAGCGAGAACGATTCTCAAAGCAATGTCGATGCTCGTTTTATGAAACGAAGCAGACAATGATTGTAATTTTTACGTTGTTATTGTTTATTATTGTTCAATCGATAAATATACTACCTGGATAATTTCTGGAATTGTTGTCCCTGATGTCATAACATAACATTCATCCAAACAACGGAACAGTTTATAATTTCTTAAAAATTCTTAAATATTCTTCATTAATAATACATTATAATTTATTGGATTGAACATTTTAGAGAAAAATGGAAAATTTGTAACAGATTGTATAATTGTGGCTTCGTAATTATGGCTTCGTAATTATTTCCATTATTTATACGGCTCAGTCTTACATCTAATAAATAATAATTTATGCAGATTGTTATATACATATTTCATTTATAATAATAATATATGCTAAACTGACATAAACGAACAATGGAAAATTCAAAATTACATAAGAAATGTTGAAACATAGTCTGATCTTGAGAACGTTAAAATAATCGAAAGAGTACACAAATTCGGAGATGTTTGGCTAAATGAAAATTATATTTCAGGAAAGAGGGGCACGACATTTGTTTCAGCCATTTTCCATATCTCGGTCGAGGTCTCAAGATAATCCTGATTTATGGCATGGGTCACCCTATATAGAGCAGATAGCATAGCCAACTAGACTCCGCCATCTGGTCTGTCGTAGTAAGCTTACACAGGCGAATGGTCGAATACAAATCCGTCCACGTCGTTAATCAAGTAACTGTATCGCGCGTGTCATTGACCTGAAAAGGTGTCACAAATTCGACAAAAATCGAAGAGTGAACTGAAAGCCCGATTACGTTAGAATAAAAAATAATTTTTGCGGTTCTCGAATACAAAAAAAGAAATCAGAAATTGTTCATAACTTTCTTCCTCGATATTTAAAATATTTTCGATAAATATATGTAAAGTTTCTTTTTTTGTCGAAATAACTATTTATAGCCCACTTTATACTTCGAGCATAACTCGAGAACAAAACCTATCGCAGAAATTCGAGAATAGTGTACTAGAAATACAAAGACGATCGAAGTTTCCGCATTTTTCATTCTTATACATACATTATATATGTACGTATTTTTCATGCTCAGTTTGTAATACACAATTTTTTATATTTTTATTCTCAATTCTCCATTATCTTCTTTACGTTACATATATAGTTTTTTCTCTTCACTTCTTTCAATATTATTCTATATTTTCTTATAGGTAATCGAAATGGATTTGTAACTGGTTCATTTCTTTGATCTTATACAAGTTAAATACTTTTATTGTAAAATTTTTTTTTTGTAATAAATCATTTGTTCGAATTATGCTTTAAACGGTAAACTATATTAATTAACTATATTAATTAACTATATTAATTAACTATATTAATTACGTATTAATAATTATTCACATGATTAATATGTAACAAAACTAATTTGATGTTGCATTAGTAATAAAGTTAATAAGAACTTGATTGTTTTTATTTATAGGGAACTATAGACATTTTACGTTTCACGGTATCAATTGAAGGAATTGAATGAAATCACAGCGGTAGTTTATGATTCTTCAATTAAATGCAATTCGCATGAGCGGCAAGTTCGAAAGATGCTGCGGTATGGTTGCGCAAAGATACAGCACGACATAGTTACATCGCAGAAAGTGAATTAGTGACGGACACTTAGGGCACAATTAATTCGGCATGTAGTGGACTAACGCACGCGTCAGATCGGTGCACATGCGAAAGCGGATCTGTGTTCCCATGGCTCATATCCCTAATCTCACACGTGTCCCCGCAAATGTAGCTACGCGCAAACACGGTTCTCTCGACGAAGAACGACGGCCATAATCGTGCGTTCTTGTATCTCGCGCGGCATGCACGTCACGTAATTCTCAGCGCTGTCTCATTTCTTTCGTTCTATATTATATACGCTACATCAATGTAGCAATATATATTCTTTTTCGATGAGCAAGCCATCAGCGAACGTGTGAATTTCTTCTATTCGTCGAAAGAAGCGAAAAATATTATTTCTCTCTTAGAAAATTTGAGAAGTAGTTTTAGCATTTAAAATTCGTGAAATACTGCAATGTAGTTTTACTAATTATAGCATACAACGTTCATTAATAAATTTTATATATAATTTCAATTATTTTTATTGTAACTCTAATAAGGCATACGGCGAGAAACATTTTGCTAATGCGAGGCTCGTAAAAAATATAAATAAAAAAAATAAGCGATATATGTGCTTATGAGAGTATGGATATAAATTTGCGCATGTATCCTGCGTAATTTAAGAGAAAAATGTATGCGGAGCAACAGGAAAATATTCCAGCAAAATAACATGAAAGTAAAGAAAGCTTTTCTGTCGTTAAAAAAACAACCTATCTCATGATAACATGTATTACTGATAAAAATTTGAATCTTTACGTTTCAAACAAACATATATAAAGAACAAACATATACAAAATATATAAAGATATTATATAGATGCGTGACAGAAAGATAATAAAGATTTCTTTCTAAAATTGATTAATTTTAAAAGTTAATGCCGTCTAAGCTATAATAATATCAAAAATCGACGTGAATGTGATATAATTTATTGTAGAAGAGCGTTTAAGAGAGATTATGTGATACTGATACTCATGGGCAATCACCGTAGCATTTTCGGATTGATTACAACGTGAATAAATGCAGCCGAGTTTAATGAATAGACCAATCAGAATTTCGTTTCAACACTGCTCCGCCGATCCCTGCTTGTTCTCGTTAGTCAATTAAACAGCATAATTATAGCTACGTTTACTATAAGAGAGTCTCTCGATACATGATTCACAACGGACGTTGTTAACTCTACATTTTATTCACACATTTATTCGCACACCGCACACATAAAAGCTGTACATCAATGATTAGGACAGTTGCAGCAAATAGCGATTATCGATTACACAACATGGAGACGGGCTCCTTCGTAGATCGTTCACGCAATCGTTCACAGGAATATGGAACAGAGGATGATGGATTTTCAATAGAGTTACGGACATTCAATTTCACAGAATATTCTGCACGTTTCACCGCTCTCAAAATCTATTTTCGCCAAAAATGGAACACAAATTTCATGCTATCTGTATATTCATCGATACAAGCGATGCGGCGCCGCTACCGTTTCCTACCGTGAAAGCAATTTTTATATGGACTTGACACTACTCGTCGTGCTGAATTTGTCGTTCTTTTTTTCGCTAGAATAACCTCATTCTCGCATTTGATAGAGCTGGCGGCGTCAATCCAAAGCAGCTTATCGCGTTGATGGCATTTGCAAGGCTTAGTAACGAATTGGCTTCGCGGATCGAATATCCAGATCGTATGCTTGTTCACATATTTGTTTGCGTTTTTCTGAGACGATTTTACCGCTTTTAACGGATTAATAGGCATTCGAGCGCAAGAGATAAGTGCACAAGTAAAAAATCGGTTTATTTGTTAAGACTTTGATGCACGATATCTATTTTTTTATACAACAAATCCCATAATAATATTAAGAAAATGTAACAAGATAGTAACAAGCAATGCCATATTATTAAAATTTAGATTGCCACTTATTAATAAAATTAAATTAAAATATACATACATTATTGATTTTACGAAATGTATATGAGATACACTGATGCATACGAAATGCAACAGTTGAAGCTGATTGCTAGATAGAATGTCAATACAATTTCTTGCAGCATTGCTCATCACGCTTGAGTTTCCTACATAATTATTTTGATATTCAAATTGTTCTTTTGTGTATAGTTAGAAAGACCGTCAATATTCCGTCAATATTTGAAATTTTTATTTTGTATTATTTTATTTCTCTTAAAAAAAATTTCAATATATTGTATATTAAAATAATACTTGCATTCTTAATTTCTCAGAAAAACGATAAAAATGAGTAAATTGAATTAACGCCGAAAATATTATGTTATTCATCTAACGACTGTCAGTTACTGATGTTCAATATCAAACTAGACATAATACTATGTCTATATAACTCATGTCTTTTAGGGAGGAATTTCACCCTTGCGTACCTTCTGTACGTACAAAGAGTTCGTAAGAGCATCAACGAACAGACTTTACGGTTAAAAAAAGTCCTTTGAAAGAGCAAACGTTTTCTTGTGCAGAATCATAAAAATTGCTCGCACGGTGGAAATATCGCCGAGCGGTAATTGCACTCGCGCAAGATGCTCTTTGTCGACACTCAAGAACTGCTTGCATAGCGATGCATACGATCTCTTGTATACCTGTTGTATCACTTGTCTTATCTTAAGCGAGCTTATATATCGCTTATATATCTATTCACAAATAGATTTCTTCCGTTCGCACAACACGCGATATGCATACATCTTTAAATAAACTTGTTAAATAATTACTTTTACAGATAGTTATAAGGACAAGTCTATTAAGTCCTTTTCGCGATGTTCCAAATTTTTTTTGCGGATTTTGTACATGCATGTATTATTCCAGAATAAAGCATTTTCTGTAGAAAGAAACTAAAATTAAGTGCCGTGAAATTTACACAAAGGAATGATTGTAACATTGTGTTATAGAAATTAAGATAGAGAAGAATTATATAATGTTATTATATAATTTATTATATAATTTATATACAATAAAACATATATATGATAATTTAATATGAATTATGTATTAAATAATTATTAGAATACTATTATAGAAACTTTGAAGTTTTTTCAATATCTGCCCATACAATCAAGATCAACATTTACAATTTTTCGACTCATAAGTTTTTGCACACTTCCAAACTATATTAAAAATTCTGAAAATTTTATAAAAGAGAGCGACGTAAAAAAGCTCTCGAGAAATTAAATAAAATATTCGTGTATACATATTACATAAAAATTAAAATAGAATCTATAAAATAATAACAATTAGATACACTAATGCGCACTATTAGAGCCATTATAAGGACTGTCCAAGAAAAAAACCTTCCCACACAAAAACTCACATATCCTCCAAATCACTTGACCGATTTTCAAAAATAAACCCATTTTAGAAACGTCTTTTAATTACAATTAAAACTATATTTTAAAAAATTCTTAAAAACTACTTTTGACAAAAATTTTTAATTTTTTCTGGAATCCCCTTCATACTTTTTATGGTGATCTCGGTCACTTCCTCGGATGACCTCTTTCTTTGCTGTTTTTGGATTCTGAAAACCCTTTTTTCTTCTAGATCTTTCTTTACGGGTGATAGTCAAGTCTTCCTTGAAACGCCTAATGACTATTGACACCGTTTTCCTGCAAACTCCCGCCTCCCGCGCAATTTTGATGAAACTCCACTCTGGGTGTTCTTGAAAAATTTTGATTATGGATTTGCGTGTTTCTACTTCACTTGCTATTTTGCAACTGAGAACAAAGCGATTACGAACTGTTTCAATCGTTTCTTACATTCATTGCAAAGCCTACTAAATTAAAAAAATTTTTTTTTTTAAGTGATTTGAAGGATATGTGAGTTTTTGTGTGGGAAGGTTTTTTTTCTTGTATAGTCCTTATATTAATTTAATTTGAATGTAAAAGTGAAATATAAATATTTCGAATGAGAGATAAAATATATATTTACAGAGTACAATAAAGAACCTAACAGAGTACAATAAAGTATCATATAAATATTTCACGGCTTAATCGATTTCTATATTTATAATAAACACATCTATCTTCACGTCAATTTGTACGATGACTTTAATGTGAATCAATACGCTGAATGTCCAATTGAATTGACTATAAGATATAAGATACATGAAAAAAATGAATTTTGCTGAAACATCTAAAAATATAATACTTAGATAGAGAGAGAGATTTGAAAATAATTTTGTTGGACCATCAAAATAATTACGTAGGAATCTCATACATGATGAGTAATATTGTAAAAAATTTTGACATTTCAGCAATTAGTTTAAAACATACATATTTATTTTGATCATCCAACGAAATTATTTTTAGATCTGTATTTAATTAAATTTTTAGAGATACTTCAGCAAAATCATTCTTTCCGTGTATTGTATTCAATAGAATATTATCATGAAGATTAGCATGATGCAAGTATCTAAAATGTAACATCGTAGCAGATTAGCATTTAGTCAGGGCATTTAGTCAGTTCCTATTGAACATCTCCGTTCAATTTAATTTGACACTCATTGCTTTTCACTAGATGCAATTACACTCTCACGCGAATCCATATGCATAGACCGCAAGCTCAATGCGTGTCATTTATGGCTTTAAGAGAATCCCCTTTCATGCAGACTGACCGCCCATTCTGCAAATTCAAGGAGGACTTGTCCGTTGCACTGACACATCACATATTCAGAAGAATAGAGATCCCTCACCGCGAGGAATAGACAGCGCACTGCCGTATGCACGTTTGCATATTCGAAAGCAACAATCCTTGACGCTGCCATTCTGAACGCAACGAAACTTCTGTGGATGTCGATAGAAATGTTACGGATTACGTTTATTCAATATTAATTCAGAGATGAATTTTGATCGAACGATGAATCAGAAGTGATAAAACATTATCTAGATTTGTTAAGTTAATAAATTCATATATACATTCGGCATACTCTCAACTAATATTATCAATTATATATGTAAATGCATGAGTTTCGTTTCATATTAAAAAAATTAATTTCTCGGATGTCTCAAATGCATTGAATTAGACGGAGAGAAAAGAAGAAAGATAGTTCGTCATCCGAGTTAGGGTTAATTGTCACGAATAGGTGTTAAGTGGTCCTTTCAAGTCTTGGATTACCGTCAGCAAAATTTACTGCTCTCCAGTTACTACTCCTATATTTTCTTTCGCATAATATCACTTCCTTTCTTTATTCGCGAAAATTGTAATATAAATGTTATATACATATTGCCTGTTAATATTATTATATATATAAAATCTCTTCAACATAAAATAATTATTTGAATAATCTATGAATCATTAATTAATGGTTCAATAATAATATTCACAATATATACATAATATTTATTAAAATGTCATTAGTGTTATT
>NW_012130065.1:5003668-5009115 GCF_000143395.1 Atta cephalotes
TATATATATATATATATATATATATATATATATATAATTTTAATCTATTAATATATATATATATATATTTATACAATATAAGTAGAATTATTATCAATATAAACAGAAAAAGCATTCGTGAAAATTTCGCGGCATTTAATTTTAGACTCTTTCTGTAGAAAAAGCTTTATTCCGGTATCAATAATTGCTTTCACTTTTTCACAAAGACGCTTTGCTTTATGTTATCATGAAAGCGGATAATAATCCTTCGATCAAGGTCTGTAATAATAAACTATAGACAATGCACAAAGACATGTGATCGCAGAATACTATTAAACAATTATATCAATGTATAAAACTAAGGTCAAACGATAGCCACACTTTGATAATTATAATTAATAAGTGTGTTTATTTTGTTTCCTACATAGCCGATAACGGCAGCACTCGCGATAAAACGGAATTCCGTCTTGAAGAATTGCTTCATGATCATTGTTTCGAGCCGTCTTTGCTTCTACCTGCATTAACGTTTTATTTTCGGCCGTTTTCAGTTTTCTGTGAAAACTTTTCTTCGCGGACGAACGACTTGCTTCATATATTTTCACTAGTGCCTTGGAGATTGCGATAAAATCTTTTTAAGGTCGTACCGTCCGATTGCTTTTATATCTCTAACAATTCTTCATTCACGTACAAAGTGACTTAAAGACCTCAATCTCCGTTTTAATATTATTTGATGAATTTCAAGCTATTTGAAAGAAATTTTGAAAAAGACTATTTAATCGCAATGTTTTAATATTTGATAATTTTAGTATTTCAATGATTAAATCTCGAATAAAATGTTAGTAAATTTTGTAAATTTACTATAATAAATAATTATTTTAATTTTTATATAATTTTAATTTTTAATTGCGCCACCTATGATTCCCTTTCACTAAGAAATCCCATTCTGTCTCAAATAAAAACATTATTCTTGTTTCTCTATGTTTTATTTTGTTTTTAAGAAGGCATCATCTTGCAAGACGACAAACGTTCCTTTTTTTCCGCTTCACTTTTCTCCCTTTTATCCGCTACAATCTACAATATATTAAACCGAAATCCAAGAGAAGACAAAATAGTTGTGTTCAAATGTAATTCGAAGATTTATACTAGGCAAAAAATAAATCGATTATTGATTGATGATAAAGATAAAACACCCAGTTGATGTGGTTTAGTTCTCTAGGAATATACTTTCCGAATCCTTTGAAATTAGAATGATTCGAAATAACAACACTTAAATCAACAATTCAAAGTTTAACAATTCAAGATTTTTAGTTTGTTTTTAATTGCATTACATTTTACAGATTTCTTTAACGAAACAAATTGTTTGCGTACGATTAATTAAGCTAATGTATTAAAAACAAATTAAACTGCTGTTGTAAATATTATTTTTAGTTTATTCAAATAAACACGTTTTCTTTCTTAATTAAGTAGGATTTGTCGCATTTTGGGGAAAACATGAAAATAAATTTATCATCGGTTGTCAATTATAAATAAGTATAAACGGACAATTATCTTATTATGAAATTATTTATTTTATTTCTCTTATAAACTTATTTTATTCGTATCCGAGTAGCAATATGATGATTTGTAATAAAAATGTTATGTTTCCAATCAAAAATACCGCGGAATATTTCTAGGAATCCCTCGATACATCAATAATGTGCGTTGATATGGGTGACTTTTAAAGTTTTCTTATTTTAGAAATAACATACGTCTTATGCCTATTTTCACCAATATAGATTAACTTTAATCTTGATCTTCAACTTATTCTTCATCTTTCTCTAATCCTTAAAATTAGAAAGAGATGAAGAGATGAAGTTGAACCGAGATTAATCTATATCTGGAAACGGACATTACTCTTTTCAATGTTTTTTATTGTTCTCTTTGTGTCTTCTATTAATTCCCATTTCTATCTGCACTGGTGTGCATCAACGAATGCAGACTCGCTAATGAGACGAATGAAGTAATAAGAATTCCTCGCCGTCGCCGGTCTCCGTCGAGACGTCCAATACGAAAAACATCATAGCTCGCCATAACGTACACAACAAAAAGTATATCTCTGTGACTGCATTCGTGATTTCAATTACTCGTCGCTTCTTCCACTTCTTCCATGCGATAAAAAATTTAGTAGTAAATAACACCGTCATAATTCATTCTTACGAAGTGATAAATATTAAAAAGCAAAAAATTGGACAAAATTGTCTTTTCAGCTATTTATTATTTAACTTCATTATTTCTCATCAATTTTATAACAAGTAAGATGAATTATTAGGATTACTATAATTTAACATTTAATTGGTAATTATAATGTTTGTTTATTTGACAACATGTGCTTGGTGCATGTATTTCAAAATGTATTATAGTGAATTTGCTTGTAGATTAGAATACCTCATCGATCAATATTGATATTTCATTCCGTGCAGACATAAAATTGATTACGACAATTAATGGGCGAGACCGAATCGTGTTTATTCCATTTAACAGGATCTGTTCTGTGTACGGATATCATTGTTACCCATTATTGGATATAACTTATATATAATATAAATGCGGTAATCCTGACCAAAACTATGCTATGCAAAAACAATGGTTCATATCTAATTTACTGTTTATCGTACTTAATAATATGCGAACGGATCATTTGATTGCGGGCACTTCGCCTATCGTAAACATTACGATTCTTGATTTTCAGTTTGTGGATAATAAAACGAGTTCTCTCTTCATTAAACCGCAGGAAGAGCCTAATTTCCTGATGACACTATCTACGGGAATACTTTAAATTAGATAAAGTTCATCTCACGTCTGTTTGTGTCAGTCATTTCCGACTTCTCAGTAAATGGCCGATAATTAATTTGTTATATTTAGTATTAAAAATAAAAAGTAAGTTCAACAGCCGGTTGACAATTAAATATGCTAAAAAAATATTGTTTAAATACATTTAAAAATAGATTATATTTTTGGTTTTTATTGAAAATGTATTCGCTAATAAAACACATTTTGTATGTGCTAAGTTAGCAAAAGTTTTTGTATTTTATATTTTATAATTAATAAACATTTAATCATATTTTATAATTATTAAAAATTTAATCATATTTTTACGATTTCATCTCAACAATTATTTGATTCTCATGTAAGTTTCAATTCAAATATCTAGTAATTTATGCAAAAGGATGTACAAGAATAATGTTCAATAGAGCATGTGTAAATCTTGCTACACTATTGACTCCATTAAAAATTAAAGAATGAATATAAACTGAAGGTTAGACGAAGCTATAAAAGAGTCGTAGAGAGGTGCACATTTTATTTTCCACGCTTCCAGGCGATGCATATTCGAGCTATGTAGACACACCCTCGTCTTGGGCCGATGAGTTTTTAATTACATCGTAATTGGAAATATGATTATATGACGATTAATGGAGCAGGAACAAGCAACAATGACGCCTCCGATGATGGCAAATAATTGAAGTGTCGAGAATGCTGCACTAACAAAGATCATACAAACCAAAATGCTAACGTGATGAAAATGTATTATATTAGCAGTACACCTTTTAAATGATTATAACAGACAAAATAATTATATTATATTTTTCGCAATAAGTTAATTATAGGTTTTTAAGATATTAATAGAATTATTATTAAATCGATAATCAATTAATTTAATTGCGAAATTATTATTTCAGTTTATGAAATGTTTGTGTTTCGAATCTGACAAATCGAATCGATGCGCACATTCTATAGAAATGACGATTGCATATATATTTATATTATACTTGTATATTCACTATGAATATTACTAAGCACCAAGAGTCGCTTTTATCGAAAATGGCATTTTTTCTTCTTTTATTTATAAACAGTTCTCTGTCAATTTTTATTTAATATTGTTTATAATGATTATATTTTTATAATATAGTACAATTATATAATAGATATACAATATATACAATATTTTATATAAATTGTATTGTTATGCATTGATACAAAAATTAAAAAAAAATTGTTGTACATCGAGAGATTGTGAAATAATATATAACTATTTTCTATATCACAATATATTCAAGCAAAAATAAATTTTCTGCAAAATTTTAATGAAGGATCGCAACCTGATCGTAATACGAAGAATGCGAAAACAAACATGACAGGACGCGGATAGAAATTCCGCAGAGAGCAGCTCGGCGATTAGTTGCGAGCATGAAATCCATTTTGAAGTCAATCCTGCGTTGACAAATTCATACGTCGGCTCTCGAGAAAATCCCTATCGAGAGTTCTGAGAGCGTTGAAAACACGATCGTGCAAAACTTTTCAATTACACGTTAATTGAAAACGAGATTACCGAGCGGTTAGTAAATAGCTGTGGCATCCGGAAGACGGATCGCTGCATCTTCGATGGAATTCCGTTAACGATCACGGGATGAAAACGTAAGCGAGAACGCCGCAAGGAAAGTTCTCCTTGTTCGGTAACTCATCAGACATCGACCCGACATCGAGCGATGGTTTTTCGATAACAGGGACCTAGCGATCCTTACAGAGACGATATTGCCAATGGCGAACATTTTTATTCCGCTCTCATTTGAATCGTCGAACAATCATTTTCATTTCGGATATGCAAGGCGATTTTATTATTCGTTTACTGGCAACCATGATTCTATGATTAAAAAAAAAGAGTTGATTTGTCTCCGCCCGTTAGAAATATTTCTCTCACTGCAATAACATCGAAACCAATAGAACAGAAGAAATGAATAGAAATGAAATATATATATATATATATATATATACTTATATATCGAAAGTCTCCGGAAGATTAAGTACTTAAAGTTTAAATTATACATATATAAGGATCTGGAATTTGAAGGTATCATCATTAGATAGAGCGATTTACTTAATAAAATTTTTAGGATTTTTGACAAAAACCACTTTCTTTTATTTTAAAAAAGGTGTTTCAGACTCTCCAAGAGAAAACAGCCGTATTAAAAATATGTTACATTTATTAATTTTAGAGAAAGGATTTGTAAGTTAATTGAGATGTTTCATTAAATATAATTGTATACAATATACAGGATGAGTCATTTTTAATGACACACTAAAATATCTTGAAAAATATAATAGATGGAAAATGTTTCAGACAAAAGTTGCTCAATTATTAGGGGGAAAGAAGATGAGGATCTTAGTTTGCTTTAATGAGATATCCTTAAAGTCAGATCAAGGTTACCTCAAATTTTTTTAAATGGAAACCCCAATTTTTTATTTAACGCACATACCGCTGCGTTAAAGCGTTAAGATTTTTTCAAAACATATAAAATATTTTTTATTGAATACTTTACAAGTTATAGAGCTTGAAAATTAACAGGTCAACACTCCGTTTGATCACATTAATATATTAATCACTCGTCAAGCAATTGTTATAACTGTATCATTTTAAATAGAAACTCCTGTTG
>NW_012130065.1:5009239-5022793 GCF_000143395.1 Atta cephalotes
ATATATAAGTATTGTAATGAATAATTTGAACATATTTATTAATTTTAGGAAAAGGATTCGAATAAATTAAGAAATGCAACTGCATATAAGAAATAATTATCTGCAGATTTTTTTTTTAAAGATTGTGATAAATAATTTGTAGAAAAAGTCAGTGCTTCATTTTAATATTATTAATGAAGAAATATTTGTCTAAAAATGGATATTTCAATTATAAGATGGTTGACCGTTTCGACGAAGTTTATTCGACGAAGTTTATTCGACGAAGTAACAGACTTAGCTGTCCTAGCTCCGTTAACGTGCTCCGTTTATTTTGGGTGTTCACCACATCCATTCTGCAACCGCCCCTGCACGCCCTCGGGTAAATGCAGAATGCAGTTAAACGCTTTTCGAGGAGAGCGTGCATGGAGAAAGTTCTAATTACAAGATCTACATACAAATATTTAATCTGCGATTAAAATTCTTGGGAATAATTATTTCCAATCAACTTTGTCAATCACATTCACAAAGAGATAAATTTCAAATTACAGAAATCAAACGGTCTACTTAGATCTTAAATTTGTATAATTCTTGTGTGAATTAATATATTACCTTAGAAACGTGTGCCGAAATGATTTTTCGGTCTTGAAACGCTAATTCTATTAAACTACTGCAGTAATATCACAAGTTAAATTGACTAGCAATTTAACAAATTTTTTATGCTTATTCGCATTTTCGAAACGATCTTAATAATGTTGAATGACATATTAAAATCTGTAAATAATTAATTCTTATTGCGAAAAATATTATCTCAGCCGGCAATCGAACTGGATCTCTTGCATTCCGTGTGAGCGTCTTAAGTCTTTAGACTATCGAAGCATATTTCCGAGATAAATTTCATCTTAAATTATTTTCTTAGATATACGTACAATTAATAAATTGTAAAATATCTATAATCATCCTCAAATGACAGATTTAAGAAATTAGAATAATGGTAAACCCGATTGAATACATTAGTTCGTATTAGTGCATAGTAAAGCCGTTGTATATTAATTTAATCTGAATGTAAAAGTGAAATACAAATATTTTGAATTAAAATGCATATTTTACTTATAACAGTATTTATTTATAACAGTATAGTAATGTATAAAATGTATATAGAGTATTTCATGGTTTAACTGGTTTTTTTATATATTTATAAACACATATCTTTATAATAAACACATATCAATTTGTGTATGGCTTTAATGTGCACTAAGTATGTCCAATCTAATTCGCTGATATTAAAGAATTTTGATGAATTCAATCTGATGCTAGAAATGTAAACATTGCGCAAATTGTCGCAAATAAACATAGAAATTGTTTTTGAGTGTGTACAGCATTAAAATCTAAGTATGCTAAAATTATATAGTAGTACATCAAATTATACTAATTACCTGATCTTTTTCCCTATTTCTCTTAAATAATTAATATTTTAAGTTTTTCTCCCGTCTTTTAATTATTCATACACGATCGAATACTTTTCTGAAATAACACGTCCTTGCTTCGGAATTACGAATAATTAAGACTCGTGTCGATGATGAATTTTCGTAGCTCCGAACTTGTGGCAGAGATGTCCATGTCATCGTGCATATTTCTAGAAGGGCGAAGTTCACGATCGGGGAGGAACATGTGATGGTCAAAGGGAAAGTAATGCTCGCATGTGTTCAGAACGCGTAGTAGCGCCGAGTACAGGGACGATGACACACGCCCAATATAAAATCCACGAGTGTGTATACATATACACACATACACACACACACACACACACACACACACACGCGCGCGCGCGCGCGCATTCACGCACATCCGTGTACACAACCACGCGTACGGAGATGCGTGGAGCGCGCGTTATACTTCATAGAGGCTCGAGGCTATTCGACTGAGCTGATTCGACGGCGCCTCTCCGGTAATTTGGGGTCCAGATAAGTATCGATCTGTAAGAAGTTACCGAGGAAACCTGACTGACACGTGACTCATTTATGCTTTCCCCATCCCGAGATGACTCTCTTGGGAGATGAACAATTTTTAAGTCGACCTGAATCCAGCTATTGTTTTTTATCGATAAAAAGCGATAAAAGTTCCAGCTAGCTAAAATCATTTTTAAATATAAATGCGGAATTGGAATTATTAGAAAATTAATTTAATCTTTCGTAAAGCAGCAATATTACATTATTAAATTATGGAGCTATTGTAAATTGTAGTAAACTTGCGGGTTAAACTTAAGGGTTTTTCTCTTTTTTTTTCGTATTTATTTCAATGCACATTTTTAATAATTGAACAAAGATCAATTACATCAATACAACGTACAAGTATCGTTGAGTTTATTCACAATTTCATTTCTCCATCACTTAAAAAAACCCAATATTCATCGCAATTATTGCTGTTGGATCTATAGTGATGAATTGGTGTTTCATTATGTAACATGTTGCACTCATTTTAATGAGTGCGTTGATATTGCATTGTTAATTATTTGCCAGAGCTTTTAGATATACAATGCAATTTAACATGTTATAACAATCTATTGCCATTAAATTTATAGCACAGTAATAATCATCATTGCGGAAAATGGCGTGTGTAAATGCGTAAAATATACATATCTCTTCCATTAAGCAATTATATAAAAATTTTTTCTCGCAGAGACATACGAAATAAATCGTATATTGTAATATTGCAGATATCTTGTAATATTTAGACAAACGCGAAAATAGTTCACGCAATGCGCAATGTATATTAATTCCTCGGGCGATCTTCCCGGAACGGTGTGGCAGTTCAAGTATTTAATGAGGCCCGTTTAACTGTTCTCGCATTAATATACATTCTAAAGTTCAAACCGAGATACGTATCTGAGCGATCTTAAGTGCGTAATAAATCATTCAACGCGCCTATTTTCAGTTTTGATTTGACATTCCTTTGAGCAGTGTCGCGTTTTTCATTCTTATTAAAACGATGAACTTTCAAAGCAAAATACTAAATCTGAAATACATTAGAAAAAAAAAATATATATATATATATATGCATTAATAAGAAACAAACGCAGAAGATAAATTGCAATTGATAAAAATAACAAAATACAGAAATGTTCTATGCGTATTATGTGATACGAGTCGCTGTTACTGGAACTTAAAAACTTCCGATTGAAATATCAACTTCATAGATACTCAAATCCCAGTAGTAAGAATACGAAAGAATATATTTTTACGTTTAGCCTTCGTAGAAGCTTTGCGAATATATTCGTGTTCGGGAAAAAAACGAACATGTTTCTCAATCGATTTGTGAGGGAGCTTGCTTGAGGGAATTTTTCCTCTGACAATGAGTCACTAGTATTGATCTTCGCTACCATAAGCTCAGGTTACTACAGCCCTTAAGGATAATGGAAGAAGTGTATACTCTCGAAAACTTCGATTCAAGTTAATATTTAGTTATGGTTGAAATGTTCGAAGTTATAAAAAATGCATTCGTTTATAATACCCGGAAAGAAAGTTTCTGAAGGTGCATTCTGAACGTACGTGATATAAAACATTAACATTATCATCTAGAAAATATATTAAGCATGATTTATCCTTATTTTAGAAAAATCGAAGATTTTTCTTCAAGAATTCAATGTTTCAAGAAGTGGAATGAATGCGCATTAACATTAATATTTATATACAATGCTGGAAATTTAAATAACCAACGTGAAAAGTTAAACAAAAATGCAATAAAATATTCATTTTACGGTATTTACTTTGAAGTAATAGTTCGTATAAAGTATACTTCGAGAATGAAGATTACTCATCGCATTAAGGATTCGATAAACCCAAGCAACGAGCAACTTGATTTATTCAGCATACTGCAAATCCCGTGAATAAACGTATCATTTTTTTACCCTTTACTCTATAATTTTACCTAATTGCACATATATGCATGTATCCTTTTATTCCTAGCGTGTTGTGTCGTAAGAAATTCAGAGCCCGGTAATCCCGCGATCGTGCAATCCATTTTGCAGTGGAATAGCGTGCGCAAGTTTAAGAACGTCGTGTTGCATTTACTGTATTATCGTTGCACAGGGAAATTGCTCGCGGAAATCGATGTTTCGGAAACTGCGAGAAATCGATCCGACGCCTGCATTTTATGAGTGAGATTTCCGTAGGAAATACAGATAAATATCTCTCTTGACTTTTATTGGAAGTCCCGAAGGCGTGCAAAAATATTATGTAGCACGTGAGTTCATCGCCCTTCGCATCGCCCTCCGCATTCCTTATGGAAAGATACGACAAAAACGATACGCTTATATTGTTACATTATGTTGACGATACTCTTATATTTGATACTCTTATATTTTTACATTATGTTAAAACATTTTACGTAATATACTTTGACGAATGTTTCAATGAAATATCTTGTCAAGACTAAATTGAAATAAAATTCTAACATCAATTATGATCAATATTTTACGTAAACAGAATTCTTGTGTAAAAATATAGTTTAAAGTAAATTTTATATGATGTATATTTTATATACAGAATAAAATAAAAGATCAAAATTAAATCTTAGTATATAATAAATAGTATTTTAATATGTAGATTTTAAATACATCTTTCTGTTATATAAATTGTGCGCCGCTTACTGTCGGACTTGAAATGCAATCATAAACTAAAACTAAAATAATAATACTATAATTATACATAATTGATCGTCGATTTGATAATGATGCTACTATTCTGGCTGGGATAATATTTTTCGAAATAAATTCTTTATAGGTTTTTAAATGTTAATAATATTAATGTTAATAGCATTAATTATTAATTTAAATATAGTACTATTTCAGTTTATGATTGCGTTTCAAGTCCGACAATAAGCGGCGCGCAGTTTATATATGAAAAATATATTTAGAATTTACATATAAAAATATTATTTATTATTAAGCATTAAGATCTAGCCTCGATCGTATTAGCCTTTTCCTTATTTATTTGATATTTTAATAGAATAAAATAAAGAAAATTTATGTGATAAATTCAAAAGTTATAAAAAGGTAATAAAATTTTTTAAATATAATTTTCCCTAAAAAGTAAATATTACTCATCAAAGAATACGGATAATATGTCATCTGTTATTTTAATTATTATAATTTGCGATGAAGTTTCACGAGAAAATTTAACGAAAAAAACCGTAACTTCGTAATGCATATTTGATTTCCGAATTTAAATGAATTTTATTCGGCTCGTATTATTTCGTTTATGATTCCGTTATTTGTTTTCCCGTATTCGCGCGTTATACAGGACTATGACGAATAAATAAAATAATTATAAATTTAATAAATGTCAGTTGTGCATGTTTACTGCGCGTGCACTTCGTTCTATCGTAAGCAAGTTATACATTAAACGTCGACCCGAATTGAATACGATTTGTTCTGCCACAGATCAGGCCATAAATCAACAAAGTCATATTATTTGCACCTAGCATCCGAATGTGCCTGTAATCTATTTCACAATCGGAGTTACGTGAGTATAGAACCGTGAATGTGAGAGATATCTCGATCTGATCAAGGAGCGTAATATGTTGGATACGAGTCGAGCGGCTCCTTTCGTCACATGTCACGATCTGAGGATATGTTCTGGACGATTTGCGGAAATGAACGAGAATACGGAGCGAAGTCCTCTCGAAGGACGCATTGGCGTTTGGAATTTGTGCTACATTTGCACGTATTCTACGTCGTATACATGCAACTTGAATGCACATCTTGCAATGCAGCGATTCTCAATCTTGTGCCACGTCTTCCGGAATGATTCTCTGAATCTGCCTGATATTAACCTGCGGATATTAATTTTAACTTCATAGCACCGAAGACATTTGAATTTCTCGATATTAAATAAAGATTTGTCATTGATATTATCACTCATTTGCTAACTTATCAATTTTTACGAGGCTTGATATATCCATCTTCATAACGATGCATTTTACATTGTTAAGTACATGTGTAATCATATCAAATTATATTCAATTTGAGTTATTTCTAATTATTTCTACAAGTTGCCACTGCTCCTATTCAATATGTCATTAATTTAATTAAAACAATGGAATTAAACAATTTAATTGAAGAAAATGTATTCAATTAGAGTCAAATTTAATTTAGTACTTATTAAATGCGTATGTTAATATAGACGTTATTTATATTAAAATTAATGGATTTACATTTTGAAATACAGAAAAGTTAAAAGAAACAAATGTATTTAATTTAAGGGGTCGAGTTACTCTCTTTTGTTATCTAACAGCATATGATAATTCATTGGACATATTTCATGGAACTTCACTCTGTATGTACAACGTTAATTGCATCATACTCATTATATTGATATTGATCAGTTACATTATATACCGAGGAGGGCCCAAAATAAGACCAAAACGTTTATATTATTAATTTATATTATTATCATCTTTAATGGAAAATTGAGATATTATATTTTTATATTGTTAATGGAATTAATTATATGCTATTATTCAGTGTTGCCTCTTATTGCCTCAATTTTAACAATATTAAAATTTAACAATATTAAAATCTAACCAAAATATGATGACAAATGTTAAATCGGTAAATAGATATAATTCCCATTATCGGATATATTCACTTACAAATTTTGTAGAGCAAATAAAGCTGATATTAAAATTGAATAGTTCATAGGACAGCCGATATCGAGAATGATATTTTGAAAGAAATAATAGATAATAAAAGATAATAATAGATAATAAAAGAGATAAAATATTTCCTTATATGAACAAAACGGAGAAGCACTGACATCAAACGCATGTCTGATTTCACCTGTATCAGAGCTCCATATACTGTATGCACTGGTACGTGATATGAAATTCGACCGTCGCGATCGATTGATATCGATAACGTACTTAAGTCCCGAGGTTAAAAGGACTTTCGAGTCTACGTGAGGACCACCAAGATTCGCCTCTGCATCTCGAGAGTAGTGTATGTACAGCTGTAGTGAGTTTATAAGCGACAGCGACCTTATAGCATAACGACGATAAGAGTTTGAGTTCGGCGTAATACTTTCCTCTAGCATCTCAATAATTGAATGTCATTATAAATAACTTTCACGCATATTATATCATATCTAATTGTAAATTAACTAAAAGTTTTAAATTTAAATTTTAAAGTATTTAAATAATTTATATTAGATATACATAAAAATAAACAATATATATAATTAAAAAACAGCTTTTTTGAAAAATGGACAATTATTTGTCATAAATGTGATTATAATTTCTGGAGTAATTTTTATGAGAATAACTTGTTACAATCGTTAATATACAGGATGTTACAAAAACCATTCACAATATATATAGTAGATAGTACTCATACTGAATAAAAAAGCATTAGAACATAAATCGAAAACTCAATCATTTCTAAATGTCGAAAATTTTTATTGAATGTCCTGTATAAATTCCGCGTCGCGCCAATTTTAAGTGACAATACCGCATGGATTACTGTTAAATAATATATATTTTCTAATGTGTAAAAATTACAAATATTATTATTACAAAGAAGAAGATCTAATATACCAATATACAACGCGATCAAATCACGATGTCCCAGCTTGAAAAAAAGAAAAATAAACCGAATTAGCGCACAGCGTTAAAAAAATTATCTTTTTTTTATGAATTATTTTTTATTGGAACATTTTTTCGAGTGACAAACGTTACGAAAGAAAATGTTTTCTGTAAAAAGAATATAGATACTTTATATTTACATTTAACTTTGCAGTCTGCGGTATACCTCAAATTTCACATTTGACCTGTCAAAAAGTTTAGTTGCTCTGATATATATCATAATTACGTGTATATCAAAAATTATTTTGTAATTATACTTCTTTTTATAATTAAAATATCAAAAGCGTGAATGATCCGTCACAGGCGACCAACGCAGCACGGGACGACTAGGACGTGTTCATTAAGAGTATATTTTTTAAAAAAGAATGTGTGTGTTTTTTTAGATTGCACATCGTAAACTAGTGTAAATAACATCCGCTGAAGCAGTGTGAAATTTGCATGCTAAATTCTCTCTGTTCTGGTATCACTGTTAGCATCTTCCAACCGAGTGTAATGATTATAAAGACGAAGGCGTGTAGAGGAGTAGTAATCTACAATGATATTAAATTAAATTTATCACCACGTATATATGCGTCATTTCCAACATTCTGTGATGCCGTCTCGCGCACGAGATAATTACCATCTCATAATCATGGTTTGTCATACTTCATAAAAATATTATTTGCATAATAATGAGACATTATTCGTATTTCTATATTATAATCCTCTGCAAGGACGTTCGCGAGAGTCTGTAAAATGATCTTGTAATGAGAAGATATTCTTGAGATATATGAGAGCGTAACTCATACATATATGTTACAAGAACATCATCAAATATTTTAAATTCCGTTAGTTGACATTTTAAATTAATACACGTGTCAATCTATTGTATTTCCTCTGTCTTCCATTCATATTTTATGTCTTACAATTTAATTCTTAGACATCTTCAAATAAAACGAAGCTAATTTTACTTTCCAAGGATATATATTTTCTGAATTTTAATCTGAATTCCTTTTCCCTATTTTTTCGTCTGTTATTGTAAGAAAAAGTTTCGTTAACATTTAATAAATCGCCTTGAGAATTAAACTTAAATGTCATAAGGGCGACTCCGTACAAGTTATCGATAAAAATCACTATCTGCTTTTCCATTTCCTTCGTATCCCTTTCCTCTCTTCATCCTGTACGACATGTGATATTCTCTGCTAAGAATAGATGCTAAGAATAGGTTTTTTTCTGTGCATTTCATTCTATCTCGATTTCAGTCTCCATTCCAAAATTCAGTTTTGATTGGATACAGCGCGCTACCTTATAAATAATTTATCTTATGATTCATCCTTAAAAATACATTTCTTCCTGGCGCTCATATAGATGTGTATGTTGTTCATTGGAATTCGGTGATGTTCTTCCTTCGTAACTCACTAGTTTAGGAACTATTGTTGGAGACATACGCAGTACAATGCAGTCGCGCGACAAGCGCCGGAAAGAGATAGACTCGCTGGTGAATGGACGCTGAACGGAAATGTTGTGGCCTTATATGCTGTATTGTCGTCGAATTATGACTTTATCATCATTGAGCCAGTCGTGCAGCTCTTCGAACATCCTGTATAACCCAGCAAATTATCCAAATTTCAATATAATATTTGTACGCTATTAGTGAGGCGCTCGAGCAAATATTTTATCTTCCATTTAGTATTAATACCTCGCCGCAAAATATTATCTATGATAAATATAGGAATAATTACAATCGATAATGTAAGATGAAAAAATGTTCTATTAAAAAAATTAAATATACTGCTGTATATATAAAAGTTGTATACTTTTTAGTTTTCAATTTAGGATCTTTATGATATTAATCTAAAAGAATGAAATTCTTCGACTTTCTTTTTCAAGTTGATGAAAAAAAACGTGAGATCAAAATGATTCATCGCAATATGTGTTAGATAAAAAATAAATATTTGTGGTTAAAACATAAAATTCGTTTTTTTCCAAAATTTTTCAAAAGTTTAAAAAATATTTCTATTCCTATATATTTAAATGAATTGCATGCCAGAAAACCGTATACGCATTTGACTCAAATTTTGAAAAAAATTGAGACCGTGTATTCTATTTTTATAATCCTTTTACTGTAAATAATATCAAATAATATCAAATACATTATACATGATTAAATCATGATACAAAAAAAGAATATTTGAATATAAGTTCCTTTTTTTAATATTTCATTATTAATATAGTAGAATGTTGATTTCCAAGAGAACAGAGGCTTCTTTTTAAGATGGTAGAAAAGTTTTAGAATCGCTCGCGACAAAGAAGTGGTTGACCCGGACGCTTGAGCCGTAGTAATTTGAGGAACATAAGTCGTTGTGAAACATCGGTCGTATAATACTAAGAAACCCTTCTATTTCAGACACTGTCGACGGTGCTAACGACAAAATGTCCGATGATGGCGCGGTCGATCACTATACACGATACGATGTATTAAGTGAATAATCCTCCAGCACACGTCCGTAATTCCCTCATCTATCGAAAATGCTTAGTGTACGTATATCCTGTTACGTGTTTAATATCGCGTATAGTCTACAGTAGTAAAACGAAATGAATTAGACGATTCGTAGAATTGCAAATAATACACCTCAATATTCCAAATCGAAGTAGTGTAAAGTACATCGATGGTTCTCACGTTCTTAATTGAGGGTTGTTATGCATTCAACTATATCGAGAATATTTTGGAGAATATGTTTTTGAGAATATTTTATTAATATTTTTTATTTTACGTGATGCAATTATAATATTATCAAGGAGATTTTAGATTAGTTTTCAAATTTTGAAATTTTTTCAAGATAATTTTTGCATAAATTATGTCTTATATCCTATAATATATCCTTAATATTAGATCTTTATTGTGCTAAATGCCTCAAAGATAGTATAAAATAGTCAATTTCTTCTGAAATTGTGCAATAAAACTTATTGCCTTTCTCAATTATTGACTTATTCCGTTCTTATCTTTTTACCTTTTCTAGAAGTTCTAGATTTTTCCTTTGCATCAATTTTTTATACATGTCGTATTATTTCATTATAAATATTTTAACAAAGAACTGCTCTGCTTGTTAAGTGAAGATCTTAAACTTATTGTTAGACTCAATTCTTGTCAGTAACTTATAGTGAATGAGCTATCAACTCAGCATATTATTGTACTATAATCTTGCTTGCCTGCATAAAATCTAATAATGTCTATAAAATATAAAATAAAGCTTGACTGAGAAGACAGTATTCTACTTTTTCTTAATACTTCAAAATATTACTGTACTTACGTTTTGCACATAATAGAGCTCGAAAATTTATAAATATATCTCTGCAAAGAGTACATAAGATTAGAATATATTTAGAAGTTTATCACAGAAAGTGAAAATCTTTTTAAATACTTCATTTATATACAATTAAAACTAAAATGATGAAAAACCCAATGAATTGCATTAACCATACCAAAATTCTACACAATAATGTTATAGAATATTATTTAAGGATAGAGTTAATAAACGCTTTCGTTTCCAAATTTTTTATAACATAATAATCCTGTAAACATCTATTAGCTTAAATAAGTATACTATTGTATTTTCAAACAATCGCATTGTTTACCGATATCTCGTAAGTTTTACATAAAAGAACAGGGCAAATTTAATATGATCGCCTCTTAATACTGGTCTCTTAATACTTAATAGCAAAACTAGAGATGTTTTCGAGAAAGCGTATGAGATTCAAAGTAATTTTATTGGGACAAATAAAACGTATGTCGGTTGTGCGCATATTCGTCCGGCGATGGAAAGTCGATAAACCGTTGACGGAGGCAACGAACCTGATATGAATCATCATCGTCTAGGCGCCTAACGAAAGGCCCCCACGAGGGACTAATGCTCGCTAAATCGAGCACCTTCATCTGGCAATACGTCGCTTTCATTCAACCGTATTAACAGGCGCGCCATCGTAAAAACGTACACGGCTGCCAAGATTTGACGTCAAGAACGAATCCTCTTATATGTGAGAGAATACATCGGGTAAATGGGATGCCCTACTTCGAACTGACCAATCGCTAATAGTCTCAGTAATCTCGTAACTCAGTAATGGTACCACTAAATTTTTCATTTAATGGTTCAGTTAATGGTTTGTTTTCTGTGGTATAAAATTAATCGTAAGGTCGTCGCAAAAAGATTCTTTGTACTCACTTTACCATTTCAAGTTAGTAATTTTATTAACCGCTTGCGAAAACGAATCATGGAATGACACACCGAACACCGAGCGTATCTTTGAGATTTCATTTCCTGTTCTAATAAAACTCAATTCAACGACAAAATTTCCTGTGAAAAAACTCGCGAAATACTTTTTACCGATAACTCTCGGTGATAGAACCCACTGATTGACAGAACGATAAATTGAAAACATCCCTGCTAGCGTGGCACTTCATTCGTCGATCTAGTTAGATGCTTGATAAAGTTGCCGAATCTATTTGAGACGTCAACATAGGAAAATAAACATCCATGAGAGAAATGAAGAGAATCGAATGGAGGAAGAACGAGCAGCACTTAACTCGAAGTAGTGCAGTGAGTACCGAGTAATCAGCATTAAGTCAAGAAAGCAGGAAAGCAAGGAATTGTAGTGGTACTTTAGCGTTGTGCAAATTTGCGCAATTCTGTATTTCAAAAAAATATTGGGAAATAGAATAAAAATATCACATCTTTTTTTATACTTTTAATCGTTATCACTATTATCGTTCAGACTTGAATGAAACTAAAACAAAGTATCTTAAGATTGTAAATGTGAATATGGTAATTAAACTTTAAAGCCTCAATGATTTAAATTAAGTCTTCAATGCTCAAATAATTTTCTATGTGAATTTATATATAATATATATCTTATCGGCAAACTGCGCGCCGAAATTATTTTCAATCTTAAAATATTTTTCGTAATAAATTATTTACAGCTTTTAAAAAATACTTATTAGCATCAAATCATTTACATCTTTCTAAGATGTATCAATATTATTAAATTAATTGTTAATTTAATTGTAATTACACATTAACTTATTACCTCAGTTCATGATTATGTTTCAAAGATGAAAATTTCGTAATTTGCAGAACGGGATATATAAATTCAGATCGAAAATATTATTTAAGCACTAAAGATCTAACTCTTAGACCAATGAGGCTAGATTCATTTTAATTAAAATCCTATTTAACATTTTTCAATCGTGTACATGTAACATACATTTTGAAATTGATTGAGAATCGCTCCATGATTTGTGGCATCGTACATCTATTGATGAAATCTTAAGAATTCAGTAGAATAAAACTTTCTAGCAGCGTCTCGTTTTTCTTTTTTTTGATTTCGTTAAAATGCGAATGAATACAAGAGATAGATTAAAGTTGTTTTGGGTAGATAGAAGCGAGCCACTCGGGATCTCTTTTCGTACCTTATGCAGTGCCAAAAGGCCGTTCGTGTTGTTTCAGTCAACTGAGTGAACTGCCCGGGGCTCGGAAAGCCAGGGAAATGAAGAAATTGACTTCGATGTACTCTTCAATTGACGACACGAAGGGCAATGCCACCGGATGCGAATCAGTACTGCACGTCACTAAAGAGATAGCAACGAGAGCAACACAGGAAATTAAAAGCTAATCGTTTGATTAGATACATCACACATAGATAATAGATATTTTAAATGACATTATTCGGGAATTCATCATCGACAGAAAAATTTTCGAATTTGTGAATATAATTATATGTTACTATATAATTACCATATAATTATGCTTATTATGTTATAATATTATTATGTTATAATAATAGTTATATGTATAATTTTATCGACAAATACACACACACACACACACACACACACACACACACACACACACACACACACACACACACACACACACACACACACACACACACACACACACACACACA
>NW_012130065.1:5024520-5029789 GCF_000143395.1 Atta cephalotes
GTAGAGAGAGAGAGAGAGAGAGAGAGAGAGAGAGAGANAAGAGAGAGAGAGAGGAAAACATTTATAATATATTAAAAATTTCTCATTTTAATTGAAGATATTTCATAAAAATTATATGTTGCTTCAATATGTTTAAGCGAGTTTTACTAAAAACATTGCTTTGACTTTGAGAAAATCAAGGCATCTCTTTTAATTGAATTTTTCTCTACCCTTTTGAAACTACACAAAAGGATGCAAGGTAAACGCTGCCGAAAGCAAAATCGTGTCGTGCGCTCGCTAAGGTTTATGTACGTTCAAGCGTGACCGCGGAGATAAGCGGGCATTTGCGACGGTGCATCGACCTGTGCCAAATCGGAGTACCGATAAGAGGACCAAAAGTCACTCGTTAACGATTAGTGGCTCGAAGATTTATCACCACGGATCTTGTTTGCAAACCGCAAAGCTGATATGCATCGCATTGACAACACAAGAACGACACTGTCTCACAATGATACCGCTAGCCAGTCAGATCACTTCATATGCAGTTATGCATATGCAATTCAAGGGTACAGCATGAGAACTATCCCACGGATAAGGGCTATCAATCTTATCACCGCTGCGACGGAATTAGGCTCATAAATAGCCTGTGGAAAAATCCCGCTTGAGTTCTTCGCATCATCCTTTTTTAAAATTTATTACTTTCTGTTATAATAAATTTTATTCATTTTAATATCATATCACTTATAATTAATTAACGATCGATAACGATTATGGATACAGTTGCAAATTATTAAGAAATAGATTATAATGTTAGTGTTCGTTGTAAAAAAATTTATTGTTGACTAAAAAAAATACAATTTAAAATTATCACAGTTAATTTTACTTCGGATATTTATACTAAGAGAAAGTTTTGAATATTATTTTTCTTGCTTAATCTTGCTTAACATATCAATCAAAATAAATTTTTCTAGTAAAACTGTATTTCTAATAAAAATTGTATCTGTAGGGAATTATAATAAATCACAAAAAATAGATATGTATTGCTATACTCGACAACAATTTTCGTGATTACTCGAGTTATCAGCAATATATCAATTCAGTAATACAATACGTCAACGTGTTTACAATTCATGTGTGGACAAGAATTATCGCATTTTCTACGATATATCAATCGATAAAACAATTATTGAGTTCGCGAATATTCGAATCTATTTTACTTATTCTTACAAATCGCAATTGCATGAAATTACAATCTATCTATGCCACAATCTAGGCCAACAATCATACGCTCAATTAAATAATATACAGAGAAAAATGTTTTGGTTAAACCAACAAAAGATCCAACCAGAATGGTATTTTGGTGAGACCAAATAGAATTTCTGATTCTGTTGAATATTTTTATTAATTTAATCAGAACATTTTTCTTGTATAGGCTTATACGATTTATAACCTGTAATAAAGACTGAGAAAAAAATAAATTATCGAAGACAACGTAGATTGAAAACTAAAACAAAAAAAACAAAAAGACTTTTCTCAAATTTTCCTGTCGGTACACGAATGAGCAACAAGCGTTTCACTTGTAAAAGTTTCACGTGTCAGAAAAGAGAGATGAATTTACACATGTTTCACGTCGACTAACCGACGTAGGAGTTTCAAGAAAACGAGCCAGCCAATTTATGCTGCTTAGTGCTGCGTTTATGCTTTCAAATCGCCCTTCATCAGTCCCTTTCTGGTGACAAGAAAGATCCAAATAAACACTACAGATTATTTCAAGTATGGCGTAAATTCAAATTTAGAGTACAAAGAATTCATATTTGAAACACATGCCGCGTATCTATAATAATTTATTCATATAATTTATTCACCTATTCATTTTAATCAAATTTCTAAGATTTTTACAATAAAAATTAATTTAAAAATTGAATTTTAATATATATATACAGCTATTCATGAAAAAATAAAAGAAATTATTAAATAATAATATTATATAAATAATAATATTATATAATGGATAAATAATCTTTCTTCACACAATGAATACCTCTAGAACAAGTTGAGAACACTCGCAGCTATGAAATAAAGGTAGGCTATGTTCTGAGAACTATGGGACTTCTGGTAAACGCAGGTAAGCCGAATCTTAGAGAAAATTCGGAGACCAAATTTGATCAATTTCAAAAGTCATTGTGAACTGCGGAAGAATAATCCGAAAATCGTTGCCCGACTTGGAATGAATCCAATGGCAAGTGAATAACGATAATTTCTACATGAGTTAACAACCTGTGCTTTAGAAAGGGATGAGAAAAACTATGTTCATTCGACCGCAATGGCGAGTCGAATTTCAAGATATATTTGTTTTGCATACTCGAGATTAATAATAAGCCTCCTTGTTCCATTTTTAGGCGGCTATGAATAAATGAAGAAACGAAAAAATATTTGAAGAGAAAAATGTTTCAAAACAATTTCTGGGTATATAATTGCAGTAAACTATATGCGATGACATGAAAAGATGGTGGAGGAAGAGAGAAAAAAAGAAAAAAAATTAGTAAGTAAAAATGATTCAAAATAACATATGAATTCGAAATGCTATCTATGTAAAAACATTTCCATTTAGTCGAATATAGTAGAACCAAATAAACAAATTGATTACGATACTCTCTATTTTTAAAGTGATCTCATTCTGAAAAGTGAAATCTTACTCCTAAAAATTGAAAATTGAGCTATTTTTTTTCAAGACTGATTCAATTTTCACTTTTTAGAGTAAGATTTCACTCCAATTTAGAGAGAGGTATGCATATACCATTATATAATATATTGAAATTTAATCCAATAGGAATGAGATGTCAGATATATAATATTTTTATGTATATATTAAAAAATAAAGTAATTAGAAGAAAAACAAGCTATAAATTTTAATCTATTTTGATGTAATAATTCAGTATGCTTAATTTATCTTGATTTATTTCGTATAGCATAAAGTTCTAAAAATATATTTTGCTGAGCCATTTAAATTATTTCATTATCCGGTCATATTATGCATGCTGGACAAATTAATGTGAAAAACTTGCAATGTGCATAAACTTTTGTCGTATAACTTTCACATTGTACTGCATTATGCAATATTATGTTTACAAAAGGACAAAAATACGCGTACTACTGCAAAAGATCACCGTAAATATCCGTACGTGGTATTAACACCCGCATTAAGAGATGACTTAAATGCGCTCTCAGCAAAATAACGGTTGGAGATTTTTAGCGGAGAACAATGAGAGATTTAGAACGAGGAAATTTATCGAAAAACTTGCGACAATCTCGGCGAATTCGCAAAAGTTTTCACAAAAGTACGCGAAAGAGGAGTAAATGAGATAGCGTCCATTTGACTACGGACAGATTTGGACATTCGTTCCCTTCTGTCTGGATTTAAACAGCGGAGTCCCTCGAATCCATTTTTAGGTGACGAACCCTACTAGTAACCGTAGCGAAACTTCACGAAAAATAAAAATTCGAAACCAAGAGAATGAAACGACAAACTGTCGAGGGATTGTATGGCGGTCGCGAATCGGCCTTATTGAAAAACTTTGCTAAATCCAAGGTAAAACTTGGCGGAAAGCCGGACGAGAGGCATTGGACGAATATGGAAGTTTGTTACTGACAATCAGTATATAATTAGCGTTTTTAATAATTCCATGGTATTCACCATCGCAATTACTCTGATATCCATAAATTAATATTTAGCATAATGTTAGTTTAATGTCATGTATTTAATATTTATTTCCAAAAATTACATTTATCACATATACTATTTCTAAAATATAACATTATATATTTATTATTTATATATTTTATTATATATATAATAATTTATTTATTGTACAGTTTATTATTATAAAATTATTATAAGATTATTTTGCTAAGTATTAAAAATAATTTGTTTTATTTAATTTCTCGTGCAATGTATAAACGAAAAGTCTTCTCTTCATTACAATTCGTGAATTTAATATCTAATATAAATATATTTTTAAGACTTATGCCTTATTTTCATATAAATATAAATATATAAATCACACATAAATTTATAACATAGCACTATGCTATATAAATTTATATGATTATATGATTTATATAGAATATATCGAGTATTCTTCGATAACGAAGATAAAATCAATAAAATGTAAAATCAAGAAAATGAAAGATCTGTCACAGAAACAGTTAAAAGTTAATTTTAAAATCATGGAAATACATTTCGCCATACATCGCGATATGTTCGATGCTCCACTTATTCTTTATATATATATATATATATATATGTGTGTGTGTGTGTGTGTGTGTGTGTGTGTGTATATATACAATTCCAATGTACAGACGAAGTAGCACTGACCACTTATCATAGGAACATTAAACGTACGGGCACAGATAAGAACTAGAACGAGCGGGCACGTTCGATACTATAGACTCATCTATAAGACTAGAAATGTATTAATGCATGAGCTTCTTACGCCAAAATCTCATTTAAAATTTACATAACCATTATTATTTCTATTATATCAATTTGTCAAATCATCAAAATTCATGAAGCTTCAAAAGTAATCTTAATATCACTTTCAAGATAAGCAAATCGCAATGTTTCTTAATTGCATACTATTAAATTTTAATTTTAAGTATTTGATAACGTTATCATTCAGGAACTGTCTATCTATATAAAAACGCAAAAGCATTTAGCAGAATATTTAACATAATATTGTCTCAGAAAACTGTATATTTGAAATGCAAAATAACGGATATTTTTTTCTTACTTACAGAGAGGATATTGAGCTCGACTCGAGAACATTCCAGTATGATGGAACGTTTTTTTTCTGAAAGCCGAATCTCAGGTAGACGGAGCTACCCTGTGGCGTGAAAACTGTGAGCCATTGTTAAGTCGGAAATAGATTCGGTTTTTCGTTGAAGACGCCAGACTTCTTGATGGTTCTCAACTTTACGGTTCCACATTAAGACACGTTCGCTAAACATAGATCGCGATTAGATCATGTCGAGTCATGGCTCCGGTTGCAAGCGTGCACGAATCAGTATAAGTTAGAGTAGTTAGACGAATAAAGCCCTTGGGCACCGTTTATACGCCTGCGGCTGCCAATCGTAAGTTTCCCGACAGGAAATTACGATAAACACTACATCCCACCTGCTTCTCGTGTCTCGAAACGTATGTGTAGATTTAATTAAACGATCACGATCGCAGCTGCAGAGAAATCTATATATATATATATATATATATATATATATATATATATAGTATTAT
>NW_012130065.1:5031275-5043442 GCF_000143395.1 Atta cephalotes
TATATATATATATATATATATATATATATATATATATATGGATTTATGTGACAAGTTATTTATTCCTGTCAGAATCAACATCAGTTAATTTTCGACGAACATCCAAGAAATATTTTCAAGAGATAAATAATTGAAGAAAATCGGAACGTCGAAGTTTTTTAAAAAATGTAACTAAGTAAAAATTTATTATCATTTAACTGCGCATTGATTTTTATTTAAGTACCCAGAGAATCTTTGAATTAAATATTAAAAGCTTTCACGACATCTTTCTATATTCTACTTAAAGAAAAATGATATTTAAATTTGTCAAAGAATCCATTAAAATTAAGGATAGGGATTTTGAGACACTTTGTAGATCAAATAACCTACTTCTTTTAACTTCATCAACGATGCTGATGAAAACGAGCAGCGACTCGGGCGGTTTTGCTTATGTTTAATGACTTTCCGAGATTTTATATGATATGATAAGAGAAAACGAACATATCAACATTTTCTTTGTCGATAACGATCGTCATTCAATTAGATCATCGTGGGATGTTGCGATATCGGCCGATTATGCAAATCATAGTATTACCGTTAAATTGCATCCGCTGCGCGATACTAAAGTCCGACTTTCCAAGCTTGGCGAAATGAGAGCTCGCGCAGATTACGAGACCGACGTCTGGTCTGTCCTCGATTTCCGTTCTTCTTTACAGATTATTCGTTTCCTCTGGGAATAGAATAAATGTTTCATTGCAAGGAATAAGTTGTACAGAAAGTTTTATAGAAAAATTTCTCCTGCACGATTATCTTTTTAAAATGAATTTTCAAACAATCTTTAATTTTGTTTGACAAGAATCAGAAAACTAGATACTTTCTTTGCACTTTTACAGCTATCGAAGACACAATATTTAATAAAAGTGTTTAATTCTGCTTGCAGTAAAGAAGATTTATTTGTTAGAATAAGATAAGAAAAAAATTTAAGCTGTTATCAAGTACCATAATGTGTCTACGTCATATCTAAAATTATCTATTATATACACAACTATATTGATAACAAAGATCTTTTCAGTCTGAAGATATACTTGGAAAACATTCAAGTTCTGAAATAAAGAGAAACGCAATGATATTATTTGACAGAGGGAGAAAATAACACGCCTCGACGCTTTCGTGATTGTTACAAAGGATGAATTGCAGTTGCATTTGCCAAAAATCACGACTACCAGTCTCGTCGTCGTCGAAACGATGGTGCAACGACATCGTCGTAGGAAGAAAATGTCATATCAGAGATTAGAATTGGCCTTCAGTGCGAAGTCCAATTTTCTCGCACAATAGAATGCCAAGATTTCCTTGTACTTTATGACATTCGCGAAGTCGTTGCGGAGGTTACGGTTTACAATCTAAACATCAGCGAGATTCAAGGAGAAGCTTTCTCCGTCCAAGAAGGGGTGGGTTCTATCTTTATTCCAATTTTATCGTTGCCGTAAAATATGCTTGCTGGCGCATTTGTTTTCGATAAGCGAGCGGTCCCAAGCACAACGGAGTCCAATGAAAATTTTTCACGTGAACAAACGCCAGGATCAAAAACGAATAGTGGAGAATAGCGAAAGCTCCGAATTCAAGTTTTGTGGCGTACGTAATTCTCCGATATCATACGTTTTTACTAACAAAATAGCGACTAAAGCAACAATGTACTAAGGCTACTCCATATTTTTTATTTTTATGATAAAAAGGCATGTTAAAAATCTACTATTAAATTTATTTTAAATTAGACTTTAAAACAAAATAGAATTCGAAGATTATGCAAGAAAAATATAAAGAAAAGTGTACTTCTTCCTCTCTTTCTTTTTCTTTTTTTCTTGCATTATATATATTTACAAAACAAGAGTAAGAAAATAAAAAGTCATAAAGTTACTCAAAGATTTTCATTTTTCTTCCTCTGCATAGTTAAATATACGTATAACAGAAAATAATGTTTCTCTTCTGCATCACGCCTGACTACAGGCGAAGAGAAATATTTTCTTGGCTGTACGTGATTCATCTCACTAACATCAAACTAAGTACTACCGTTTTTTTTCGATGACCAAATAAAATTCATTTTAAAAATATTGGAAATACATACACATTTGTTTATGCAAATTAATTAGCAATAGTGTAAAATTAGTCCCCACAAAATTATTTTTCAATAACTTGTTTAGAAGTGTGCAAACAAAAATGTAAAATGTGCATACACGTGCAAACAATAAGCAAGTGAATAAATTATAGAAGGTTAATTTTTTCAAAAGTTTGAGAGGCTAACTTCATACGGGTAAAACATCGATTTATTAATTGCGATAATAGTAACCTCTCATTATATAATGTTTAAATGATCAAACAATACATTGACGATTAATTACATGCTTGTGTCTCGATTTACAATTATTTGAGTCTCACGAGTTTTTATCACATAGCTAATCATCGTTTTATATAACTCCTATGATTCGCACAGCGTAATTATGCCGCCGGAAGAACTCAAACGCGAAGTCTGCCAATACATCGCGATAGTTAGTGCTGATTCTGTCGCTCGTGGCTGTGCTTTGTGTCAACTAGCGCATGCTTTGAGTCACCACAAGCAGATGCGGCGTGAAGCGACGACATTGGCTCCAGATGACTCGCGTCGAAACGAGAACGTGTCTCCCATCGTAACACCCGTAAAGCTAGAAGCAATCGAACGTGACGGCTGAGAAACACGTCGTCGAGGTCTTAAATCGCTATATATATATATATATATATAGATATATCATGATGATTATATTGTAATAATAATATAATAGTATACGCTGTATCTATACTTTGGAGCGGCAACCAAGTTTAGACAAATTGAATTACATGTCGAATATGCTTCCTCTAAAGAAGTATGCAAAAATCGATTCAAAGTATTCAACTAAACAGATTTTCATAAAACTTTCACCAAATGTTTTACTAGATCATAGAATCATATTGATGAAAGGATTTCATTAGCAAAACGATGCACAATAAAATATATAGATCACCCTATTTCTCGGAATTTGCAAAAAAAGTTAATCAAAAAGAAAAGAACGATTGTCGAAAAGACATAGCCCAATGTCTTAAGTTGCCATATTATTGCCTCTTCGATCGTTTCTACATAATCCTTTTATGAGTCTAATTATATGAGCCAGTAGAATTTGATGAAAGTTGATAAAAATCTATTTAGTTGAACATTTTGGATCCGCATATTTCGTTAGTTCCGAAACATGATAGGTGTATAGTAAGTCTTAATAAAAAATCAACCAATTATAGTCGATTATTCTTCTCACAGTCTTCGACTGTGATTGATCAATATTTTACGGTTTGAGTACCAATTTTATTACTACTGTGTTTCTGGACTTACAGATATAATTAATTACTCTACATTCATTTTGTCGACAGCAACATATCATTAATGTTGGGCCAAAAATTCGTTTCCGATCCCAAAATACTACGACTACTAATCCAAACTGAAGGGTCGAGTTATTAACGTCGAACGAACATATGGCGGTTGTTGGCACGCGTCATACAATTCCCGAACAAGCGCTGCGTTTAGAATAGTGAAAGAGGATACGAGCGGAAATGGACGAAAGTTGTATATATAAAGGACGTTAATTACGAGGGAGTATAATTCACTTACGCATTTTATAGTGCTTCCCTTATGGCTTAAGCGGATTGTTAAGGGTTGTTAATTTGGCAATACGTATGTACCACATATCATATAGCGCTCAATAATGCTCTTTTACAATAAACCGTAACCACACGTGCATACGACGACGGAAAGAATCGGATGTCAAGAGCAGGCAGCACGTGTTCTTACCAACCGTTTTCATTTCTTACCATTCAGGGCATTTAACGTGTTTAGAAACGCGAAAGAGATTCCGATTAGTAATGCTCTCCCTTAATAAAAGTTGACTTACAATGGATGTCATATGGGAAAAGAGGGATCACCAATGTCGGATACGCGACATAAATCCATTCATTCAATCGCACACTACGTTGACCTTCTTGGCTACGAAAATGGGTTAGGTTAGGTTAGGTGAGGTGAGACACACACACCACACACCACACACCTCACACACACACACACACTCACACACACACACACACACACTCACACACACACACACTCACACACACACACACACACACACACACACACACACACACACACGCGCGCGCGCGCGCGCGCGCGAATCAGAAGAGCGATTTCGTAATCGTTACACGTACGAAATCTTACATATTTTATCAGACTTCGTGAACGACGGTTCTCGCATGGACTTCCGTACATTTGCGAATTATTCTGACCCTTTAATTATATCTTTTAACTATATTTGCGTCGCTGAGATTTGAATTAAACGCTTGCTAACACGCAATATTTTCATGATTGTAACGTGCGATAATAATAAAATTAAATATTGAATAAATTTAAAAAATACATAAATATAAAATATTAAAAAATGTAACAATATCCGTTTTAATAAGATGTTGTTCGATTGTTTAATTTAGACAAAATCTTTTCATAAAAAAATGTCTATTAATTCTACGAAACTTCACATATGTTTTACATATTAAAGGAGCAATGGTAACCCAATCCCTCTGGTCAAAAAAATAGAGTGTTATTTTTAACCATGTGAGTCAAAATGAAAATCAGTGCATTTCTGCGGTTACTTTTAAAGTAAACAACATCCACACATACGTAAAATACAATTTTCCTGAAAGTTTCAAAATTTTGTTGGATACAGATTTGAAAATAATTTTGTTGGACTATCGAAAATAATTATGTTTAAAATTTAAAAAATTATAGACAATGCTACAAAACAATTTTGGTATTCTAATCAGTTGAATCGATTTAAATTTTCAATAAAATTATTTTGATGACAAAATTATATTCCAACAAAATTATATTCCAATCTGTAAAATTTTATATTTTCCAGCAAAATTGTTTTTTCTGTGTATTAACGTAATGCACTTAATAAAGAATAAACTAAATTTGAGTTAAATTTAATATATTTTCTTGAATTAAATTATTTAATTCCATTATTTTAATTATTAATAATATTGAGTAAGAATGACCTATAAAATTGAATTCGACTTATTCAAATTCAATTTGAATTATAAATTTTGACAGAGCAAAGTGTCTTTATTACAAATAAGTACGATCAGAATGAATTATAAACGGTTAAAACGTCGAAATTTCATTACATGACAATTTATGTCTGAGACAGTCAATCTCGTCAACTTGTTCCCGCGTTTCCTTATATTGTCTCGCATACTGAGAAGACTTTTGCGCGGATCTCACGAAGACGGTTTACGGGCTCGGTGACCGCGTAAAAAGGGCCTTAGATAAAAAGCCCTCGTTCTCGGCAGACGGTTAAACCCGTTACGGATATAGCTCGAGAAAGAGAACGCGGGTGGGGCGGAAGATTCGTATTTTCGAAGTGGTCTGCCAGCATCTGTCGGCGGCGAGCATGGAATGAGCATGGAACGAGCATTGGAACAAACGTGCAGAACCAGCATGGAACACGAGGGAGGATTATCTCGACCGAGGTGCGTACTTAGGATAACAGCGAGAAAAGACAGAAGTATATCCAAGGAAAATAAAAAGAAAACGTAAAAAGATCTCAGTAAAACAGAATGGACAACAAACAAGTTGAGCTCTGGCATTAAAGAGAGAATGCTCTTACATATATATTTTTAAAGAACTCACTCTTTTTCTGATTTTTTTTTAAATTAAAAGCGGTTCTAATTCGAAAATATATTTAACGTGATGTAAACGTATATTTAACATTTGAAGAATTACTTCATATTTTAATGTAAAATTGTTTCTAAATTTCTACGTATATTATAACTGTAAAATACTACTGTTAAATATTCATTTCAATATTCAATTATGCAAGATTATCAATAGATATATCTTCTACAGACAATCAGGATTTCGTAACATATGCATACTATTTTCGGTTTGATGCAGATTATAGTTCGTGCTTAGCATCGGAAACACCTACGCGAGTTGCGAATCTAGGACTGGCCATCCATAGAAGATCCAAGGTCGATCATCAATTATTATATGCGAATGCTGTATGAATCCTAGTAAAAAAAAACAAGTATAATTTAAAAAAAGATAATTAATTAATATAACTTTTACTTACATTCAAATCAAGAGTTTGCAAAGAGAATATTTAATTTCTACTCTATTGTTTAAAAAAAAAATATTTTCTGAGCAATTTAAATAAAAAAAAATAAAGAGCGAGAGCTTTTTAAACGAACATGTTTCTCCACATGTTTCTTCACACTTAGCATGTTAACTTTAGCCATATTGATGAATAAATCTAACATAATAAATCTAGCAATAAAAAGTACATTCATTAATCATTAGAAATCCTAATCTGACTTTACATCATCAGAAAGTTCGAAACTCAGGAGTTTCTTCATTAGCGATATTAATGTATGAATATAAAGCCCCTGGGATTTTACGGTAATTAATTTCGTTTACATGGCATCTTTATTAACAAAGCCCAACCAAAGTTATAAAGCTTATGAAGTCCTCTGTGAAATCTTGTCAAGCTTCTTTTAGTAATTTGTAATATGACAGGAAGAAGGCGAAAATGTAAAATCTTCCCCTTGAATCATCTTAACACAAAATTATCGATAAATCCTCTCATAAAAGTATTAAAATATATAATATGAAACTATTTAAAATATTGCAATATAACGTATTAATACTTTACTTAACATTATTTTTAATATTATATAAATCTATGTCTAGAAATATAAAAATATATAAAATAATAAAAACAATATAAAAATAGAAAAACATATCGAATATCACATAGAAAATACTTCGAAAATATTCTGTATGCTTAAACATCAATCATAACTCTCCATTATTTTAATATTGCAAAAAAAATCTCTATATCTGCGAAGTGTACTCTGTTTCATACCATATCGCAAAGTATTGATACTTTCGAATAACCGGAAAGTGATCAAATAGTATCGATATCAAACTTAAGCATGCCTTATCCTCTATTCATGCCAATCTGCGAGTGACGTGGATGATGCGTCGACTGGCACGGTTCGCCTACACTTTGTCGTACATATCGCTTCTCATCGCCCACGTATAGCACGAATCGTCTCTTTGTCGACGTCGACGAAGATCATTTTCATTGAGTTTAACGCTTTCGAGCAGCACTCGCAACGCGCACCCGAGCGATGTATCCTCTACTTCCATGCTTAAATTTGCACCGCGTGATTGAGATTTCCTGATCATTTTTGAAAAACGCTATCAATTATCGCGTCTTTCTTGGCTACAGAGAAAGGATGGTTTTGCTGAAGTATTTAAAAATTTATAAGTTAGATACAGATCCGAGAATAATTTTGTTACATCAAAATGATTACATAAAACGCTCAAACTGCGATTGCTAAAATGTCAAAACTTTTTGCAACATTGCTCGTTATGAGATTTTGAGGTAATTATTTTGATGATTCAACAAAATTATTTTCACATTTGTATCTAGATAAATTTTTAGATACTTCAGCAAAATCGTTCTTTCCGTGCAATACTCGTACATAATAAATAGATCTTATTGATATTTGTCTAATCGTGCGGATCGAGACAAAATAGCGAAATGAAGATGGAGAAGATTAATGTTACATATCATTTTAACTAATAATAATAATAATAATCGAAAGAAATGAAATACATCGTTTCAAACTTAGACAATAATGTTTGGAGTGACAAGATTTCCCAAGTGATGCAAACGGTAGCTATCATCTTTCGTTTTCATTCTCTTCCGTGCAATATTCGTATGCGAAACGCCCCAGGTGCATCGTAATGTACCTAATGCACTTCTGCGTACTCTCAAGACATACATTACGCGCAGATGCACCGCATCATTGCCCATCGTCTTCACGTAAGCTTTCTTGCGTCGTCGCGTCGCCGTGCCTACCCGCAGCAAGAAATGCTTTGTTTGCTGTTGTGGGTGGAGACGAAGCGGTGCTCTTCTCTATTACCAGTCGATTAAGCCATTAAGTTTGATAATGGACTGTTTTCTAGTGAGCCAACGAAATACAGAGCTTTGAGAATCCTAACTCTTTTCGTGCCGAAGATACTTGAGAAAAATATTTTTTGTGGACTTGGCGAATTGTCTTATTGTGTGGTCGTTAAAGCAATCTTCTCAACTGTTAACGAAGAACAAACCTCTGAAAGAAATGAGAAAAGCGGATAAACCAGAATAATGCTGCAATTAGAAGCTTATTATGTAAAGTGTTCTGGAAAATTTTTATATTTTAATAACTGTAGCAAAAATTATTGAAATTATTGTAATTATTAAAATTTTCATTTTGCAATGACATTTTTATATTTTCTTTCTTTCAATTTCGTGTAAATTACAATGTTGCGATTATTTCATAAAAAGAGCTAATTTTAAAATTTGATTGTATATTCCACATTTTTATAGTTATGATTTTCATTTATAATTTTTTTCAATATAATCAAAAGAAAATTTACTAAAAGATATTGCGTTAAATAAGCTATTTTATGTAATATTACGATATTGTATCTAGTTGCCCGTTTCGAAAGCACTCCGATTATTTCTTCGCCAAATACGACCAATTTTCACATTTCGTTGTCTATCTTTTTCTTTGTCCGAATGTTCCAACGGTCAATCCTCGACGCTTTTCTGTCCTTCCAGAGGAAACACCCGGTAGCTCGATGGAGCGTTTTGACAGGGACACAATGAGAAAGAAAGGTAAAAGCAACGTGGGCGAAGTTTCATTGCCTTTCTCGACAGCTGCATCCCTGCCCGGCGAACACATTCAATCGAGCGGTAGAACGAAGCAAAAGCGGCGAATTTTTCTCATATTCCACAAAATAAAGTCTGAACTCCGCAAACCGCAATGCATCGTGTTTGTTCCTCAGCAATCGAAATGATATTTCATACAATCTCGAATTTTTTTTATTCCGAACAATTCTTGATATTTCTTTCTTTGTTATCTATTGCTACTTTACGAGGCACTTAATTTGAAAATACGAATATGCAGAAAAAAATTTAATTTCTGTAAATTTGTGAAAGAAGAATATCTCACTTTTTAATACATGACAATTTTAAATGATACAATATATATGTGGTTATACATATGTATTTTTTAATTTTTATAAAATTTAAAAAGTTTAGCGTGTGTATATCGAGACAATGCATTTTTAGAATAGATAACATTGCACCTTTAATATTATATTTTTTTCATTTCAGCGGCATGTAAATTTAATTTTATATCAATCCCTCTTTAATTGACAGGATTGTTTAGTTTTAATTTTTAATTTTAGATTAAAGTGCAATAATTTGGAAAAAGAGATATTTCACAAAATGAAAACAAGTGCTATACGTGAGATAAATGCAATAAAAGATGTTTGATATAGAATAAATTTTCTTTTATATTGCGCTGTGAAACAGTTCGAACAATTTAATTTCAAATCTAAAGGCAATACAATCTATTCATAGAACATGCAGAGTGTAATTAGGATAATTAGCAACGGAAACGTCTCGGGTATCGACGGAATTGTGCCAACGACCTATGTCATCTGCGCGCTAACGCAATCGCGATAACAATATTCATCGAGATTGCACCGCATTGATCTGTAACCATAGGACGATTCACTAAATCGAGTATAGATCTGCGGGTAACGTTCTTGTGGTAACGTTCTGAATGTGATATAGGGAATATTGTCAGAAAATAAGGCTTACAATTAGAAAAAGTAAATACTGAAAGAAAAGATTGGCTGAATATGGCATAGCATTTTTAATTGACTGCAGCAGCCAATTTTTGATTGCGTGAGCAACCTATCGAAATTATATTGATATTATGGATAAGCTACCGCAGCAAAAATTGACTGCTGCACTGAAAAAAATTCATTAACATTTTACATGAAAAAATTACATGTTATAACCAAAAAATTATTTAAATATTGGATTGGAAATTTACTGAAAATTATGAATTTCCAATCATATTTAGATAATTTTCCAGTCATGAACATGTAAAACTACATGAATTTTTTTCAGTGTGTAGTCAATTAAAAATGCTATGTCATATTTTACCATTTAAATTGCTGCAGCAGCCAATCTTTTCTTTCAGTGTGAAGAAATCATCAATTAATTTTTTCTTGTAGCATATTTTATATATTCAACAAATGTTTTAAATAACAGAATATCGATATTAATATGAATAGATATGAATAGATTATTATAGAACATATTTCGATATCTATTAATATGAGATTTTCTCTAAAACATAATATATTATATACCGTAATCATAGTTAACGTATTAAAAATTTAATTAAACTGTTATAATAGATTAACATAATTTCCTCATGTATACATTTTAACAAAATATGGCTTTTCATCATAAATTCAGTCGCGATAACACGAAGTTAAAAATGTAATGTTACATTCATGACGTATACCTATAATGCGGAACGCGTTACAATCCTAGTATGCACAATTTATTTTCGAACGTTTATTGTGATAAGCGATATACCGAACAAATTATTTATACCATCGACTATAATACGATCGAAAATGATAATGAGTTTCTACTGATGCATGCGAACCTCGTGCAAACCTGTAAACTGTTATTACTCCATCACTACCTTGCCGGCTTTGCAAATGCATTCAGCATGCCAGAATGATAAATTTGGCGTATTTACAACCGTTTAATTGCCATTGAAATTACGTATACACTAATGAATCGATTATTAATGGTGGTATTTATGCGGAAGGGAGAATCTCTAATGAACGCACTTCGGAAACAGGATTTTTGAATGTACTTTAATTTTCGATTAATGAGTCGAGCACTTTATGTGGATGATTCATTAAGTCAATTCATTCAAAGTCACTTACAAGTTTGAAAAATCCGATTAGGCAACACAAATTCGCATGGAATGCAACTAATCTATATCAAAAAGAAGATTTCAAAATACAAAATATGTTATTACACACAACAATAATAAAAACTCACATTCAGGCGGACGGAGTATAGAATATAAATTAATCAGTAGTTACAAACAAAAAAAATATAAATATCTAAACTTTTTTTAAAATTTAATTTATTATGTTGAAAGATTCATCAAGATTTAAGCTGTAACATATTTCAAACAGCAAACGTCAATTATGATGTTAAATTAATTACAACGCGCTACTTTGACTCTAAAAAACTATCGAGCTTACGAGTCATCTCGTATTTATGGCATAACGACATGCCGCGTGCAACACACTTATTCATTCTTCGCAATATAACGGGTCCGTTAACGCTGCGCTTTACAGTTAGCCGGTGCGAATTGCATTTCTAGCAATTCCAGCAAATGAAGATTTACTTCCAGCAAAGGCGTTGTAAAAAGAAAAGCAAAAGAAAATTACAAATTTCGAGCAGCTTTTATAAGCGAGAATGTTCATTTTTAATGTGCCTCTAATAAACTTTTAATTGCATGCGCACGCGCGCACACACAAAATGCAACATTTGCATTATCTTCTTTAGTACGGACGTAGCCACTGCAGCGACAGTGTAAAACTAAGGTAATTGAGAAATAATGACAACGGGTGCGGCACTATGCAGTTTGTCGAAGCGAGGTCACGAAATCGGGTCGCATCATATAATGAACGAAAGTAAAAATTGAAATGTTCGCTCGCTCGGATGGGAGTGTAGAAACAAATGCATCTGCTTTTGCAATAAAGTCTTTATCTAGCATTGATAGTGGCTGACTAATACGCTGTTGATTTTATTACAAAGTAGGTAAATAGGACGATGTTGAGAATTTAACGAGCAACTTCGGTGTCGAATAGCAGTTCTCGACTGGACTACCTACTTGGAGCGAAGCTATACCTACCGGCTTCTGATGAAGCCGACATCCACGACCGTAATCGAATCTTCGATTTTTTTCTTTATACGGAGGTGCTTCACCTCGTGCGTTGTTCCGTCCGACTGTGCGAATTTTCCGATCGATTTCTCCCCAGGGCCGACATCCGCGCGAGACCGGAAAATCTCTTCTGCTCACTTTTTCTTTCTCCCTCGTTGAACGAATATGTCGAGGGAGAAACAGAGATAGAGACAGAGAGAGAGAGAGAGAGAGAGAGAGAGAGAGAGAGAGAGAGAGAGAGAGAGAGAGAG
>NW_012130065.1:5043976-5045365 GCF_000143395.1 Atta cephalotes
GAGAGAGAGAGAGAGCGAAATATTAATATGCTCTCTCCATTGCTTCCACTCGATGGAACCACACGAGTAATTAATTGCCTTCGTTCGCGTGGGATGCTCGTGGTCGATATACGTGGGTCGATATACGCGATTGAGAATGTGAGATGCGAAATTTATTATGAATTATTATCAAAAATTCAAGAATGAATCGTCTTCAAAATGATTCATTACTATACTGAAAAGAAAATATGACAAATATTCAGTAATTTTCTCACATCATTTTTGAGTAAGCACTATTGGTCGTGTTCCTATGTATGTATAGATTGTTGTATCAATATTAAAAATCTATAATTTACATTGCGTATAGATTTTCAGTATTGGTATATTAGAGCATAACTGTTATAATTATTGTGAAACCATTTCAGTATTTATATAAGAAATTAAAGTATAGAGGAATTTATGTAAAAAAAAAACGAATAATCTTTTTTTGAAGTGCTAAAAAATAATGGTATTTATCTGTGATTTTTGTAACTGATAAATTATTTTAGTTATTGGTGTTATTACAAAAATTCTGCGCTTTACAGATTTGCATTTTATATATTTAGATTAAACTGACTATATAATAAATAAATGCATGTATTTACGAATATCGAAAAATATGTTTAACTTTTTAATTTAAACACAAAATTTTGTTAGTTTGCGTTCCAATATATTACTGAATTCGTTCAAACAAAATGTCATCCAATCATTTTTGCAAGAGTTTGCGATGTTGTAATAAAAGCGAATAATGACAAATATTTATGTGTGAAAAAAATACAGGGTATTCAAAAAACCAATCAGCATTTATATGGTAAATATTGGGTTGTCCGAAAAGTATATGCCGATGTTGAAGGAAAATTGAAACGCAGAAAATTTTAATTTAATAAATGTATACTAAAATTTAAATTTAGTCGGCACAAACTTTCTGGACAACCCAATAGTACACACTATACTTTTGACAAAATGTTTAATTTCTTAATTAAAAAAGTGCAATTTTTCATCAAAAATTATTCATTTTTATTGTAAAAAAAAATTATAGTTCTGGAAAGATCCCTACTACAAAGATAAGATTTATTAATATATTTTTCAAGACTCGTTGGAAAGAGGTCTTTTGCTTCAAATACCTAAACTATTATATATGGGAGCCACAATAGTTACCGTAATATTGCTCTGAATAAGTTTGGCGACAGTTGTGCTAGTATTTTTTAAATATTTTTAATTATAAAAATTGTAACATTCACTAATATATGCAAAAGATATTGGTCAAAATTAGATATTTTTTTACTTTTCTCTCTCTCTCTCTCTCTCTCTCTCTCTCTCTCTCTCTTCGTTCTCTCGTTCGTTCGTTTCGTTCGTTCGGTTCGGTTTTCG
>NW_012130065.1:5045385-5069032 GCF_000143395.1 Atta cephalotes
TATATATACTAGTAATATAGTATATAATATATTATTTACTTTCTTCTTACTCTCTCTCTCTCTCTCTCTCTCTCTCTCTCTCTTGTGTGTGTGTGTGTGTGTGTGTGTGTGTGTGTGTGTGTGTGTGTGTGTGTGTGTGTGTGTGTGTGTGTGTGTGTGTGTGTTTTAACATGAATATCAAAACTAAAAGGAATGTAATTATCATCGTATTTTTCATATAAATAGCTTTGTCTAAAAATTCAAAAAATTATATGAGATACCAACGAGATCCACGATAATTTGTTGAATGATGTTTCGATACTTCATGCATAAATTACGACATTATTAATAGACACTAGTGTTATTTTCTTCGCGCAACAGAATATCTTCGCAAATACAGCAATGTTCAATTTGTCGTCAGTTCACATTTAAACGACAAATGAACGAAGTTGTCGTCAATCGATCTTCTAGACGCCACTCACCGTTACGAGCGAGTACTTAATGAATAACACGCCGATCCGAAGAGAAGCACCCTCCGCTAAGTCGGTATCGTCGAGAGGGCCGTTAATCATCGATTAACAGCGATCCATTCGTTCCGAGTGTGCAATGATGTTCTGCTCAACAACGGTGACTCAACTGGTGATGATTCGCTCTCTCGAGTCGGGAGACCGGAAATGCAAAGCACTTCGAGCATCAACGTGGACGGATTCCTATTCCGAGAGTCATATCCCAAGAAGCTTTGTTGAAAGTCGAAATCAAACATTAAAGTTTTAAAAAATAGAAAAAAATACGAAAAATTGAAAAAATATATTTATATTGGAAAAAGAATCTAATTACATTAACTGGAATTTGAATTAAAAATGAACAAATCAGGATTTTCTGATTGAATCTATAATATTATAATTTTAGTTGAGATAATCAGAATTCTGATTGATATAATCAGAATCTTCTGATTCGTTCATTTCCAATTGGAAATTTTTCTCAGTATATCTTTTGTTAAAACCTATCATGTGATAATCTAAATTTCCTTCAATATTACGACATTTATATTGAAGAATTTTGAATTGAAATATTACGGGAGTTCATTATTACGACATTTCTATTTAAAATATTTTAAAATATTACGGGAGATGTAAAAAACGAAAGATTTCAGAGAATTTATACTTCGATAAGAATCTTAATTATGAGGCAACTCAGAAACCGAAAGCTATGGATGCGGGAAGGGTTGAGAATACTGTAAGAAATCATCGAATGGCGAAAGAGAGTCGTCAGATAAGATCCACAGCTTTCAGTACGCTGAAGTACCAAGTAGTAGCTTCAAGGTCTTTTTGTCGGTACCTTCACGGCTTGTCGAGCATTCCGAGAAGAACGAGAAAATAACGAGCTCTAGCGAAACTTGGACGTGAGTCCATACTAAAGTCAATATTTCATTATAATTATGCAGCTTATTTCACAATATAAACACAATATACACTTTGAGAAACATTTCTGATTGAAAAATGAACGAATCTGAAAATTCTAATAATAATCAATCAGAATTCTAGTTATATTTTAACTAGATCTATTAATAGATATTTTTTCAACTAGAAAATTCTGATTTGTCTATTTTCAATCAGAATTCCAATTAATGCAATCAGACTTTTTTTTCAGTGCAGGTTGGAGTATATATTTTATTCTCTAATTTAGCTAAAACACAGAACAGTTTTGTTTGTATGCAAGACTGACTTATAAAAAAGTCGTTTAATGGGTTGGAAGCAACATTTCACAACTTGATGATAACCGCATGTCAAAAATGATTTGTAGCAGAGGAACGTGGAATCTCAGAATTACGATTTGAGGAAGAGAGGTGATATACGATGCACCGAGAAAGATTTAGCCTCCGCAAGGAAACGCGCAGAGCATATACGCATCGCCGACATAAAGATTATACGTCTCTATACCGTCTCCGCCGCGAGTGCGATTAACCATTTTCCCACCACGTTACATATCGCTCGGGTACTCTAACATTACTCATTTGCAGCTGGCGGCTTTTTCATGCAGCTGCAAGAGCTTGTACGAAAGCTCGACAGATTTAACCATCTTGGAGATTTATGTTGATGATATACGTTCGTAAGTATAATTATGTTATAATATTATCTTATGTCCTTTCTCTCTTCTCGTGTTCTCTCAATTTTTAATATTGAATTTTTAATATTGTAAAAGGAATTTATTTTATTTTATTATTTTTATGTGGCATTTCCATGCATTGCAGGTACAAGGGAACGCGAGGAGAATTTCGCAATGCGATCGATTTAACGTTAAGGCTTTTTTGGGGGTCCAACGTACACTTCACCTCACATGTGACCGGAAAGAATAAATAAATTGTAATGTAAATCCCTATAAATCCTTCGCACGACCCTACGCCGCCATCGCATTTACATTCAACATACTCCCATAAATTTTTATCGACTGCATTGACGAACTGCCGATCCCCTCCCCCGAATTTAACAATGGACATAAATTCCATAGCGCCCTTTGTTAGGATACTTCCATTCTCGCTAGAGACCTCCTTTTTACACATGAGGGATATCATTTATATTCATGTCGAACTGTGGTGGAACCAATCGTGACGATTCATCATTTAGAGCTCTCTATAATAATCAAACAGGAATATGTTCAAGTTAAAATTTAATTTAAGCTTTTTAATCAATATGAATGTCTCATTTATCTTAAAAAAAAAGTACCGGCTTGCAATTCAAAGTTAAAAAATCTCATTTATTTATTGATTCGATTAAAGTTAAATTTATATTTAAAGCTTTTAGCCGTACTCCAACTTTATCAAAAGTAAAGCTCCAACTTTATTGAAACATTCCGAATTTAAGCTACGTTAATAAGAATTATGTATTTACAATCGATAGCTGGCAATTGCAGTCTTCATTTACAAAGAATAAGTCACCGAGGTGTACGTGCTAGTTTACGTAATTACGTTCTTGCTTTGGAAAGGTCGTCGATACAAAGAATGATTCATTGCGTCCTTCTCAGCGTAAATGCGGTGACTGTCACGTTGTAATTTTCGCAATAGATTTTGTTACGAAAAAATATTTTACAAGGAATGCCAGGATAATATAAGTTTACGATCGTGCTAATTCTATTGTTTTCTCCGTATATTTTTCTACATATTCTGTTTCCTTACGACAATGTTTTGAAGAACGCGTTAAAATTTTTAACATAAATATTTCATTATAAAAAACGAAGAAAATATATAATATGTATATGAAAAAATATCGTAATATAAAAAGAAATCTGAATATTATATATATAACTGAATAATATGGTTAAACGAATAAAATATTTATATGATTTTAATGCAATGCAGATTATAAAAATATTGCTTTTGTTTTATCCATTCTATTATAACTCGTACATTATTTTCTTAATAAGCAATTAAACTTTATCAATTTTCGATATTAAAAGATAAAATCCCCTTTTCACATGATTTTTTAATAATTGATGTTCATTAATGAACATTACTAATATTTACACAATATTTATCGACATGTAATTAACGGTGAAATATTGAATAAAAATTGCTCTTTATGGAAAATCCATCTTGTATATTACAAATAAAATCATAAAGCGTTGGATTTTCCATCTCTGACTTTATACACATCAATGCTAAATACATATTTTTAAACTTATATATTTTGAGCTTATATTTTTCGCATTGATCAATTTCGAGATTAAAAGCAATTACATAGCCTGCATAACGTGACAACATGCAAAAATTAATTTGAAGTATTAATACGGATATTTTATTTCAAATACGTGTGCGACAAATAAACAGCAATATAATAGAGAATTTATTTATGAAAATGTTAAAATATTTAGACAGAAAAGTTATGTTAAAAGCATGAAACTATTTATAAAATCTAAAAAATACGTACGTTCCAAAACTTTTAAAGTAAATCTTACTCTAAAGAGTGAAATCTCATTCTTAAAGATTGAAAATCGAATCACATTTTTTTTTACTGACTGACTCAATTTTCACTCTTTAAAATAAGATTCCAAAAAATTCAAAGAGTAACGTAACTATAAGTTTTATTTAAATGCCAAGGGATTTGCGCTCACAATAGCAACGCGATGTTACAACGCGAAGGAATTCTGTTCTGCGGTGAGAATTCCCCAAAGAAACTACGGATCATCTCGCGCGATCGACATGCACTTTAAACGAAATCAGACGGCAATGACGTTGCTTGTCGCGTGGCCATGAAAATGCAATGCACATCGTAATATGTGGCACGAATAAAAGTGTGTACTGAACGATTTATCGAGCGGTGCATCATACAAGAATCGCGCATCGACTCATTGATCGTATTGGTCGCGCCAAGAAAAAAATCTATTTTTCTCCACGAAAAGACGATTTTGTTGAAGTATCTAAGAATTTATAACTATATATAAATTTGAAAATAAATTTATTGGATCATGAAAATAATTTCATAGAGTACTCTAGTTGTTAGAATATCAAAACTTTTTGCAGTATTGCTTATCATACTTGAGATTCTTACATAATTATTTTAATGATTCAACACAATTATTTTTAGATCTGTATCCAATTAAATTTTTACTTCAGAAAAACTTAATTGCTATCGTTAAAGTAATTATGTTCCTGGATATATGAAAAGAATGATTTTGCCGGAACATCTAAACATTTAGCTAGATACAGATCTGAAAATAATTTTGTTGGTTCATCAAAGTAATTACATATAAAAATCTCAAACATAATGAGCAATGCTGCAAAAAATTTGGACATTCTAGCAACCAGTTTAAGCGTCTAATATATCTAATTATTTTGATAATATGACAAAATCTATTTTCAGATCTGTATTTAGCTGAATTTTTAAATACTACAGCAAAACCATCTTTTCTATGTATCATTCTTTTTATATCAGTATTATTTTCATACACTTAATATTATAAATTTATTCATAATTAAAGAACCCCGCATTAATTATATAAAAATTGGATCAAATAAATTAATTTTCACACATGATGTAGTTATGTAGCTTATAATTTAAACAAAACATAGACGTAAGACTTAATAATGGATAGTTTTTAAGCTAAGGAATATCAAAGATATAAAATTTGTGTTCAAAGATCATCTTAACCTTATATATACTGAATAGCTTAAAAACTTTTCATTATTAAACTTTGTGTCCATGACATTTTTTATTCACTGTGTTATAAGTATTATACATTATACATATATGCAAACTCATTTTACCGAGATCCAATTTTCTATGTAATTAGTGCGGGGACTTTAAAATGTTTATTTTCTGCAAAAAATCGGAAAGAGCTAATGTCCATCTATATAAATCGCCAATTATGACCTAACAGCACAATTTACTGGTGCAATGTTGGTTCAATATATCCCGAATGCATGACAATGTTTAACCAACATCTCACCAACAAATTGTGCTACTCGAAGGATTAACTCATATTCGGTAGCAATTTAAATTAAAATATCAAATAAAATAAAACATTTAAATTAATTTAAAATATCAAATTCATACACAGAAAAACATCATTCTATTGCTAAACAAAATAATTACTCAATTTACTTTCTTTCTTTTAAATAATAGTTATTTTCATAAAACATATTTTCTTGATAATATAATCTTAAAATATACTCATTACAAATTTTAGAAAAACGCATTAATATTTAAAACAGAAATTTATTTTCTTTCAAAAAATATTATAAAATTGATCGAAAAAGTAATTTGATATAATAAGCAATAATTTGATATAATAAATCAAATCTGTTTTAATTTAATAATTGATTAAAGTATTAAACTTATAAGGATGCAGAATATATTTTGAATAGATTTGACGCTTATGATAGATTTGCGGATATATGAACTTTTAAAATACTTGAAATAAGTAATTATTATTTGGTACAGTATGTATTTTTCTGTGTGCATAAATCGAACATCGTTCGAATACTTTTTTACTCTTTGCTTCACTCTTTTTCACTCTCGCGAATTACATAATTTGATTTTGTGAGTATATATACGATATGATTTTTAAATATAATTTGCTTGCATTAATTTTACCAATCTGTCACTTTTAACAGTTTCAAATATTAATATTTATATATAATTAGTAAAAAAATAAATATAGCAGTGGAATTATTTTTAAGAAAATCGAGAAGATAATTTGATTACCTGAATGCAACGTATACGTGCGCATTAAAAGATTAAAATTTCACGTTGTAAATCGGAACGCGAATAAAACGTGGAGAAACGGAGCTTTAATGGTTGAATGTTTACGCGGCGTGAATAATATATGTATCACCGCTGCGTGAATTTAGCTGCGGATCTTTTCAAGTTTAAAACAAACAAGAAAGTTACATTATATAATATGTAAATAATAAATAGAATAAATTTCGTTTCGTTATACATTTGACACTCGGCACAAACACTAAATATACGACAAATGAAAGAAACGTAGATTATATGTATAAAGCAATAAAGCGCAGAAGCCAGTCGAACGACCTTGAAAATAATGCATCGAAAAGTAGCAATGCGAATGTTCTTCCTCACGACGCCACATTGTTGGCAGTTTTTCAACTTCGATGCCCGTAAAATCAAATTATATAATACGTTTAACAGTTACATGCGATTGTAACACAAAATGTAACAACTGATCAATAATGATATACTTTTAATTTCGACTTTAACTTTTTATTCTTTATATTTTTTAATTTTTAGAATTAGAAAAAGATAAAAAATAAGTTAAAAGATAAGAATAAGATTAAAGTTAATCTATATTGATGAGAAACGAACATGATCAGCTGGAAGCGTCAAGTGTCGCGAGTGAAAAGGTAATGAAAGACAAGGATGAGAGAAAAGTATTATGTATAAAAATTGGTGACTCACCTTGACTCTCGGCGTACGCAGGAGGGATGATAATCGTCAGCAGCAGCGTCAGAAGGATCAGCTCCAGTTTGCACTTCACCGTTGCACCGCCGTCACCGCCACCACCACCGCCGTTGACGGCGACGACGCGTCGCGGATCGGCGCGCCGGGAATCGCGCGCCATGTTCCTGAGACTTGGACACTGCTGACTGCTTGGACGCGTTGACCGCGACTCACGCGAACGTCATGACACCACGATGCTCCTCACGACACGCACGCTCTTCGCACGTTGGCTGTCTCGCGTCTGTCGTTCGCGCGCACACACACCACACTCACGTTACCGACCACCCAGCCCGACTGGCTCCGGATTGCTCCGAATGCTCTGATACTTCCTAATGCGCAGACTGTTGCGACACCTCTGAACGTTGCTTACGTTGCCCGACCGCCCGCTTCCCCCACTACGACGACGTTGAGTCACGGCGCGGCACACCGAAAATGGCCGAGCGCGCGCGATCGCAAGCGCGCCGAAACGCACGAGATTCAAACGCGAATTCCACAACATGTATTATTTTTCTAATTTTGTATTGTAATAATCCGAAAAAATGTTTGTATTCATACATTTAATGATAATATTCGAATCAGAAATTCGATTTTGACAAATTCAATTTTTGAGACTACTATTTTCTACTATTTTCAATTTTTCGAAGAGATATCCTTATTTTTATTTTGCCAATAAAATTATATGTACTCTGTAAATATTATATATTTATTATGAAAAAATATAATATAAGATAAAATAATAAATCTTTTAAAAGCTTTCGATGAAGTTAACGCTTGTATATTTACTTCGATATGCATGCGAAATATGTAATAAATATCTATTAATCAATAATATAGATATTTTAAGAATGACTATATGTTTTTTATGTCAAATATAAAAACTTGCGTAAGATCATCTATTTATTGTTCTTATTTATTGATATTTAAAAAATTTAAAAGAGTATAAATGAATTAGTAATGATAATTTCCACATAGGCATGTTTTCTGAGGCTGAATTTATATATGCACTTTTGGAATTTAAAATGAGATAGGTATGTGTTTGATATTTGGCAAAAGTGAGAGTTCTAGTGCAGTCTAGTGCAGGAAGAAAAAGCACACGTAATGTATAGTATCGATCAAACTTTATGGATGGATGATTCGGTTGGAGTTCACGACTAGCAGGTGAAAATTCCTAAATCAGCTGGAGGTAGCTATTTTATTTGTCTTTTATTATGGAAAACATACGAAAAGAATTGACGAAAAGAATCGTAAATGAATGTAGAGCAAAAGGGACATCAATAACTAAGGATTTGGCTTCGTTTTTGGTAATTTCATTTAATTCCCATGAGATAATATTAAAACGCAAGCAAGATTAAGCGGTGATTACAGTTCTCAAAAATTTGTAGCTTTCTCTTTATCAATTAAATCCAGTGTATAGAATAAAAGAAAACGATGAGGAAAATGCCAAAATAATTCAAGCTGTAACGGAGAGGCTATGTGATCAAAGTCAACCCAGTCTTGTAACTTTGAAAAATCAGCTATACTTTGCTAAACATTATCATGACAGAGGTAAAGATGTTTAATTGAGATGTTTCTATTTATATAATTATTTATATAACTATTATTACGATTTTACTTTGGCTTAGATGAAACTGTCAAAAGGCATCGATTACGACTGTACCAGAAAACTGCATCTTTAATCGCTGAAATTTGCGAAACTAATAAATTGGAGAGTGGAAAGGATACGGAAAAACTATATCAGAAAATATTAACAGTAATAACGCTTCTGAGTGGTCTGGGAAGTCCTATGGTCCCATCGGTTCTGAGGTAATCATTGATCACATTCATATGAATTTAATAAGAATTCAAAATTAATAAAATCAAGTCGATAACATTCAGTTCTCACATTCCACATTTCTCTATTCTCAATCATGAAAAATTTATTTTATGCCAAATGCGACATTATCACGAGAATTATTACATTATATTGCAAATGATAAGAAATATTGTCGTCTACAAATCGAAATTTATACTAATCAAAAACTATAACGGATATGTTATACATAAAATTATTATATTTAATTCTTTGTAAATCTCTGACTTGCTTATTATATCTAAATGATTTAAAAATATGCATTGATAGGTGAGATGTTTGAAAACCACAAAAAAATTTTAGTTTTGCTATATTTTTTACTAATATATTATGTTATGCTTAAATTTATATTAGTATAATATTCTTATGAAACAGAGAAATGTACAAATAATGAATTTTAATATTTCTAAACAATTCTTTTTTTCTTTTTCCAAAATAACGTTTTAAAGAAAACTATATTTGAGCCATTCTATTTACTCATTTAGCATGTTTTCACAATGGTTATTTAAAGAATAAAGATTACCAAAATTCATGAATAAACTTCATTGATGAATCTCTTGGCCTTTAATCTTTAGATAATCATATATGAAAACGGGCCTTAAAAGTTAAATATGATAAATATAATATTATATAAAAATTTTACATTAGGGAGGTGTCAGTAGCGTTGCAGAGCGTCTTCCAGGCTTCCGAGCTGACTCATTATATAACTTTGTCGAAACGAGAGAAAGAGGAGCAGTTGATGGAGTTAATGTGTCTAGTCGCAGGGATCCGCCTATTTAACAGAGATTGTCAACGCGGTGGCGAGGGGATCGACGATCGTAAGAGCATGGATTAATTTTTAAACCGACCGATAGTGACAGTGTAAATTTAAATGAAACGGAGATGATATCGCGAAAAATGTTACAATTATGTGAAGGCTTTCTACAAAAATGATTATAGATAATTTTTTAGTGCCAAGTATTCTACAAGAAGCTCTAATGAAGACTCGCAACTCTATTCTTGAGCTGTTAGTGCTGTTAATGGCCAAGATATACAAATTCACGGCTGTCGTGGAAAATACAGTCACATGCATGTCAATCGATGTTTCGGATGCTGCATGTTGCAGTTCAAAGGAAGCGATATCCAACGCGGAAGAAAAAATTGATTGGATCATCGAAATGTTAACGGCTAGTCGTCAGCAAGAGATCTATATAAGGTATCTATAGAAAGAGAAATAAACAACAAATAATCTGTAAATAAATAATAAATGATCTCCATGATTGACACGATTTTTAATATAATTTTGTTATAGAAAGCTGCTGATTGATGTGGAGCGCAGTGAGAAAGCAGTGAAGGACTTGATGGAACGTCTTCAAGCACGATTATTTAAACTTCACGACACTGTTCGATACAGAACGGCTATTCCTACTAGTCAAGTTTACGTAAATACGATTGCTTGAAAGAAGAAATTATAGTTAATGCTCGACATAATTATTTAAAGCATTTATTTTCAGAAGTTGAAAGTTATGGAATTCCGCATTCAGTTTTAATAGAATAATAGTAATAATTCAGCTGGAATTAGATTTATTTGTTTCCGTGTAAATCTAATATCATTATTCTGTAGAATAGAAATAACTTGTTTACAAAAATTTATTTTTTATTAGTGAAATTTTGTAATAAAAATTAATGTTCCTTTAACAAAAGAAAAATTATAATTAAATCTTCATTTGAATAAAATATATAATTAAACCGTTTTCAATAAATGTAACCGTATTACGATTAATAATTACATTTTGCTTATTAGCCGCAATTTATTGATCTGGCGGATATATGGATGAGTTTACAAGATGAGGTAATCATTCTGAGTAATATCAACAATTTCCTGTGGGAGTTACAGGGTTTGAGCAATAAGGTATTAATGCATTCGCCTGTATCGATTTAAACGTGTATTCGTAACATATATCCCGAATAATTTGTGTTATAGACTGTGAATATTTACGATCAAACAAAGTTAGAAAATATAGCCGAAAATGTGGAGATTTTAACCGATGCTGAAAGATTGGAACGTACCATGGGCAATTTAATAAGTACTAATAATTTTCTATAAATTACAATAAATATTAAATATAAATAAATTTTTACTTGATCTTATTTTAATTGCATAAAGAATGTTCGTATTTTTACAGCGGAGTGTGGAGAGTGCTTGATATATTATCCAAATGTCACTAAAGATTTTGAGAAGATAAATTTAGAGGTAACCACAATAGAATAGCAGTTAATGCTTCTATAATTTGATAAATTTTAAAAAATTAAAGTGTTCACGTAAAGATTTATATGATTTTATTCTCAAATAATATATAATAACAATTTATAATAAATAATAGAATAAATTTTCAAATAACGCTGAATCAAGAGATGTATTAGTTTCTAGGATTTTGCGCGTGGACATTTGCAACGAGTAGGGGCGCCCTTATACCAGGAAACCCGAATAACGGTGTGGCGAAATGGAGAGGAAAACATTACGCCTTTAAATCACCCGAAGTAGCCGATAAATTCGGAAAAAATCCTGACAGGTATTTTTTCATTGTAAATGAAAATAATCTATAAATTTCTTAATTTCGAATGTTAATAGGTATGTTTACGACGCGCTCAATTTTGTCTGCAATCATGCGGAATACATCCATCTGTTCCAATTACATGAAGAAATTGAAGCCATGCAAAGTCAAGAAGAGTAAGTTGCTTATATATGATCATATTCTATCGCTTAAGCAAGAAATTTTATAAATATAAAAAATACTAATTTTGCCAGATTAACGGAAAAAGGATTGCGACTGAAGACTCGTCATGATCAAAAAGTTCAAACGGACGTCCATATACTTCCGCCCTACATTGATAAATATTATACTTCCAGTGTTTGGGAGTTGAAACGTAGAGCATTACACTTGGTAAGTAGATCTTTATCGACGTTCTAAAAGAATTTAATAATATTGAAGTAAAAGATTTCAACAAATTTATATTTGAATAATATAAAAAGCTCAATTCTTTAGTAATAACAATTTTAAGAACTATTTTTATCTACTCACGAATATGTTATTTGTAAAATTCTAATATTAGACACGTTAATTGAATACATGTAATTGTATCACACATAATTAATTTTATTTTCTCAGTTCTATAGACGAAAAATGCTAATTTTACAAAATGCTGATACGGTTTTTTCAGGCAAATATAAGTCGATGTACTACACGTAGTACGCAGACGTTTAATTCGCATTTTCGACACGGTGTTTATGTGCAAGCAGCTCCGCCACAGGATAAGGAAGTTCAAACCAGAAGAGACAACTGTACAAACACTAAGAAACTTCTGACGTTCATATTTGGATTACGAGGAAGGCGAGATAATAATCAGCATGTTGTATCATTCTTGGAAAACGAACTTGAACATTTATAAAATTTCGTCTTTGAAATAATTACGTAAACTAGTATATGCACGTAAATATCTCAAATATTGACGTCAAATGAAATAAATAAAAAATACTTTTAAGTGAATTATATATATATTTATATTGTAAATAATCAATCACATATAATGCATTTATTCGGAATATTAAAGGATACATATAATGGGTCATATTAAGAAATTACTAGGAAATAATTGAAATAAATTACAAGACAGTTTAAAAAAAAATGAAAGCAATATTATTTAATGACACTTCCAAATACATTTTTCGGAACATTACAGTTTAAATAAAACTTTTCTCCCTTTTTTTTTGGAGAAATAAGTTTATATTCTAATGTATCATTCCGTACGCATAGCATTTTTTTCATGCAATGCTTTCGTTATCATAAACTGCAATGATCTCATTCGTGTGGCTTTATTCCTGGTTTAGGCCAGCATTTCTTTAATTTATATTCAAAATACACGAATTTTACACATGTCGAAGCTCGGACAGATGTATGCGGTTAAGATTCCGCACCTCGCTTCGTGAGCCTATTATTTTATTTCCTACACTTCAACAGTCACAGTATGGTCGCTGCACGCACTGTGACTCTTTAATCATTTAATATGCTTATAAGATACCTTTCAATGAATATATTGTTTTACCATTAGATCTTAAACGTTAGATTCAATTTTTACACCAAGAAACCTATATTACGACAATAATTAGTAATTACACGATAATACAATTAAACTTTGCTTACATTTGCATGTGTATAATGTAGCTATTATACAGAAGAGGTACAGGATGTTAATTTTCCGCATAGCTTCTCTCTCTTTTTTTTTTTAAATTTAAATGTTCGCATTTTTTCGTTTTGGAGGCAAAATTTGCCATTCTATTACATCCATTTTTCAGAAAAAATTATTTCAATATAAAAACATAAAGAATAACAAAAATACCACAAAACTAGCGTCAGACTACGCACAATTCGTAATAGAATTGCAGAAATTGATTATTTGCTAGGACTGTTCATATTCACTGTTTGTGATCTGTGGTTCGTTATGTATAGCTCTATACACGAATTGATTTGTGGTGATTTCCCTTGATTTTGTGGGAAAATCATATCGTTGGCAAGTCAACATGAATGGTAAACAATAACCGCATTTAGTGAATCCGCCTGTCCATATTAAACTGTGTTCAGAAATACACGAATGCCTCCAAATATCATTCTATCCTTGTTATTCACCGAATGTTAAATAAGGATAAATAGATACCTGGAGGCATTCAATATGTATTCCCGAATGCAGCCTTACTCATTAATCTTATGCGAATGACGAATAGTAAATTATAAACCACAAATCATGCATGAGCTGGCGTTAACTTTAAGGATTTTTGTATTAAAAAACATATATATAATTAAGATCATAGATAATAACACAATACTCATCTGCAAAAAAATAAGCTACTAAATTTTATCATAATTTTTTAACATCTTTCAATGGCGATAATTTAGCAAAATATTATTGGATCGAAATAAATCAAAGCTTAAATTAAAGCTTGAATATTTCTTTTAAACATAAAAAAATCAAAAACTAAGAAAAAAGTTGTCCATAATATTCTTTTTAAAATTGTATAATTTAATTTTTTTTAAATGTCATTCGAACAAAAATATTCAGACGGAGCAGACTCCGTTGAAATGCAAAGCTTAAAAAAATTTCCAAAAATTTGTCAGTTATCTTCATCAACATCCGCAATTTGTTAAACATTTTTTATAACTCAATATTTGTTTTTTTGTGTTCAAGAGAAAATATTTAAGCTTTAATTTGACTGATTACAATTTTTTGCTTAGTGCTAGATGTTAAAAAATCGTGTTTAAATTTATGGTCCATTTTTTTGGAGGTGAATGTAGAAAAAAGAAACTTCTTCGATACTTGAAATATATTGAAAACAACTATATCATCATCTATGTGGTATATGTATTAATTGAAATGTCACGTAATAAAATTGAATTTTTTTTTAATCTCGAAAGATTTCAAAATTAAACTTTTTCAATTTATCATTCAATAATGCCATTGCTATAATGATGCGTCACGTTATGTTGTATTAGGAGTAAGATATTGTTATTAATGACGACCATACAAATGATATAACATTTATTTTGAATTAGATGACTTAAAACCAGCTTATTGACTATTGGCCACTGTAATGTCATTTACATTTCGAATCATCTGAACGTCCATGGTAACAATTGTCCCAGTATCAAGAAGAACCATTAAGAACATTTGTAATTACTTGTTAAATATTATCTGAATGAATTATTATCAAATACCTTATTCCAAACGCAATTATTTCAAACGCATTTATTGGGAGTCACACTTGTAATAAAGCTTATTGGGTCAATATGATATTGCAGTCATCAATGGAACAAAATGGTTACAATGGGCGGCAGAATATATCGGAATGATGTAAACATGGTCTAAAGTCTTAAGTCGCAAGAAATACCTTTGTGTCTCATGTATAGTATGTATGTATCGTGTGAGAAAGATGAAGAGGTGCACGAGACGCACCTTGGAATATGTTTATATATATATATATATATATATATGTATATAACTTGTCGGAGATCGGGATTGAAGAATGATTTAATCTACAAAGTGATTTTTGAGGTATTTCATCATACCGAAAGTTCTGAAACGCTTTACGCCGATTACCTTCATTAATTCCTCATCACAAATCGCAAATTGTTTATTCTTAGGATCCTGTAAAAATAGTCATTTTCTTTGCAACATGATTTTTGTCAAGTAAATACATTTAATATAATACATAATTTCTAAAATATAACAAATATAGTAAAGTAGAAAAAATGAAGTACGAATAATGCACAAAAATATTAGATAAATGATTACAAATAATACTTACATAAAGGTTCCTTTCTTTGATAATACTCCATACTTTCTTCACAACTTCATGTCGAGCCATTTGTTCTGCGCCAACAACAGCGGCGAGTTCTGGAGACAGTGTAATAGCGCGTGTATAACCACCACCTTTGCCCTTGCCACCAGCTCCCTTCTTTGCTGTACTTCCTGGAGCTTTTTTGTTTTTACCCCAGTCCTCGTCACTGTCACTGTCACTTCCCTTCTTTTTTCCTTTCTTTCCAGGCTTACCTATATAAAAAAATGTAATACATTCCACGTGAGATTTTTAATGAACTCTTGACAAAAAATAAAACTTTATTATAATAAAAAATATCTTACTTTTTTAGGTGTAACTTTAGGTTTCTTTGGACTGTATTCTTCATCGCTAGCATCATCATCACTGGCGCTTTCTTCATCTTCGGAGGATCCCTTCTTACGTTTATTAGGAGCTTTCTTAGCAGGATTTCGCTTGGCTGGTTTTTTTTCTTCTTCTTCCTCCTCTTCTTCAGATCCTTCTTCCTCTTCCTCTTCACCATCTTCAGATTCTTCACTAGCAGCCTTCTTCTTTTTCTTTCCTCCATCCTGTTTTTCTTGAAGACATTCCATGACTAAATCATCGACTTCCTTTTTCCTATAAAGGATGAATGTAATTTGTTATTTTATAACTAATTATTGTAAATATATCTGTAAGAATTAAAATATAAAAACTTGTTAGAAGAGGAACGAGGTGGTAACTTATATTTATTATATTACAGTTCCACTCAGAGATCCTCTGTTTTTTTCTAGGACATCACGAGACTCTCTTCTGCACTATTTTACAGTGCACAAGTGCCTTATTATATGTCCATTTTAAAGCTTTTGATTCAGTTTTAAAAGTAATATAATTAGTAAAATAATTAGATTTATTTTATACAGAAGAATAAAATAAATTGTGATATTATGATAATATGATCAGCATACATATTATGAGCACACATGATAAAGCATCAGATAGATAAAGGAATGAATTGCTTCCCTATTTAGCAACATATCAATTTGTTTAAAAAAATGCAAAAATAGATTCTTTTATACTAAATAATGCTGGCATACATCCAAGTATTTATGTTCGAAATTCATATCTTCAATATTTTATTAATATGAATCATGCTTAAAATTAACTTACATTATCAACACGATGAAATATTCATTTATAACATATAAACGTATTCTCAATTCAACCTGCAATAATATAAAGAAAAAAACAACAACGAAGTAACAAAATAGTCGAATTATAATTGCAAAAAACAGTCTTTAGATGTTGCAACATTAACGAGAACAAATGCACATGTATAACGAAGAAAAATATTTTGTCGCGTCGTGTAATATGAATCGACTTGGTATCGAAATGATGTTGCTTTTTTTTACGTGCTAATGCATGAATGATTATTGTATCTTATCATATATCAAAATATAAGATGCAAAAATATATAATCAAAAATATTTCTGTAGTCATATTTCACTTATATGTATGTTTTTATTTGTTGCTTTACCTTTCTATGAGATCAACATCGAGTTTTTCTTCGATTTGTTGCCTCACTTTTTTAGCAGACATTGTAGTGAGATCAGCATCCTTGAGGATAGCTAAACAAAATTAATAAACATAATATAATTACATTTTGTAATTAAGATATATTAAAGTATTTTTCGGTTTTTGCAATATAATATTTATATTAATATATAAATAAATATTATATTGCAAAAACCAAAAAAAATTTGAAAATTTTTAAGGATCATTGTTATTTAAACAATTATTTTATTCAAGAAAAAAATCTTCATATAAGAATATATATATATATATATATATATATAAACATAGTAATATGTAATTATATACGAAATTTGATCATATGTCCTTTCTTTTGTAAATTTACTGTTTGATACAAACAAAACAATAAAAAAACAAAAGTAATTAAAAGGATTATTTTCGCATTTTCTTAAAAAAAATTCAGTTTAAAAAATAAAAAAAATTGCACATATATAATTGTGTATAATAATTTGAATATAATTAATTTTTTGTCTCATTTTTTTCGAACTTAAATTTTTGTAAAACAATGCAAAAATAAATCTTTTAATTATTTTTTGTTTTCTCATTATTATTATTTTTCTTGTGTCAAACAGTAATTATACAAAAAATATATGGATAAGTTTCGTATATAATCATATATCTTTACATATGTTTAAACATGTTGTATATATTCTTATATAACAAATTTTTTCTTAAGCCTTTAAAAATTTAAAGTTATTCAAACATCAATTTATGTATTTTATAATTTCGGCTTAAATCCATTAAAAGTAATTAAAAAATATAATACATATTGTTTCTGTAGACATTTTATTTATAACAGAATTTTTTTTATTTGCTACTTTTAAGCAACACTAATTTTATTATTTAGGAAGGAATGAGGTCATGGAAAAAAAAAGATAATTAAAGGTCATTTCGATCAACTTCGATTAACTTAATTAGCACTACTATTTTAAGAAGCAATATAAATAAAAATATCAAATTAATTAATAGAATATTTAATATATCGAAAAAAAGATTAAGAACAACCATATATTAAAGATGTATTTTAAATAATTTTGTAAAATCAAATCATCGATTAAAGTTAATCAGAGTCAAAATGGTCCTTAAAATACAAGTTAAAAAAGCCGCGCAAAATGGAATTGTTCGCATGCAAGAGCGGAAGGTTACGCTTCGCCGCTCAATTCTCCGCGCTTGTGTACACGCGAGGTTCTGGAATAGTTTGGTTTCCCGCGTCGGGGGGATCTAGTGAGTATCGAGCGCAAATGGCCGCCGTGGCGCGCGGCGCGCGCCGTGCCGGTCGCCGCCGATCGGAGCAGCGCGCAACTCTAATAAAAAGATATCTGTAAGTACGCAACGAGTCATCGTTGCGACGCGTGGAGCGAGACGCGGAGGGATTTTTCTCGGCGTACCGCGGTCGATCGTGCGGCGCATTGATTCTCGAAACGATCGAAAAACCGCGAGAAAGATGGAAGAAACAAGAGGAGAGACAGAGAAGCGAAGGAAAATGGAGTGTACGTGCGCGCGCGCGCTCGCTCGCTCGCTCGGTCGATTCGTGACGCCGAAAACTGTTCTTGAATAATAAAAAAAATATATAAAATAAAAAAAAATACACGAGGCGCGAACGCTTCGTTAATCATCACCCGCCGCTTTGTACTCTTGTAACTCGCAACGGGCGAGACACGATTTGTAATGGCGATGGACAGTTACAGTCGCGTTACATCGGCAATGGAGGAAAGATAGCAAACTGGCGAATATCTCAGCATATTAACGGCAACGGACGGTGGTGGAGGCAGGCGGCAGCGACTCCGGTTATAACCAATGACGATCCATTCGGCGATACGCGAGAGGCGCGCGAAGGAGGGAAAAAAGGGCAGCGCGCGCGCGTGGCTGTTTCCGATCGACGTGAAGCGTATCTTTCTCGAAGGAGCTTCACACAGGAATATATACGCACTTTTTTTATCTCCCACGACATAAAAATCTGCCGTGACGCGGTATAGAGAGTACGAGCGAGCGAGCGAGAGATCGCGAGAGAGAGTGGGAATAGGACACGAATCGAGAGCGAGGCTGATAGGCGCGCGCCACCACACACTCGAGACGCGTCATACGGCCCGCCGCAAGGACGGGACGAGAAAGCTATCTTTTTATAGCGAACGACGAAAAATCCGAATTTTTGCTAGGACACCGAAATGGCTAGATGAAAAATCGCGAGCGGATTGCACGGAGCGATTATCCAACCGGTCCTACCGTTAGCCCGCGACGTAGATGGTAAAATACGGTGAGCCGCAGTTATAATGGCCGGCGTGGGGCACGCCACTTGGGCACATACGTGCGCGCTAAAGTCGTCACGTCGCAAGAGCAAAGAGCCTGATTTCGCCTGTATTCCCGATGCGATGGCGACGCGCAACGCGTGCGTACGCCCGAACGTAGCTCGATTACGCTGACATTTCGCACCGAAATCATCTACATCACGCAATATCGCCACTTACCGGTGATCTCCTTGCGTAGCTCCTCCTTTGAGATATCGGCCATGGTAGATGCTACTCGTTGTACGTACTGCTGCCAACTGAGCCTACGCCGGCTACGGACTCTCGTAGCGTCCGTTGGTACAGTCGGCGCTGAAAGTGCTCTGATACGCATCCATCCGATGCGCCTGCGAATGCGAATAACTCGACAACGATCGCACCGAAACGAATACTATATACACCAAATCGTGTTAGTTTTTTACGATCTACAATTTTCTTATCACGCCCCACACGTAATTCGGCGATCCGAGGATGCCAATTCGATGTTTCTTCACGGCACACCGACCGTACTTTTTCAACTGACTGTACATGAAGCGGCCGCTCGTGGCTGCCGGTGGCGTCCACGGTACAGTCTGCACGCGTCGTTGACTGGCGGCGCCTACAGAAAAATCATCTTCGACGCACAATAACTCCTCAACGCGGGCCTGAAGACGGATACTATATACACCAAATCGGGCCAACTTTTTTTTCTCTACAAATTTCTCATGACGCCCCTGACGCAATATTGCGATTTAACCGACTCAATACGTGTTTTCCTCGCTCGTGCCGCGCGAGCCTTTTATCGCCGACTGTACCGAGCATACTCCGAGTTTCGTAGCGTCGAGCCGCCTAGTCCGCGTCATATGACAATCGCTCCGTATTCCAGGGATATAATTAAAAAGAATGCAAAGATCGCGATGATGAGTGTAATTGATACAAAAAAATTAACGGATGTATTTTTGTTTATCATCGTATGCGTTTGAATATTTCGACAACTTGTTTAATTAATTCTTACTATCTTTATCGAATTATCGTAACGTTCGCAGTTCGTTTGCAGTGTGTTTAACGGTCATCTCGGAGAAAAAAATATATGCACGCGCGACAACGTGTACAGAAAATAACAAAATGTTTAACTTGTTACATCATCACGATATCTAATCGTCCCAATTCTTTGCATACCAAAAAAGTCATCCTTTTAAGCGTAATCGCGATTAGCACAATATTTTAACAGGCCACCACGACGGTCGGTACGGCCAGTTGGTTCCTTCGTCGTATTAGCGGTACAATAACGTCCAAAAATATTGGCAAACCCGCCGCGATAAATAAATTTTGGAAACGCATATCTCCGAAACGATGCGTTGCATGGCGATACTACCATCACATAATCGTATCAGTTTGACACGACCAAGAGTTTTCTTATGAAGCGCCACGCTCGATTTTTCCATCTAAGCAAGTCCCTACAGCTCGTTCATCGCACGTGCCGGCTTTACTTTCAACGCTGACTGTACTGCATTCGGCGCATCCACTTACGAGTCGAGCATCTCGCGATCTCGGCCGAAGTTGTGTCGTAAATTTGTTCTTGTAGCTTACGTCGCGGGGATAAAAGCGATTTTCGACGTGAGATGAGCGCTCGCATCTCCGTCACGATCACCAATTGTTATTTACCGATAATGCATCCCAACGTAAATACCGCCATGAACGTTTGAATATTCCAACATGGCTGAACCAATCTTTGCGGATGCACCTGGCCACATGGCACCTTTCCCGGCCATACCGGTTACGACGCAATATTAAGTGGCTTCAGCGAACGCAACAAGTTACGTACGTTCAATCAGCTTGCGATGATTTCAACAAGACTCGCCTGACTCGACGAGATTACATATTTTCTCTCTGAAAATATTACTTTCCCTCTCAATTCACACGTCATTTCCGGTCGTTTAGGGCAGTCATTAATAGTACCTATAAAACGAATGTAAGTTTGTTTACTAAACTTCCCAACCGAATGGTTGACAAATTTATGCGCGGATTTAATCGCGTTTTGTATATGATACGATTATATTGATTCTCGAAACAAAGTACAGGATGATATTCTCAGTTGCTGATTTGTCTCGAAGTTATTGACATTTTCGCATTATTTGGAAGCATGTCGTGCTCTCTGTTGACGACGCCGGGTATTACATCCGTGTAACAGGTGCAGCTAGAAAGCAGGATGGAGCTTAGGTTAGGTTAGGTTAGTCGGCAGGTGATGATAAAAGCGCCAAATGTAAGCTACTTTAAGCGCCATTAATGTTGCATTCATTAATCCCATTATTATTAAGAAGATGATTAAGATAATTAAGATAGTACATCTCAAGGTTTCCTATTTTTGACATTCATTTCCAGCGTCAATTAAAATAGGTTATATAAAATAGATTGAAATTGACGCTGGAGTAAAAAATGCATGAAAATGATGTAGTATCAATCTTCAATCGATCTGATGCTGAAAATTGAATAAATTCAATCGCTAAGCATTACATTGAGACTGTGACGCTGTTTTTTATAGGATTTCATGAAATAGCATTTTCAGACCAATGCAAATAATTTTTTCCAAAAATAAAAATCACGCGATTATATGTTTTTTTTCGTATAATTTCTATATTTGATTAATCATAAATTCATACATCATTAAAATTGAAATTCATTATCGATTAAATTTATCACTTAAATTATCACTTAAACGTATTCTAACAGTTGCGTAATAAATATAATTATATATTGACATTATTTAAATGTAATTATGTATATATTTGTTTTTAATTAAAAAAATCTCCTCTACAATACAAAATTGCACAAAAGTTGCAGCAATATTGCAGAATATTGTATGTTGTAGCAATATTACAGAGATTTTGCAAATTCTGTGCTAATTAAATATCAAGTACAATAAATTTTTAACAAATATGAATGATACATATGTGCTGTTGATACAATCATTTTCGATATTTCCGATGACGCTAATACTTTTCTCTACATATCCCATCATCTATTCAACTAATTTATAAAATATAGTATATATCTTATTTGATAGAAAAGTAACATAAATAAAAAATTAGCATTTGAGATAATGACAGAAAGTTATCTCTAAAAATGTACTCTTTTGTTGAAAAAAAACATTTGTAATCTCTCTCTTACCACTAGAGGGCAAAATTATCGTTTATCCTGTGCAAGTTCGTAACATAATATAACAGAAAAATAACATTTTTTGAGTTTAGATATTGTGAAGATATATTGAAATAATGGTAAACAAATATTTTATTTGAAATAGCGCTATTTTTTTTCTTAAAATGTTTTCTTCTTTAGAATTTTATAAATTCTTTTGAAAAGTTTTCCCATCAACAAACAATTATATATACATATATAGATGCGGTCGACTTCACACTACAAACATTATAAAACATTTTTTGATGACTTTATAAAATTCTTTCTTCTGATTGGTCAACAAAGCATTTGCAGTGATCAATGAAAAAATTGTCTTGGAGATGATGTCGATCATAACTCTGAAGGTAACTACGAATTCATATTCAAAATTGGGTAAGTTACCGATACTTGTTGATCTCGCAAAAATGTACATTTACGCCACGTATTCGAACGATATTCTCCGCTTCGCCGCCAGATGTCGCTAGAGTGTGTATATCGGTTTGAATTTCAGGTTTCCAGAATATCGGTTGGCGGAACGAGGGACTTAGTTCTTGTATTATTATTGCCATTTGGTTGTACCATGACCTCCTTTTACATCGCGCATAGTGCAGTCGTACTAACCGATTGTGAAAACATCGACCCGAAATGCAAACGTCAACGACTTCTTCGTGAGTAATGTAGATACATTTCGATTCAAGTATTCGATTTGAAGAACAACGCTGTCTTTGGTAGCAGTTGTGCGAAGAAACGAATATAAAACGATCGTCTCTTTTTGCATTACTATTTACTTGCATTTCTTCTACAAATTGATGAATGGCAAGTAAATTAACGTCTTACCAAGACTAATTCTGACAGTATCATTAATATTGATTACACAAACTAGAATTAACATCTTTTTCTCTGCGTATTATTTAATTCATCAATTTGCAATGTGCGTTAGATGGCGTAATGTTGGGAGGAGAGGAATCGCGAGATTAGGATCATTCTTCGTACAATCGACGCTCTTAGATGAGCAATGTTATTACAGATCGGAACGTGATGTGATGATATTATTAGGAGCTTTAATGTTAATTTGCTCCGCCAATGCGTGCTCGCGTGAACCTCGTGCATGCATCGTTAATACTACGTGGCAACAAATAGGGACACAGAATTATGATAAATTCTCGGGGAGCACGTTGTTGCACAACTATGAGCTTGATAATACAACTGCTAATCGAACTAATTAGTTCGCCGTTCTACTTGAAGGCGATACGTCGAAGTGGTTGTCGCGATGTCAAGCGGTGACGATGTTAATCGTACGCAAAAATCGCGATTACAATCTCGCAATTATTATTCTATAATTCCTGCAACTTAATTAACTCTATGTTTAAACACACACACACACACACACACACACACACACACACACACACACACACACACACACTATTATATACTAGAGACTAAGTAACGTTAACGTTAGTACGTACGTAACGTACCGTACGTAACGTTACTAACTAATACTAACTTA
>NW_012130065.1:5069052-5072373 GCF_000143395.1 Atta cephalotes
GACGTGTCTAAGACGGTAGGACGGACGTAGTTAATTAGTTACGTCAAAACTAACGACGACTACTAATACTCGCATATTATTTATAATTACTCTCACTAATTAACTACTATTTAACTACACACACACACACACACACACACACACACACACACACACACACACACACACACGACTTTAATATTCATGAGACATGAAACTTGATCGAATCGCGAACGTTGCAATATCAATTCACAAACATCGCGTAACGTATACCCTGTACACTTGCCGACGTTCCGACAGACTTGTTCGGAACAGTCGATTTTATCTGCACGCGTACATAAGTTTATACCGCATTGTAAATCATTTCCGCACGAATGCAGCGAAACCGAAAATTCGCACCGAGCCCTTCCTGCCCTTCTGTTCTCGACGCATTATCGGCTGTTTCCTTTATCACCCGGTACATATATATAGTATATGCGAGTGGCAGCTCGAGAGCTCGCGATGGATCAACGTGAGCACGTGTAGGTACGCGTGTGCGTGCGCGTGTATATATGTATGCGGCTAAATTCGACGTGAGCCGCGCCACGTCGGAGCGGTTCTCTCTCACCGAACCGAATGTGTATACTGTGCCGTTCGCGCGTGTACGCGTGTATGCGTGTACGCGTGCGTATGCATTCACAGCACGCCGGTGTCCGACGCCTTGTCACGTGTACGTGTCAAAATCAATATTTGGCGTCACTGGGTTATGATAACGTCGCGGTGTGCGTGCTGCAGAGTTCCCCCTTGTATACATACATGCATACATGCATAGTATATGCATACATGCATGCATCGCATATATGGTATACGGCGCGGGTGTTATGCGATGGGCCGCGCACGCGAGCGGCACAATCTGCCGGATTTCGCGGAATTTCCGCATCGCCCTTGTAACGCGCGGCGTAAACAATGTGTACGCTCCGAAACTTTTCCCATCTCGGAACGACGGTCGCGCGTCACGTTGCGCGTTTATTGGACGTTTTTGAATCACTGGGCGAGAGCCCAGTAGCCGCCCGTAGCCACCGATATATCTCGTCGTTACGATAGAGTATGGTATGAGTAAGGTATGATAGCAAAGTCCAGAGTGGCTTCCGACGTTTGTCATCGATGCTTCTGAAATTTCCTGCTGCTACTGCTGCCGCTGTTATTACTGCTGCCGTTGGATCTTCCGATAGTTTTTCGCGACAATTGTTTGTTGCTAACGAAAATGACAATATGCGTACTCTTAAAGACTATTACTAATAGAAATAATACATAATAAATTGTAAGCCATAAGATCGACCAATCACAGTCGATTGATGCGAATGGAAGAATCGAGTCTGATTGGCCTTATTTTTTACAGCTTACGACTTATCATATAATATTAAGTACTATTGTAGGTGGCTCTTCAAGCCTGTTCTACAATTGTGTAAGCATAGTTGTATAAGTTGATCAATCATAGTCAAATATTATTATAATTATAAGAAGAATATTCGACTGTGATTGATTAAATTTACAATCATGTACAAGTGCACTTACGCAATTGTAAAATAGAGTGGCACACAAAAAGACTTAAGTGAGACATAAGCAATAAGGAAATTAACATTGGATTTGCTACTACTTACTTTATGGCCTTACAATCTCTACTGGTCAATTTACTCACGTTTTATTGCTGTTTTTTATATCCATAGTCTTTAAAATTCATTAATTTTAATTGAATTGGCGATTTAAATCCGTTATATTGCATGTTAACCGAAGAATTGACTGCGGAAAATTTACATATTATACATATTATACATATAATATTACGCTTTCTTAATTGGACACAATTATGAAAAGAAAAACTTTATGAGACAAGATGTTGAAGTCTACTAATGCTCGTTTCTATCCATCAAAATAGATAACTTTAATCTTGATTATTAAACTCATTCTTCATCTTTTTTGGTTCTAACGAAATTGGAAAAATATGAAGAGTAAAGTTGAATCGAGATTAAAGTTTATCTACATTGATGAAAATGGCATAAATCTTTTGATATTTTTATCAGCGTTAAATATAAGGAATTTGATAAATTTTTAAATGAATGGACTTATAATTTTTTTTTAGAAAAAATAAAGTTGCAATCAGATTTTTAATTACTTTATATCTTCATGATTAATTTGTTAAAGTTGCTAAATATTGTCCTATATAATAATCACGATAAACAATTTATTTGTTACAGTAGTTGCAAAGTCGCTATTTTTACGCTGGAATGTGCATAGCGGATATCTCTTCATTCAAGTGAGCTAGGCAAGTTCACGGTCGCTATTTTCGGCAGAGAGCACAGAACGGGATCGAAGCAGAGCGGAGGCAAAAGAGAGCAGAGAAGCCGGGAGGAGTCAGCCGGCGAAGTAGAGGTAAAATATAGAACTGCCACCTGTTCGACTGCGCCGCTAGCGCATTGTGCCGCGGGCTTTTTCTACCGTGAACCGAAAGATTATCATTGCAAACCCGGACTCGTAGGTTTCACGTTTATATCCCGACTCTTCGTGAAACTTAATTGAAATCCAGCATGAAAATGCATGGAAACGTTTTAACAACATTAATTACGTCTTTGCTGATTTTCAACGTCGGTTCGTTGATTTTGATAATAAGACCGACTACTCGACGAGTTTGATAGTTACTAAATCCAATAAGAATAAGAATAGGAATCGCATTTGCATTAATTAATTATTAAAATTCAGTATTTTTAAATGCTATACGTTAATTATCTGAGTTTTTCAATTTAAAAGGCATTCAAATATTTTTGCGCAGCTGCAATATTGTCGGTGACGTCAAATCTCTTACTTGTTTCAACTTTGCAATTTACTACATTTTAACATATTCCTCCCAAGGAAATGTTACGTACCATGAATGTAATCATGAACGTCTGTTATCGCCTTTAATTAATCGCGTTCGCTTGTCGATTTGCTTCTTGAGCGAGGACACACGTCCCGGATTATGCGTCGTACTACTTTCGTTTCTCTCGTTTCCTCTTCCCTCTCTTTCCTTCTGTATTTCCATCGTTCCCAGCACTCCAACAATTCTCCACGCATGGCCTGCCACGTTTTTCGTGCCGTTCATGCCTATTTTCCGGCGAGCGATTCGGTCGACGACGCGATTTTCCCGCACACGGCATATTTCCCTCGCTGCGCGCCGGATACATCGGCAGACAATGTATTGATTTACTTATGTATAACCAGTGTCATTGATAGTGAGCATGAATGTATCTGAATCTTACGATATGTACAGAAAATATAATACAAATAAAATTATCGAGAGAAGTTTCGAAATGTGTGTGTGTGTGTGTG
>NW_012130065.1:5075834-5076822 GCF_000143395.1 Atta cephalotes
GGACAGGGCGGGGGGGGGGGCGAGGTAGGAGCGAGGAGAGCGGCACAGGGGGAGGAAGGTTGGGTACGCGGCGGGTGTCGGGTTCTACAGAGATCAATAACTGCATAAAAATAAAGTGAGGCTCTGGCCCGCTACCTTTAACCCACCGCCTCCCTCCGAGTTCTCCACCTTCACCTTTTCCTCCACTTCCGCGGCGCCGACGGCGGCGGCGGTGGCGACGGCGGCAACGGCAACAGCGGCTGCCTCGTTCTCCTTCGTTCGACGCTCCTTCCCTCCGCGTCGTCGTTGCTTCTCGCTACGCAGCAACGTCTTTCCTAGCACTATGCTATCCCCCCTCGCGCCCACCCTGTGTGCCGTCACCCCAACCTCCCGGCCTCCCGCCTCCAATGAGGATCCGGAGGTTATTGCCTGTATTTTCTTAAGGGATGAATTCTCCGCGAGGACCGCTACCGCCACCTTCGCCAACTTTCTTGTCGCGAGGAGGGGTGAGAGGGCGAATAACTGGAAGTTGGGGATCGTGCTTGCAAGCGGACTGGATATAGGTGTCGGTGGTCGGTGTAGTCCGTTTCCGGTATATGCGCTCGTTAAGTTTTCGTCATGTTCGCAACGATGCGTGACGGAGGGGGTTGATCAATTTTCTGATGGAGATGTCGTGCCGGATGGATTGCGTTGTCTGCAGGCTCACGCGTGACACTTCAGACACGTGTCGCGATGTATGATTGAGGGTTGAGGGGATGGGGACAGAAAAACAGGAAAAGTTTGTTTTTGGATATTTATCGAGGGTAATGTGTCTCAACCATTTGTTTCGGTGATTGATTAAACGCATCTGTATAACATGTAAGACATGCGCTAACAATAATATTTCGAACTCAAAATGTTTACGAAATTTCTGATCGATGATATGCGAATCCACGATGCCTTCGGGCATTGCAGCGATATTTTTTTAACGTTTATACGTGTACAGGCATACGATATATAGAAATATATA
>NW_012130065.1:5076842-5080816 GCF_000143395.1 Atta cephalotes
GTAGTAATAGTAGTGTGTGTGTGTGTGTGTGTGTGTGTGTGTGTGTGTGTGTGTGTGTGTGTGTGTGTGTGTGTGAATTACGATAATACATATCATAATAAAATAAATTTGAAATATAAATTATTATCATTATAATTACTGCAATTGTTATTTAGCTAATTAATATTTGTTAACTCTTAAATTATTTGTTGTTTACGTATAAAATAGAATGAATTATTTCATCACAATTAAAATTAAAATGCGAATTATAAAGATATATATTCGTTAAGACAATCGATTCTAAAAATATTCATACAAGTATATATTTAGCAATTTTAAGAATTAAAAGAACAATTATATATATCTTCCTTATTCGACAAGTATTCCAAGAATTAATTACTCAATGAGAACATGGAGAGTAAACAGATTAGATGAAGCTTTTTCTCTTTACTTTCACTACTATACTTCGAGGACGTGCTCCTCTCTCGCTTTCTCGTATTATCAACGTGCGTATCCTGCGTCTTCCGGTGCACTATACGCGTTCGATACGCACATCGCGTTTATATATACACACGACGACAATCTCGTGTACTATTCTCGAATGTAGAGTTGTCCTGGCAGGTTGGTTCTCTTCTCTCTCGAATATCTGCACGTGGATGCGACGTTTGTGTGCAGCACACGCGCACATCCGTACACTTCCTCGTACACACGTACACCAGAATACAAGTACACCGTAGCGGCCGGGGTATCTATCGGGTCTTCTATTGCAACAGATGCCTGTTGCTACGCGGCCCGGGCGACGCTGTCACGTTTTCGGCTTCTTCGCTCCTCGAACTTGTGCTCGCTGCCTTTGCTCGTGTTCCTCCCTCGCCTCGCGTCGCGAGTCCCGCTGTTACTCACCGAGAAGCGTTTTTCGCCCTTTTTGCCACGTGATCGGGCATTGACCCTATCCCCGACGCAGCTCGGGGGTGGAAAGCACGAGGCGCAGCAGCGACGACGAGGCAGCCGCTTCTTTCCCCTCTCATTTTTTCCTTCCCTCCCCCCTCCCCTCCTCTCTCTCTCTCTCTTCTTTTTTTCTTTACGGAAGACAATACTTTTGAACCAACGAAGCGATAACAATCGTGATCTCAGGATAAATGGTACTAATCGGTGATTAATTGATTGTGTAGTTTACGCTTGAACAGCCTTTACGGTTTTACGGCCGGCAATTCGAGCGTCGTTAATTATGCGAAGTGGATCTTAGAAAGAACGAAGAAATAACAAGGAAAATATAGTTTTTTCTTTCATGATGAATCGACTGATTCATCATGAAAGAAATGAGTTCGAGAGATCGAATTATGTCACGTTTATTATGCCATAAAGTAATTACCAAATATTAATTATCAAATATTAATTACCAAGTGTTAGATAATAGTTAAGCTGTTGATGTACGTGTTGATGTAACGAATGTTACTTCATACTTACTTATTAATTACTTTAACATATCAATATTGCCGAGCCCGTAAAATTTTACCTATCGAAAATTACTTGTGAACAGTCATGCGCGTTACGCTAATATATTTAGAATTTCCGGAAGGGGTGCTCCTCTTACGCAATACTATGGAAATGGATCGGAAATAAAACAGAATCCAGCGTTCAGTCGGAAGACACAACACACTTTTACATGCACAATAGTACTTCATTGTATATTGTTATCGATTACATGTAATGTTGAGATCGCACAGTTTAGATCACATTTCACGAGAATCTCTTTTGTAATAATTATGTTTACATACAAATATTACATTCTAAATATTGTACAGATAATTAAGAGAATCCTCTTAACTCAGTGCAGTTATTAAGCAAACGTATTATAGAGAGGAAATGTTATAATAGAAAAATGTTTTTGATTATTATAATATTTTCCTCGCTATAAATTTTGCTTAATAATTGTATTGTGTTAAAAGGATTCTCTTAATTATCTGTACAATATATTTACTATGCCTAACAAAGATATCAATTATTATGACACGTATGAAATATCGTGCGATCTGCTATTGTTTTTTCTATATAAATTCTGTTATTATTGCAGTTATTACGTAACGCTTATATTCTTTATGACATATTTTATCATATATATCTCCTCATGATTTCATGATATGCGGATGAACTAACATATCTGCATCTCTGTAATATATTATACTTTGAATATGATGCTTGTGACATATAATTTTTCTTTATCTAAAGTTCGAATTTATTTCGATTTGCCAAAGAATATATAAGTTAAACTTTTATAAGAAAAATACTAAATGAAGAAGTTTGCCTTTACACGATTTTATCGAATATTCAATAGATTGTACAATTTATTTATGTTTAATAAATTTTAATAAAAAAAATTTATTAATTTTTTGGAAACATTCTAAATAGATAATTTTATCATTTTACAAATTTCCGTTGACGAATTTGTCCCAGAGAGATTAATACGCAAGCATGCTTGAACATGAGATCAAGAAAAAGGATCACCCGCATTAGATGAAATCGAACGTGTCGTTCAGCGGCGTCTTGGCGGAATACAGCCTGCGCTAAGGGATCAAGCCGGATCATCCTTAGTCGAGCGATGCAATCTAAGGAACGGGCTCACGTTTCGAGATCGGGCGCGCGCGCGCGCGCGCGCGCGAGAGAGAGAGAGAGAGAGAGAGAGAGAGCTTTTCGCTTCTCGTTCCGCTGCTGAAGCCGTCGCGCCGGATCTCGCCGGGATGGGGAGAAAGAAAAGAGTGTAGCGTCCCGTGCGCGTAATTAAGGACCGAACGATGGGTATGGGATGGAAAAAGAGAAGGCAGGAGGAAGAGAGAAGACGAAGGGGCGGTATTTGAGAAGGGGATGTATGGGGGTTTAGACATCGATCGGGCTGGACATGTGTGTCAGCGTGCACGTGCACGCGCGTCGTACGTGTACACATAACTACCACATACCGCGCCGCCACCTGGCCAGTCCCGCGTGGGCAGGATGGTGCGAGTCGCCGTTAAGGGCGCGGGTGAGAGTGAAGCAGGAGACGCGGGGAGGAGGGTATATATAACGGATATAGAGCCGTACGAGGCAGAGGGATGGGATCGAGGGTGGTTCGGTTGGCCCGAACCTACCCTAAATCGAAGAAGCATGGGACACACCCTGGAAGAAAATGGGAAGTGGGGTAGTTGGCGGGTGGCCGGGCAAGGATGGGATACCTCTGCACAGTCTCTCTCTTTCTTTCGTTCTCGTTCTCCTTCTCTTTCTCGCCTCGGTCTCATTCCTCGTTCTCTCCTCCCTCGTACTCGATGCTCTCCTGCAGCCTCATCCTCCCTCTTCCACCTGCCGACCCTGCTGCTCATCCTCCTCCACTATCCCCCTCCTTCCTCCGATATCTTATTTCGTTCTCTCACCCTCCTCTCGCCACGGGCAAGCCGTCTCACCCCACCGAGCCGGCTGAAGGCGCCCGGTTGCCCTCTCGTCCCTCATCCTCCGCTCCCAATCCCGCGCCTTCCGCCATCGACACGCCAATGAGGGCCACCCCGCGACAGGGCAGGTGTGCGAGCCACAATGGAAGACGCTGTACAGCCGCAGTGAAAAGAGAGGACCAACGGACTCGCGAGTGGCCGCGAGCGAAAGGGCGAAAGGATCCTCTCTCGTTCAACGGAGAAAGAGAGAAAGGAGATCGTGCGGAGGAAAAGTCTATGAACGGAAGCGAGAGAGCAGAAAAGAACGGAGATCGAGAAAAGTAGAAAGAGAAAGAAGGCGGAAAGAAGGCATGAGAAAGAGGAACATTGAAAAAAAGGATAGAATAGCAACGAGAAAGGCTAGAAAGAAAAAGACAAAAGAAGAGAGAGAGAGAGGGGAGGGGGGGAAGAAAGGAAGGAAAGCAAGACGGAAGGAAGGAATAGGTGCGCACGAGGTCGCGGAAAAGAGAAGCCAGAACAGGACAGTGAGAGGCGGCAACGCCCATTTTTTGATAAGCTAGTTACCCGCCGCCACCCTGCCGC
>NW_012130065.1:5082560-5090044 GCF_000143395.1 Atta cephalotes
TAATAATATATATATATATATATATATATATATATATATATATATATAGAATATTTGCAGATATCACGGAAAACTTAAACGTTCTTTGTTTTCAATTACAAACTATTTTAGCTACATTTTTTTTACAAGTAAAGAAAGAGAAAGGGTTTTTTTTAAGAATATTCAAAGATTTTCAATAGAAAGTGTCAACATTTTTAAATAGTTACTAGATTTTTTGAAAATTATTTTATATAAATTTTTCATAAAATATTTTCTTCTTTTATAACAAATTGTGTCCTTTTTTATCTACCATATATACTTGCAATGCGCAAATCGCACAGCCGAACGAATCACGATTCTGAGCGTTTCGAAAGCAACAAGTACTTAGATACGATCCCTCCGTAGAAGACCTAAAGAGACCTTGCGAGGGGAGTTAAAAACAAAGTTGCTATTCTCCAGCGATACTATGATTACGTGTTCAATAATGAATCGTTATTGTCAAAGAGAGACTAGCTTCGACAGACTTAATCGTTTCTTGCGATTGCAAATAGATACACTTATTAACGTTGCAGCAATATTGTAAAGACCGATTCATATTTTTTTAACTTTTTGAGCGATTGCATTGTTTATAAAGAGAATTTTTTTTTAGTAAATCTATTTAAATACATTAGTTCATTAAAAACAAACGTAACATATTTCTTTCACATATGTCGAGAATAATTTTTCTGCTATTCGTTTCTGCTTTTCGTAAATTAAATTTCGTAAGTGCAATTAGATAAAATTCATTATTTAGATTTTATATAAAATAGATTTTATATATAAAGCTTACTTGCTATATAAAGCTTTATAAAGTTTCGATTGGATTTTCTGATTCGATTTATCTACTAAGATGTTCGATATCAAAATTTAAAAATCTGTGAAAATATGCTATTTAATTTTAGCAAATCATTTCAGTATTTTAATGAAAAATGTATAGGACATTTGTTAACGTAATTGTTAAGATTATAATAAATATATAAAAAAAATATATATACGCCAAACACGATTGAATGAAATACCTTCAGATATATAAAAATTGTTAACGGGTTATGAATGAAAAATTCACTTGGGGTTTTTGATATATAAAATGTAAAAGGTAAATCATTTTCATCTTCTCGGAAGATCAAGTATCGTTTCGAAGTAATTACTGGCGAAGTAGTTCCAAGAGGCTCGCTGCTATCCATGTTTCCTCGAGCGGTTGTTCCGGACTTCCTGCCCACGAAAGCCGCTCATCCATCGAACGGCACCTTCTGCGAAAAAGAAATTAGACGCGCGGCGATTTCCTGCGAGCGAACGGGCCACGTTCACGGAAACTATACGCGCTTTTTCTTCTCTCCTCTTTTTCCGGACGCTTATCGTTCAAAGGGCGAAAGCAGAAATGTACGCGCACGCATACGTATACACGCATGCATCTCGCATCCAAGCCCCTTTCGGGAGGCCGCATCGACCACTAGGAACGGACAACGGTCTTCTTTTACGTACGAAAGTAATTTTGCAGACCATTCGCAATTTAGTAGTGCGGTAGGGTGGAAGGTGGATGACGAAGGGGCGGTTGAAAAGAAGAGATAGGAAATAAATAGAAGAATAGAAGAAGATCTGTTGTTGGCGTCACGAAATAAGCACGCATTTTTTGCGAATTAACATGGTACCATGCTACGTATATCAAGACAAAGATACGTACCAGAATGCCTTTACAGGCGCCGACAGAGACTTGGTACAAAGTAGTTGTTACGGTTAACCGACAAAAAATCTAGTGAAAGATAACACGGTGCATCGACCACAGAGAAAGAAGTAAGAAAAGAGATAGAGAATTGAATCGCTGTGAATTCACAGATTTAGTTTTGTCGTTGGCCGCGTGATTAACTTATTTATAGCTAAATTAAGAAACATCTCTGAATTCCATCTCGAATTCGGATGAAATTTCATAGGCGTACATAATAGCAAAATGTAAATTTTTTATTTAAATTATTTATTTTTACCTAATTGTTACCTAATATTAAGTTTATATATTTTGTTATTACTTTATAATATATAATTTATATTAGCTATTATAAACCACCAACTTTCATCTTTCCAAAAACATTTGCGTAAATTTAATATTCAAAACAGAGAAGATTTTTTTTATAAACATACGAAAGTAAAATTAATATAATAGAAAAATTATTAATTAACATTTCTTTTTTAATAAGAAAATATATATCCATTTTTGATGAATAGATTGTAATGACAGACACAATTAGGAAATTATATTGATCTTATTTCTTGTATTAAAAATACGTTTTGTCGTATTGTTAAAATATGCGAGGGAGGCACGATCGCGGGAGAAATTTTTCAGCCCTCCCTTCGAGATAAGTACTTGTGCGCCTGGTGTGTCTCGAAAGGGCTAAGAAGGAAAGAGGGATCTCGCTCACCCTTGAGTCTACGCATAGTGCTCGTACATAAATCACGTAGGGGTAGGTCAGTATACGGGCTATCCTCGGAGGGTTGAAACTTTTAGGAAGGGAGCAGTCTGCGAACCGCTCGAACACGCAAATTTAAGGTGGGTCGTCTCCCTTCGTGAGACACATAAGTTCGCTCCCGTTGTACGCTTGAAAACTGGTGAGTACGTTCGGGAAAAAACGATTTTGTCTCGGAAAAAGAGAAACACATGTGATATTTTTACTATTAAACCATACCCACAATTTGCACAGATTATTATCTATTACGTACTCTTTTTAATTATGAAAGGATCAAATTGTTAAAGCTAAAGCAGAATTTAATAGCTTCCGTTTGAAATATATTTTTATTATTGTATTATATTACAACTAATATTTAATTCATATTGTATTATATTACATTTGCAGAATAGCTGATTTATCCATTAAAAATATTTTTTATTAAATTTTTATTTTGCAAAAAGATTAATATAATGTACATTTAGAAATTACATTTGTGATTAACATATTTCGGTAATATTAAAAGTTATAAAGATTCTCTATAAAAAGATTAATATTTTTGTAAACTGAATATCTGTAGAGTCAGCAAAAACCGCTACTTTAACCTTTTTGATGAAAATAATGTTTGCAAGCTTCAAATGCTGGATAAAGCTACGTAAAGTTATATCTTTTCGCATAAACCGAATAAATTGCTCGGCTCATACGATAGAAAACGGTAAACAGAAGTCAGTTGCAAGGGTGAAGTGATAGTTTTTAATTTCACGCCATGAAACGGCCCTTTTTAATCAATCTTGTACGTCTCTTGTTTTCTGTTATAGCGCTTTTACGAGAAATAACATCGTTCGACAAATAAAAATATTCGGTCATGCTTCCGCCGCGGATTTAATAAAACATTTATTTACAGTTTATCACGAATAGAAAAATTGCCGCGTTGGTATTCGAGAGATAGAGAGAGATTTTAGCAGGCTAGCGTGTTCGCCCGAAAATAATGCAACTCTTTCATCTGTCCTGGATTACACTGTCGACACTCGTCCAAAAAAAGGCACGCATTCGTGACAGGAGCGTGCGGTGATGTGTGGAAAAAAACAAACAATACCACAGTTTTTATGATTCATTCAACGATACTTTTTTTCTTTGTCTCGTAGATTAAAAATCATGTTTTATCGTTTTCACTCGCAATATGCGCGATAAATCACAACAAACACTAAATTTTAAAAAATAAGCTTAATATATATCGTGTTCATTGCGCTGCTGTAGATAAATGACACAATACATTACAAAATTGAACAGTATCGTATCAGTAACAGTAAAATTAAAATATTTTCATTAAAACAAGTTTTTAGAAATAGAAATTAAATTAAATTATTAAATGAAAATTATTCTCGTTTTATAAAAGAATGAATCATTAATAAAATATAAATATATATATAAATGATCCATTGTTTCTTTTTTCTAAATGAAATCGAGCATTGAATAAAAAAGGACTTACGGTACTATTCCATTAGTATATAAAATATACTATAATTGCGAAGAGTGTCTCGCTATTCGATATTAGCCAAACGGAGCGACGCTACCACAATGGTCATTGTTAACGGATCATTACTGGAAAAGTGCTCTCCTCGTTTACACTTGCTTTGCGCGGCATCATGCCGATGCGTTATCGTAAAACAAACTACGCTTTGGCGACATTTACATTGCGCGATGGCAAAATAACAATTACGTTCCCGTTGGCCGACGAGGCGATCCCCGAAACTACAGCGAAATGTGATTAGAGTACGTAGATGGGTCGCGCTGTAAACCTACCGCGTGTTATTTCAACGAATTTGCGTGGAAGTTGTTGAAATTTCGAACAACTGATGACCGCTGTTATATGGACTGTTATTGACGAAATCGTAAATTAGTAAACTTTATTATGCTTTCTACGCGCGTGTTGTTGCCTATTATGGCGGTATTTCAACAGGATCGTTGTATTGTTGTATTATTACATTTAGATGTAGAAATTTTTTAAGAGATAAACTAAAAAATATACTACCTCTTTTAAGAGTTGGCTATGGTTATTTAATTATTTAACTAATCATTCAGTTAAGTGCTATTGAATTTATATATCGTATTATATAACAGATTAATTAATTAAAATATTTTTTATAAAAAATATTATATAGGCAGAGTTATTTATCATTTTTTTATACAAAAGACTATAGAAACTTTATAGTTAAATTTAATTAATTTTTAAAATTGTATTCAGTTGTAATCGAGCAAAAAGGAGAATAAAATGTTTATTTACATTTTTGCGATTTACTGAATGACATACGCATGACAGGTCGAGATTCTATTGTGGATAGGTTCTTGATTGTCGACGAAGAAAAAGAACGTCCCTGCTAGCGCTCGATGTTGACGAGAAAAAAAAGGTGTGTCGATACAGGTCGTTGAGCAACATCCCATAGGACCCTAACCCGGAAGTAAAGGCGTGCATACGCATCCGCGCGGCTGGATAACAAATCGGCCATGGCGCTAAGAGAGAGACAGTAAAACTTTTCCTCAGAATTTTCCTGACGCATTATTGCCGATCCGTTTTGTGTGATTTTTCGCAAAGATGGGCGGCTTAATGCGTGTGAAATCTGAACTTCGCGATACTCTTAGTCTCTCTCATTTTTCGCAGCGGAAAGTAACACGTGTAGCGTAATAGCTTTTACGATACGATAGTTTCGAATACAATTAACGATAAAGTCCTTAGATCAATTATTATAATATACGCTGCTTGTAATATTAATGTTTATTAATATTACAAAAATTCAGCAAAACATTTTCGATTATGTCGAGAGACGTGATTATTACAGTTAGTTATTAAAAAATTAATTTTTTATGTAATAATAAAACGTTTTTCTTGTTTATTTTAATTTCGCCAGACAGCAAGTTTTTGTGCTCTTGACTACGTGCGTACACAAATTGTCGGAACATGACAGACTCATAGAGGGGTATCGCAGGATATGTATGGAAGAAGGAAACAGGAATGGCTGGTAAAGAATGAGACAGAGCTATTGAAAAGGGTTGTAACGAATACAATACTTTTACGTAACGTCAATTTGTCTACTCGTATACGCATTACGTAGATCCGTGCATCGATATACAAAAGAACTCGCGAATAAATAAACGTTTTTAATTATCCCTTGAACGAGACGTTTCAATACATATATTGAATGCTGCTAAATAGTATATTCGATAATTTATTTTACCAGACGTAATTATATCTTAATTAATATTAATTATGATACTTTTGGAAAATGTTAAAAAATAGAGATGAGAATGAGAAATTAATTTTTAAATAAATTAACTTTTTTTTTTAACGGTAGATATATTATGTAGAATAGCTTTGTATGTTCTCTCTTTTTACTATACTTACGTTTTATAAATTTTATTTTTCATGCTCACAGTCTCTTTGTTATCTTTTTAATCTTTGATCGTCTGGGGAGAATTTTCCTCAAGATGGAAATCAGCGGTCAGTTACACTTTCTTAAGAATGTTCATCACTCTTAATCGACAGCCTCAGAAAAATATTACAAACAACTCGACAATCGCTCGCGGCAATAAGAGGCGAGTAACAAAATGAATTTCACTTGGCGGCACCTAAAATTTTTTTCCCCGTTTAGTTGTTGCCGTGGAATACTTCGAAGACCCGGGGTGTCCCGCTAGAAAGACGACTATAGAGAGAAAGAAAGAAAGAAAGAAAGAAAGAGGGAGAGAAGAAGAGAGTGAATGTACGGTGCGGCGGTAAAGCGAGAAAAAAGAAGGAGAGTAAGGAAGAGAGGAAAATGTGAGCAAACGAGCGATAGAGACGATATAAGGGCGGAAAGAGGCGAGGGAGGAAAGGTTCCGATGGTGAGAAAGGGATAGAGAGAGGGTAGTTCTGAAAGGGGGTTGCGATGCGAGTGCAATACTTTTCCGTGAGACGGCACCAGTGTCGTCGGCCCTGAGGGGTGGGTTCGGGCTGGACTGGGAGTGTGCGTGGGGTCAATGACCGCAGTTGGGGTGGCTTCCCCCTACCTGGTGCCCTCCCCCCGCGCGTACCCATCCCTGCACCCTGCACCCCTCTGTTTCCCTCCTGTCCCCTTACCCTCCCCTTTCTGCTCTCCCCTTTGCTCTACGCCAGGGCACGTTGCGGTAGGCGGAGGTTGGGGCAGGTTAGGCTTAGCTTAGGGTTCAATATCGGAGAAAACACGGACTTTTATTTGATCGCTCGCTACTACCCTGCTCTAAGAGGAAAAGGGGGTGATTAGGAGTGGTTGAGTGTAGGAGAAGAAGAGGGAGAGGAGAAGGATGAGAAAGAAAGAGGGAACTTGGATATACTCGGATGCGTACACACATTGGTTTCCGTAGCTCTATGATCCTCTGAATACGAGGGAATTCTGTGCGAGAACGGATGGCATTGGTATCAATTGTTAATGTGATTTGGAGGGAAAGCTCGATATGTAATTCGTCGGAATTAAGTTCCAAATTCGTTTTTATTCCCCTAGTCAATTGATCGTTTGTTCGAGACAAACAACAAAAGTCATGCCTAAAAAAGTGTTAATTTTCTTACAATTAATAGATCTTGATGCACTTTTCATTTTTTCATTGAATCTAAGTGGAAAATGACTACATATACACGATTTATCTGTAGCTAAAAAATGATTTTAATTATTAAATTTAAATCAAGATCCATATTATTACTTTACATTATTAATTATTCGTTATTTTGTTATTAAAAGTTATTTGACTTATATCTCAATTAATAAATGATCGTAATTGGATGCTAGTAGACACTACTTGTCGCGGCTAATTTTGCAGCTTGCAGTTAACGGTGTCGGATCGATCGGACGGTGTCAATTGAGACAAGTATCGACTAAGTGGCGAATATTAAATCTCGTCTGAACAATTTGAAATCGTTGGGCATGACGACATTCATCGTGCGCGTTTCCTCTCGTGCTCGCTTCTTATCTCTCTCTCTCTCTCNCTNTCTCTCTCTCTCTCTCTCTCTCTCTCTCTACTCTCTAC
>NW_012130065.1:5090064-5093373 GCF_000143395.1 Atta cephalotes
ACGTAACGTAAAGTTAACGTTAAGTACGGTTACGGTCGTACGTACGTACGTACTACTACTACTCGTCGTCGTCCGTTCCTCTCGTCGTCTCTCTCTTCTCTCTCTCTCTCTCTCTCTCTCTCTCTCTCTCTCTCTCTCTCTCTCTCTCTTTCTCTACCATTTCTCTTCTCTCTTACCCCATTCATTTTCCTCTCGCATCGCCTACCCCGGAAACACACGTGTTGCGCAAACTTTAAATCCGGTTACACAGGCGCGATAACAACTCGTATACAATATTTCATCAAAATCGAAATGCTGCATCCATCTACATGTCGAATATTTTCATCTATAAATCCTTTTAATTGTCGTATGTTTCATACAATCGCATAGTGCTATTTTGTATTTTCTATTTATCCAGATCCTCGGATTTATTCTTGTATTCAAATATTTTCTGAAAGATTTTTTATTACGGAATATCCATTTATTTTTACTGAATTGCGCTTCTTAACGGTTCTAATTTGCAAACTCAAGGTTGCTTTCGATGTATGATGTATAGAATCAACGGTGACTGTCCATCGCGAACCAGTTTTTCATTAGTGACGTGTAACGCTTCGTAGATTGATGTGATATGCGCGCAAAAACGACATGTAGCGCAATAGATTCGCTTATCGAGAGCATGTGATAATCGATTCGGTCTATCTAAAATTATTTGCAGCATAATGGATCATCATAAAAAGCATGAACTGTCGATCAAACTTAATTTACAATTCTGTATAAAAATAATTTTATATATAAACGTGCGCAAATCTTCATGACATGATAAATGATAGATTTGACAGTATACTTTTATAATTGTCTTATAAAGCATATTACAAATTATGACATTATTCTGTTATGTGAATATTTGTAGTGCATAATTAAGAATAAAATTTATCAGTAATCAGTTCAACAATGTTTTCTTACATTTATACTATATTTAAATTGAACAAGACTGAAACTATCTATATTTAGATTTTAGACTTCAACTATCATTTAGTTAAAATGTGATAGATTTTAATAGCAGTTAGTGTTTAGTCATAGCCACATAATTGTCAAACACTTTTAGTGTCGCGTATAATATTAATAAAAATTAATCGATGTCTAATGCTATGCCATCACTGATAATGAAGCAATGCGTTTTCATTCTAGTGAGATGAAAATAGAGGTAATGAATTGAAAGGCCAAAAAAAAGAACGTAACGACAAAAGATCGCTCGATTAACTAATTGGTAATTACAAAAATTAGATAATAGTAACAGTACTGCTTTGTTATTTTACGTATCAATAAATTTAATTTATTTATCAATACTATAATACAAAAATATAAATAAACAAGAAATTGACTTCACAAATAAATCGATAGATAACACATTGCCATTGCTTCTTGAGTCATTGTTAATGGTCAGAACATTGACCGAAAAGTCGTTTTAATTGTTAATTAAAAAGAATATGTTGATATTAATAATGCCACGTCGCTTAGCCAGTCGTTACTTATTCAGCGTTTCATTTCTCAGTTAACGGTCTTTCTGATGAGTTTCTTTCAGCACGTTGCATAATTTATACCGTGCTTCGTAATTTATGTATAACGTAGACTGGCTGCTGCAAATTCGTAGAATCGGAAGAAAGATGGCTTGGTGAAACGAATAAATAAACGTGAAGATTAATTATCGTCTTTCGGGCTTTTTCAGATCATTTATTCCGTAAAAGTTACATATTTCTCTTCCTGTTTTTTTCTCTACATATAGCATGGCTGTTTAGTTTGCGCAGCTTATTAAACATTTTGTGATTATTATGTTTTATTTATTATAATTGAATATCGATTAGAGAAAAGTGAATAATGAAATTGGACGTCATTGCTGCTTAATATATCAATAGTTTTATTTCTATCTCTTGCATTTCTATCCGTGCAACTGTCGAGAGCTACAAGATCCTTAGAAAGAGCGTGTAATCTGAGCGTGTATTCGGAGGTTGATCGACGTGACCATTGTCATATCGCATCTACTCTCTCAGTGTCTTCCACTGGATACATAAGCGAAACGCGTTTGCTTTCACAACGTTTTGCACGAGCGCGAGCGGAACTGTGCTTTGCGGAAAACTCTGTGATGGTGGTGGTAGCGATGGTGCTACGACAGTTATAAGCCGCTTCCATTTCCGTAATTAAATTCTGACGCCTCAGACGTCCGCTTTTCGTGGCTGCAGCAGCCAACGTATCCGCAATTTTCGTCACTGCTAAGGAACTATCGATTTAATATAAACGCGCTCCTATAACGTAAAACGACATCAAAATGACGTTCTCGAACAAGAAAAAAAAGAAAAAGCTATACAGAGTATGCCAATATTGGTTAGCAAGCCGCAAAAACCCCTTTAATAAAATATTCATTGTTATGCCATATAGTGTCTAATTGCCTTGTAATTATTGCAAAGTACAATCGAGGGGCAAAGGAGACCTCCGCAGTAACGTTTCTTCGAAGAAAAATTTATTACACGATAGAAACCGCGTTCGAATTCTTGCGATCTGATGGCTCGCGGAATTACTTTGTGAGGCAGAAATAAGGGAACGATAATGGACTGCTGTTTATTTTCATGTTTTCTTCGATATTGCGACGCGAAGTCTCTTGCTGCTCGTTTCTATGTTAATTATTTTATGGAAGAAACGTATCTTTTTCTTTTGGTGTATGTTAGATAATATACGAAGGCGAAGAATTCTTACAAATAATGTCTTTCTCCATCGAGTACATTGCAGGAAAATTATCTTGTATATGTGCTTTTGTCAATACAACTTGAAACGTTGAATTACTAATCATAATTATTGTGTACGCCAGAATTAAAAATCTACAGAATAAAAATACGCAAGGAAAAATTAAATTCACATGATAATGTCATATGGTCGAGAAAAAGAGAAATATGAAAGTGAAAATAGTATGTATATAATTGCATACATCAGTTATTTATTAAACAAAATTGTGAATAGAAATCTTTCGTAAATACAAATATTTTTTGTAATAATTGTAATTTAATTGTGCAATCTTTTAATTATAACAATTTTACCATTTAATTGTACAATTATATAATTATCGAAATACGTCTGCGGAAATTGGAAAATGTCTCCTGATATTTTTCCTTCAATTGAGAGAGAATTGGTAATGTTGATTGATATTCGCTACTGATGCAACCATTTAAAGATTTAGGTTTCTCCGAGTAACGCTAGCAATTAACGTCATTGGTATTGAGAGGAAAAAGAAAGAGAGGTAGAAAATTCGTAGAAAACGTAGTAGTAAGTATTTCATTTTAA
>NW_012130065.1:5099236-5105648 GCF_000143395.1 Atta cephalotes
TATATATATATATATATATATATATATATATATATGATGAGTGCAAAAAGTATTTGAACGATACAATTTTTCATTTTCGCTTGTCTTTAAATAATATATTTTAATTTCTTTTTAGATAAAATAATTTTGAAATACATAAAGTAATTATTATTTTATTTTTTATTAATAAATTGCTAATTAATTACTTTTCAAAAATAAGTTTTTTAAAGATACTTCCTTTCCTGAATAATTTTTGTACTCATTGTATGTATACATATATGTATATCAAATTTTTTAAATTTAATAATACATCAGATTTTTATTTTTATATTGAAGTAATGATTGTTGTACTTACTTATTCGTTTTAAGGTAAATTTTTTTACTAAGAAATATTACATTACTATTATAAATAAATAATATTAGTTTACATTTCGTTGTATAGAAGACAATGATTGACATGCAAAATAAGAATAAATTACAATGATATTGCTACAATTATATAATATTATATATTATATAATAAATAAATTTAAAAATATTTCGCGTGTGTAAATAATAATGTTGAACTAAAGTGAAATGTATATTATGAAATATTGAACGGATTACGGAAAGAATAAATTTTTACACTTTCTGCATTCTTGGTAAAGAATCTGAGTTTATTGTCTTATGATACATGTATTGGGTTGTCCGGAAAATTCGTGCCGATTTTGAAAGAAAATTGAAACGCAGAAGATTTAAATTTTAGTATACATTTATTAAATTATATAAGTTAATCGGCACGAACTTTCTGGACAACCCAATATATCATAATTTCATTTCTTTATAATGAAAATGTTTATTTTTCATCTTTTAAGAATTTATTCTTTTACGATGATTATTGAAAACTTTATACTTTTCATTATTTCGTGATATAATTACAACTTTTTTTATTTTTTTTATTTTTATTCTTTAAAAATATTAGAATAGTTTTACAATATGCTCTTTAATGAAGTTATAAAATCAAGAAAAAATAACTATTTCTTTCTTATCAAATTATACTTAACAGAAGAAACATTAAATTATTTAATTACTTTACAAAGTTTAATTCTTTATTATATTACTAAACTAATAATTGATCTTGATCGATAAATATTTAACACTTCGAGTAAATAAGAAGGCGATTAATCAATCTAAAATACGGAAGGAACAGAAATATTCGCTGTTTACATTCTATTTCTTAAATCAAAACATTTTTTATCATTTTGAATGGTTCGGTTGACGCGAGGTCTTGTATTGATATTTGTTATTGTAACGTACAGCGAGCTGTGCTGTATTGTTTATGCAAGGTCGTCGCGCTATCAATGCTATCATTCGCTCGTTGAGACTCGAACCGGCAGGTGCAAGCATGAGTTGCTCCGCGTGTTATCGCATTACTTCTCGAAACGTGATCATTTCTTGCGAACAATTAGCGATTGTCAGCTCCTTTGTGAATAATCAATTCCCCAACGACTAACAACTCGTAAGCATCTCTACTCAATGACTACTTATCCGACTCGAGGCAGATAATTCACGCCGAGTTATTCATTTAAAACGTTGTTAAAGCGATTGAAAATGGGAATTGTTTGGTCACGCTCGATAATTTCTTTCTTGATAATACTTGAAACCGAATCGTTCTTTGAATTTTTCATCATTTAATTATATCACGGCGCCTATCGTTTCTGATTTAAAAGCTTCAGTATTAATATGCGAATCGTTGGAAGATGTAAGTAAAGGAAATCGCAACACATCGACTGTTATTAATTAATTATATTTATTAGTAACATACTATTTCATACATCAGAGATGCATCATATGAGGAATGTTAATTTCGATTATATAATTTTGAACATCGTCTAACCGATAATTTGTTTCACGTAATATTGTAATATTAATATAAAATTGACGATTTGATTTTCGTAATTTTTAATCATTGTGAAAAAATTCTTATATCTCGTAGTATTTTTAAGAATTTGTCATACTGTCAATTTATGAAGATTTCAGGAAAAATAGCTTAAACTTTTTCAAATTTTATAAGAGTTTTCTGCGAAAATTATAGAATGAGAAAATTCTAAAATTAGAATATTTCAGACTTCAAATACGTGAAAAATTCTAGAAAGTATGTAGACTTTTTCAACACTTCTGAAATGTATTCTATTTTCTATAAAAAATCTGAAAAATTTTTTTAAATTATGTAAAAGTTCTAAAAAATTCTAAATTTATATAAAAATTCTGAAAAGTTATACATGTAAAATTTTAAGAAAAATATTTATCACAGCATTTACGGAAGGTTACGGATACAGAAAGAATTTATCGAATCCGATTCAATCGATGTCACGACGCAGTTAAGTAGTAGGTACAGTTTTATTGACATTGTCATATTTATTAATCATGTAGATTGTAAGATTGTGCACAGGCAATGCTTACTTAAACGAAAAATATTGTACAAACAATCGGCAAAGCGAGAATTATATTTGAATATTATGCTCCAAGAATGTGCATTTGCAGTCTTAATTTGCATATTTATTTGCATATTTATTTGCATTCGTAATACGAATGTAGCCCTAAAACGCTTTGTTACAGAAAGAAGAAGTTTGGAAGGTGTATAAAGTGCAGCTAAGAGCAATATCGTCGCAGTTAGCGTGGCGCGGCAGTTGGCGACATTAGTGTTTGAAGTTGGCTACGCAATTTTCGGTTACCGTTCGTCTGTTCCGCCATTTGGGATACGGTCAACGCGATGCTGCAAATGCTTTGAAGTGCTTTTTAACGGATCAACAATTTGTAAAATTCTTTCTTCTAATTGATCCATCAAAAGCATTTGTAGCGAGACTTTGACCACAGCCTTGGATATTTTACGACCTCGAGCGGATTGTAACTATTCGTAACGTTCTTCATGCTGTTCGTCATAATAAAGTGCGTGTCGCATACAGTTAATATCGGAAGTGCCGTGTAAAGTATCGCGTGATCGTAATCAATCGTCTTTTTTCCGAGTAAGGGCAAACACCAGCGAGACAACAGCAACGAAGGAATTGAAAGAAGGACGAGGTCTAGGTGACATCGGGCAATGGCGGAGCAACATAGGGTAAATAAATTATATTATTTATACTTTCTAAATTCTTTGGAATGGAATTTCACTCTAAAGAGTGAAAATTGAACAAGTTTTGAAAAAGAGAATCTCAGTTTTTAATCTTTAAGAGTGAAACTTTACTCCTCAGTGAGATTCATTCTAAAAGTTTTAAAGAGTATATTATATTAATAAATTCTATTATTTTAACTATTAATACAATCTGTGAAAATAATATTTTATATAATTTTCATGTTCATTCAAGGTTACATATTTATTCATGTATTATAACCAATATAATTCTTAATAGCTTTTGCATAATTTTTGAACTTTTAAAAGTATAACTTTTAGTTATCATAAAAGATAATTTAAATTTGTCTTTGTCAAGTTCATTTAACTTAATTGGCGACGTTACATTTTTGTTGTAGATCCAAATTCAAGATGTATGTAGTTGGTTTTGGGTAGACGAAGCATTGGTAAGTATAATTTAGAATACGTGAGTGATGGTTTTTTTTCAGAATCTAAAATCAGTGCGATTCATTTCGCGGATAGATTTTTGCATGCAAGTAGGAATTTTTACATACGAAACGCCGAGTGGAAAAAAAGTACAAGTGATATTTTCCTCGCTTTAACAAATATTCATTAAAATAAATAATTTAAAATAGGATTGTTTTGTTATAATATACATTTTTGTTTTATTTTTATAAATTATAATTATACAAATAAATTTACAGTCGGAATTGAATTTTATATTTACCCTCGGTGCTTCAACTTTTAGTATAGATCTTTCTTGCAATTAACATCGAAATTTGATGTCTGAGCTTTATAAATTTTATTGTCATCTTTATTATAAATCGCGATTTTCACTTGTTATTTAATTTCGCGAATTTTGTTTCTTATTCTTTTCGTTTACTTTCGTTTCTGTAACTTCTAACTTAATTATTTACATTATTTGTGCTACAAATTAAATTAGACGGAAGAGAGAAAATTTCTCGTAATAATTATTCTGGCCGTATTAGATTCAGTGTTTTTTTAAATTCCTATCTTTTATTTATACATTTTTTGAGTATTTCGCTTCTATATATATATAAGAATAATATATATAAGAATAGAAACATCATTTAGCGGTAAAATCAGAAATTTTTTAGATTTTTAAATTTGGATTTTTATGCACGTTTTAATTTCTATGATTTCCGTTAAATGACATTTCCAAAAAGATTGCGAAATTGTGCTTCGTAACACATTACGAGGCGACGATCTTCACAAGAATATTGCAGGGAAATCTTTGCAAAGAGATATTGCGAAGTGAAATAATTTTCGTAAAAATGTTGAGAAATAATGAATTTATATTAAATCAATTTCGTTTCGCTATAAAAGTGCTTTAAACGTAATTCGTAAGTACCTTATAAATTATAATTTAAAAAACTTCGTAAATTTTGTATCTTGTTATAAATATTCCTTAAATAAATTTACAAATCAAATCGTGGATTTCTCGTCGCGAGTGCATTGTGCGTGAAATGAAGTGATGTAAAATGAAATACAACAGACATATAGAACTCCTTAACCAAGTTTGCACAAATTTCGTTTTACGATAAATACTTGTTAATTATTAAATTCGTGAGTTACTAAATTTGTTAAAATTGCAATTCCGCGAATTTCGTGTCGCGAGTTTCACGTATTAAGTGAAGTGAAATGAAGTGCAATCGATATGGAACGATGCAGAGACTCCTGAATCACTTCCGAGTAGTATTGCAGATATAATTGCAGCGGAAGATGCATCGATGGACATCGAGGGATATCGCGAAATGGTGAGCGTTTTAATCAATTTTGCAATTAATTTGTTTTTTTTTAGCATATTTATTTATATGCTTTGTTATAATTCATATGTTATATGCTCTCATCGTTGTATAAATATATACTTTATTTAATTAAATATATTATTTATATAATATGTATCTAGAATTTATAAATATATATTTAAATATATAATTTATATTAATAATATTTAAATATATATTTTATACAATTATAAATATTATTACTAGAAATTTTAATATTAGTTATATTTTAGAAAATAAAATAATTTAATTACTTCTTTTTCATAATAATTAAAATATAATATTATATAATGAAATTGATAGATGAATGTGTAAGTATACATATGTGAAGTATAAACTCTACAATTTTACGTTAAAAATATTAAAATTATATTTGTGTTATAATATTTGTATTATGATAATAGTTAAATAGTTATATATTATAATATATGTGTAAAAGAGATGGAGCATAATACAGCTAAAAAGACAAATTGATTATATTACATACATAGTAACGTTCGCAATAATCGCACTGATTTCTTATATAAAAGGACAATTATGCACTGTCAAAGTGACCATTGTATTTTGCGCGTTGCGAATTTCTATTTATTATTACAAAATATTTATTTCATGAATGCAATGTGTGATAAACTCGTGATATATTCATTTAATAATTCAATTAAACAAATGTTATATTGTATTATAATTGTAGTTTAAGCGAAATAAAAATCTTAACCAAGGTAGATTAAAAGTTACGCTTTACTAAAAATTTGATATTCTTTGTTCAGTTGTAATTAAAATTAATTTGATTTTTCACAATTTTTTCAATTACTCGCCATAACAGTGTAATAATATCGAAGAAAAAGCGGATTGCCTCGATAAAAAGTAAAATATTCGCATGAAAACTTGTAGACGATCTCTCGAAGAAGTAACGAGGACAATTATTATGAGTAGATGAAAGGTGAGCACCTCACGCTGTGCGTTAGAAGTCACATAATGTCAAGTGATCATGCCAAGTAATGAGGCGGATCATAAATCGACGTTTGAACCCCGCATAATAAAATATTCATTATTTAATGTCCGTCGTAATAAAATCCGGATTTTGTGAAACTTTAAAATAAGCGACTATGACTAGCTGGCCATGAACAATTGCCCGCATTTTATGAGTTACGTAATGCAAAAAGATGATTTCCCACATCAACTCTGAAATCCTCATTTAGGTACGTCTGAAACAATGTTATACGAGTGGCCAATAATTTTGTTGGAAATTTAATTGTTGCCGACATGACTTCTTTTTAGATGAATTAAATAAGCACTTCCTTTATTATCCTTTATTATCTAATATGGATGTTATTTAATCAAGTAACGAGGTGAACTCAAAATTATCACGAATAAATTTTTAGTTGAGATTGAATTAATTGTATCATAATTCTCGATTATATTTCCTATTATTTTTTAAAAACTAATAATAAGTGTAAAAGGAATGTGTTTAGAAACAATTTTAAATTGAATATATAAAATTCTCTCTCTCTCTCTC
>NW_012130065.1:5111349-5119563 GCF_000143395.1 Atta cephalotes
ATATTATATATATATATATATAATAATCATATTAATGTACTAGTTTGAAGTTTTACGTACGTACATATAAATGAATTTTTTTTCTTTCCTTTCTTTCTTTTACTTAAAAGCGCGTATCGCAAGTGCATTACGCAAAATAACGTTAACGATAATTATCGGTAATGCGAGCGTAATACCGTAACGCGTTACTGTATCGCGTCATAAAAATGTTGAGATAGCATCGGCGTGAAATAGCCGCGCATTATCCAACGATCCCACGCACGAACGCACGTTCTGCGTCTCGATTCCCGATTACTCGCAAGCTCCTCCGCACGCGATGATTCTCCTCGAAATTGCAAACTGAAACATTCATGGCTATTCATCAGCAAACAGCGACGGATTTACCGATAAGGACTGTTCTCTGTGGTGTTGGTTAACGTTAACGGTGATTTAACTGATTCTCAGAGAATCACTTAAGTCTCAATTAATTTTAACTAATGCTTATAGAAAGAGACTCATTTCTAGATGATGTTTTTAAGATCTTGCCTGCTGAAGATGTAAATTTGTGTCGTAAATTTATAATTTCTATTTCCCGAAAGTTTATAATTATTGTAATAAATAATTATGGATCGCGTATTGAAAAATGTATAATTAAAATCTTGATTTAATCAGATATACTCTTGGTATATATGACTTTTGATTTTAAACTATTTTTGGGAAAAATATTATTTCTAAATATTTGTTTTCAAAGTATTGGAAAAAATAAATATACTAAAATTTTCAGATATATTTTCTGATGAACCATTGATTTTTTGCAATTAATCGTGATAACACTGATCTCAATTTCAACTTGCTGCAAATTAGTATGCACAGATCTCCATATTGCGTAAAACACACATGTGAGGATTTAAATAAATATTAAACTCAATATATTTAAATTATTTCTCGTATCTCTCTCTCTCGATCTAATGAAAAGTTTAGGCGCGATTCTTCCATCAATTTTGTCGACATTTTTTCATGGCAAAGCGATAAAATCAACCTGGAATATGGTAAATACATATGGAAGAAAAGCAAATACCAACTGTTACGCGGCGTCTAGGTTTTGCATTAAGCCAAATTATGTCAATATTAACTTACAAGGAGTTGTGCCAACATCAGTTCAATATCTTTGTACGTCAATATATCGAAATGTAAATTTATATTTATGTTACATCACTCTGTAATTAAAAGTATCGATGTGCAAAATATTCAAATTTTGTTAATAGAAAAACGATATCTGTATTACATTTTTTTCCTCGTATTATCAATACTGTCATAATATATGTTTCAAATTGGACGTATTGATGTACTTACATTTTTTCACATTTTATACATTTAATTAAAATAATTTAGTATCTGTATACTGCAAAATATGAAGTGTGAAAAATATATAAAAAAACTGAATAAATTTTAAAAGTACGCTCTTTTATCGGCAATTAAAATGGTAGAAAATATAAAAAATTATATTTTGACGTAATATTTTTAGCCTGCTCGTGTAAATATTTTTTTATTTAGCATATTCTTTAACATAATATGTTCTTTTTTGCGTTTTTAACACTGGGAGATGAAAAACAAATTGACACATATTTAATAATTTTTTTATTCATGCATTCTTCACATTGAGCCGAATGTAATTGAAATCAATATCAATGAGATGTGTTTAATTAGGAACATCTAGGATTTGTACAAAAAATTATCATTGAACATATTTTCTCATTTAATATTTCGTATTTTACATTTGATAATTAAGTGTCTCTCAATTCGGCTTTGTGTGAGTGCAAATAAATTTTTAATGAGAGTTAAGGACAAAATTTATTTTAATTGCCTTGAACAGAAATTGCATAAACCGAATGTGCGCGCTGTAAAATTTCAGTCACCCGAAATTTAATACTTCCTCGCGAGTCGATTTTCATCACGCTTTTCAGAGAACGAGTACTCATTGTCGGGACTGTACCACATTACGCGTCGGACAATTATTATGCCAGAGGTAGCCACGCAACGTCGTACCTCGTAAGGAAGGTTCGGGCCGGATGTGGTACAGCGAAAGTTTCGTCCATGGACGAAATTGCGCGCGTGGCGCGTCAGGCCGCCTGTGAAGGCCTAACGGACGATTTTGGGGTAGGTCGCGTCAGCCCGAACATCTACGACGTGAAGGGGAACCGCAATGATGCCCGAGTGAGAAAGAGAAAGAGGGAGAAATGCGAGATTTTGCGCGGCGAAAGTTTTGTCAAAGCATGCTGTATATACGGGTATGCGTGCGAGATGATGATGTTATGCGAGTCGTTTCGCATGCCGCACTCCCCGGCTAACGTTGCCGTTCTGCTCCCGAGTTAATATCGCAAAATCAGTTCATTATTGTTCTAGTATCCCGCAGAAAAAATACGATTACTTTTTAGCCGCGATTTCATCGACATGAAATTTTGACGTTATGACTTTTATTTTGGATTTTGACATGACATTTTGGCGAGGCGTTAAAATAATTTGTATATTCATTTTAATATTGTGTATTCATTTTAGTATTGTGTGTTAATGAAATATGTAAATAAAATATGTGAAAAATGTAAAAAAGAAAAATGAAGAGAGATTAGAGCATCAAAATATATTCTGTTTGGAATGGAATCTCTCTTTAAATAAGAATGAAAATTGAAGCCAGTCTAGAAAAGGAGTGACTTAATTTTCAATCTTTAAAAGTGAGAGATTTCACTTTAGTCACTTAGAGTGACAATTCATACTAAAAGTTTTAGAAAGTATATAAGAATATATATAGTAGAGTGCAAAGGAAAAGATCGAATGTAAGTTATACAAATCTTATTATAGAAAAATTCAATTTTAATTGTTATTAAAGTTAATTATAATCACATCTTGTTAATTACAAAAGTCATTGTTATTAGAAATTAAATGCTTGAACATTTATTTATCTTACGGAACATTTTGTGTAAGTCGAAATACAAATTATAAGGAAACAATCAAACAATAGCAAATACTGTTGTGTATACTTTTTATCATCGTTTATTCACTCCATATTTTTTCTGTTTCGACAATATTTTTTAACAAATTATTTTAAATGGATATACGGATATATTGTACACACTATATAACGGGCATATTTGGTAGCATTTTGTCAGTGATTGGCCATTGAAACATTGCACAAAAAATTGACGAGTGAGGTGCGGTGTAGCCGATTGCAACGAGAAGAGAGTCGACCGAACAACGCGACGCGAAGCCTTGTTCGCTCGCAGCCTAAAATAGGACGCATTGCAACAGCCTTTTTTCCGCCGCGGATCGATAATCCGCCGTGCAACAGCTTAACCTTCCATGCCGCGAGTGACACAACGAAAAGAGAATTTCTTAGTATAAAACTAGGAATTAACTTATAGCGTACATATAGTTAGCCGCTGCTTTATTCGTGCGGTTTCGTATTTCGAGATCGATTATCTTTCGCAACACTGTCTTACGACGAAGAAAATGCGAATTAATATAACTAGAGTATCAAATATTAAGGGAACTTTAAATAAAATTAAACGAAATTTTAAAACGTCTAATAATTCGTTGATTTTAACATTTGAAAGAAATTTTAGGTAATATCTTTGGGAAGACACTTGGATTCTGACATTTTTAATTCTTAGAAACGTGGCATTAATTAAAATTATTTTTACGCAAGCAACATAATAGATTTAAACTGCGTCATTTATGCAACTGAAAATTTCTATTAATTTTTATCGGTATTACATTGATGATAAATACATTACCAAAGAATTTGGTAGTGAGTATTGAATATGAAGATACATGTATTATTCCGGAATATGCAAATTCAATTTTTAATTGAAATAGATCGTTTCTTGAATTTGCTTTTGCTCGCAAACATGAAATTTATGATCAAAAAGACATTACAGGAGAGCGACAATCATCTTTTTTCCTTTTCTTGGAAAAGACGTTTTTACTTTTCTCCATCTTGGTGAGAGTGACGGGAACTATAAGATAATGAGATAAAGATACGAATGCACGAATTATGCATCGTCTTTTGGTCGCGGTGGAGGAAAGTATTTGATACAATTGATACAACCTTGCTCCTTGCTCATTGTTTTATTGGTTATATTATTTGTTTTTTCATAATCGAAACTGTCTCGCTGATACCGAAGGTTGCAGTCCTATGAAACGATTTAACGAACAAAGTTAAACTTGTTGTACAAGTTGCTCATAGAAAAATTGTACATAATCTATAAAATTTATTTCTGAGAATATAACAACCAGAGTAACGAATTTAATTTAACAAGTCGTCTTATAGATAATACATTATATGATTGAATAATGCAAAAAGTATTATTAAAAAATATTGGATAATTAGTAGGTTATACCCTATCTGGTTATTAGTAGCATTATAGGTGCTTAAGCGAAAAAAGGTGTAAATAAACTCGCTGTAAATATTAGCGTTGCGGGGGATAAATGGATATTATTTATACAGCGACCTGATAGCATGTTATAAAAGCGATTTATAAAAAAAAAGATCTTCACGCCGTAGCATCCAACACTGCACGCGCGATGGTGCAAAGACAAAGTACCTTCCCACCTCGAAACCACGTGTTCTCCGAAGAAACGCTCTGAAAGAAACCTCTTCCGCCCGCCTAAGCGCGCTCTTTATCACGAAGAAGAATGTTTATTACGTAAACAACGGTCGGGACGGTGTGATGCAAAGTGCCGGCAAGATAAAAAATAGTATCATAAGGTTCGACGACAGATTTCCGTATAATGCGAATTAGTTCCGATGTAAATATGCGGCACATTTCCGGCGATCATGTCCTATTTGCATGAGGACTATTTAATGTTAGATTACAAGATTAAAACAGAAGGCCATGTTTAACTGCAATCTGGTTTTTTTTTTGGTACAAATGAAATTTCCCTTTCAAATTTTATTCTCATTTTTGCTCATATTTCAATTTTTATTACATACATAGATTTAATTTCAGTTAAAAAAACTGTTTGGTAATATAATTAAATTGTTGAAAAGTAATTTTGAATTTTTCCATATTTTTTTAAAGCTTTATAGAACAATAAAAAAAACTTGAGTTGAATAAAAAAAGACTTATTGTTAGATTACAGACGGAAAGAATAAAAATATGACTGCAGATGAAATTTTATGTCCTTTTTTTTTTAATTAAAAAGAGAGAGTGTTCTTTCTCATGAAAGTAGATAGAAGAATAGAATACTTTTATTTTAGATCGCAAAATACTCAGATTTGATGATTCCTCTGTGAATGTCGCGAATGGCGGCGCGGGAAGTCCAAAAATAAAATTAATTTCTGAGAGTCCATTCGAGGAACTTGCCAGCTTGCTGTCAACTAAAAGTTCCTCTTTTCGCCGAAAGCTTATCGCTCCGCGAAATTCAGTCGCGTGCTCGCGCTCGTGTACTCGGTGGCGACCACCTACAGCGGATGGTGCTTGTCTGTGACTACACCACACACGTATGGACGTAGTAGGGACGCGCGCGCGCGCGCGCGTTCACACGTATACGCACGTACACACGCGATCGTAACGGATGGACACACGGCCGTAATGCACACGCTATCGATCCGCGTTTTTGCGCGGTATGTCAACTCGTTACCGGACGTTGATCGAAGAGCGCAAGGTACACAATTACGCGCGGCGAGGCTCCGGTGCACCGGAGAGAAGAGAATCGCCGAAGAGTTTCGCCTTTCCGTCGTGCGTAGCCATTCTTGCACGGTCAGAATTGAGCGATACACGTACCGTATTGTAGCCGAACGATAAACGAACCATAGCCATAGATAGAAAAACGTTATTTTATATCAGGAATAAGTTACTCTCTAAAAGTTCGGTCCACTTGCTACAAATGCTTCGAAACATTTGACTGACTAATCAGGAGAAAAAGTTCACTAACCAACAGAAAATGCTTCGAAATATTTGCAACATCAAATGAATCATAGTCTAAATCATATTACATATAGCTGCTTTGATAATATTGAATTCTTTGATAACAAAATAATATAGAAATGCTTGATCGAGGCTCCAATGTGATTAATTTTCGTTATTCGTACAAAAATTGAAATCTAATTTCTCTGCGATGTCACATCGTGCGAGATAGAGCGAAGGAGAGCTGGGACGAATCAGCGTATCCACAGAAACATCCGGAGAAGGTAAAGCTCATCGCACCGCCAGGACGGCTTTTTTTCTTCGCATCAAACGGCTCGTTGGAAATGGTAATATTAGCCCGACGTTTTCCCGCTGATTTGACTTTAATATCGGTAAAGAGACGATATTCATTTCCGTAGCCGCGAGCAAAGAGTGCAATGAAAATATTGCGTTACATTCGCCGGGACGGTATTACCGGGCGAAAAGAAAAAGCGGGAAAGACTCCTTAGAACATTGTATGGCAGCATACGTACTTTAGACGACGAAGGGAGAAAAAATATGTCAACCGCGCGCACAGTCGAGGTAAAGCGGATTACATTACGCGCTGGAAATATCTCAACCAAGGGTGGAGAGGAGAGGGAGAGGGAGAGGGAGAGGAAGAGGGAGAAGGAGCAGGAGGAGCAAGAGAAGACGGATTCGCAGTAGAAATGTTACCCAAGTAAATGAGAGAAAGGAAAATACATTGAAACTCGAAGCGAGCGTCCGTTGAATTTTCCGGTTGAATTATATAATGTTACGCGAAGTGTGCCAAAAAAGTATCGCTCGACGAATCCTTCGATCCTACCTGCAAAGCCGCTATGCAAATTAGGCGTCTCTCACACTGTTCTCTTGAACATTATCTCGCGTTTAGTCATCTGTGATTGACGTGAATACTGTTCAAATCGCGACTGTACATTGAATTTCTATTTAAATTTGATCTTGATTAATTTAATTAATTTATATAGAAAATTTATATTTTAAAAGAAAAAGATATTAATAAACTTGAAGAAATTAATTTGTTAACTTTATTTATTAAATTAAATACTGATTGAGTTATTTTAATTTATGCATCGAAACATTGCTTCTTATTTTAAACTTTTTTGTTTGAACTTTTTTAAAATACAGAGAAATTTCGAGTATCAATTAATTTCGAAGTAATTTTCAAACAGAAGCTAAAGAACGAATTGTTAAATTGTTAATATTAAAGGATTGATAATCCAATTCTTTGAATTAAATAGCATTTTGTTATTTTTAACTTCCATATTTGCCAAAATCTAAATTGATCTATTTCTGTGATTAATTTCAAAATAAATAACATTCATATTGATATATGCACTTAGTAAATAATTAATTTGTCTTAAATTTAATATATTTTCTTGAGTTTTCTTGTTTAATTTCATTGTTTTAGTTAAATTATAATAATATATTAAGTAAAAGCAGTGGCGACTTACAGAAATGATTAAAATTAACTAAAATTGGATATAATTTGACTTTATGAAAATTTAACATTGAATAAGGCAAAATAATAGTTATTTTGGAATTAGATAATTGGAAATAATATAGTTTTTACAAAATTCACGTAAATGGCTTTTTTTTTAAAGAATATTCAAAAAATTTTGATTGTTTACCGAAAAGATGGAAACAAAGCGGATGCCGCGTTACTGGGTCGCTCACGTGTAGCACGCGCGTTATCGATTTGGTTTCCTTGCGGCAGGATGACAACCTAGGGTAACCTAGCATCGTAATCGTGTGTATGTACATATATGTATGTATAGAGGCAGGTTCGTAGGCTACGTTACGGTGAATCGGCATGCAGGATTAGTCACGAGCAAGCTTGCCTCTGGGTAATGACAGCTGCTACCAGTATGCGCTATTCTAGTCATCAACCGCAACTATCAACGCCTTCAACCACCACCGTCGGGTAACAGTTGTTGTCGAGACGCAACTTTGTGGATAATGAATCCGCCGAACAATGTTGAAAATTTGTTTCCAACGACGTTTGATCATATTTGTAAGCAATAGATGTAGAGATATTCGTCTAATTTTTGTGTATACTTTCGCGTGTGAATATTCAATTATATATACTCGGCTAGATATTTTTATCTACAAAAATTAATATATAAAACGGTATACGTATGTATTTAGTAAGTATGTATTTATGAAATAAGTAACTGATACATGATTTTACTTCTTTTAATATTTTCAATTTTAGTCTAAAAGAGAGAATTCTTTTATCAAAATGCCCTTTTGTCTCATCTTAACGCATTTTACCGGAGACTCTCTCTCTCTCTCT
>NW_012130065.1:5120722-5124159 GCF_000143395.1 Atta cephalotes
ACTACTACTTACGTTACGTACGTCTCTCTCTCTCTCTCTCTCTCTCTCTCTCTCTCTCTCTCTCTCTATATATATATATAAGTACTCTAATTCTCAACTAGTCTCTAACCGACCACATGTTCGACGATTGCTTGCGCTAACTTTAAGTCCCGGAACACCTACGGCAGATGCGCCAATGCCGACGGCGCGAAGGAGCTCTTCAAATCTTTTCTTTTTCTCTCGACTACACTCTCACCTCGATCGTTCACTCGGTGGTACGGCTCTTCGGTTTCGAGGCTGTAATTTAGCGCAGTTTCGACGTCGTGTAATGGAAGAGAGATTCACGTACCACACTTGGTGAGTAAGCGTCCACTGAGGGAACGAGAGAGGCGCCACCAAATTGGGCTTAGCAAGTTGCAACCGCTAAAGAGCCGGATCGAGAGAAGAAAGCTAATATCCCGTCACGCCGGATTGTTGCTGTAAAGCTCGAAAACGTAATAGGGAAAAACAGCTGCTAGTTGCAATCAGAATAAATGATTCATGTTTTTCATATATGTGTGTGCGATTAACGGCTCCTTGGTGCAATAACTAGATAATTCTATTTTCCTTGATGTATATTCTCTTCTTTGTTTAAATTATAAAATCTTCTTGAAGAATATTGAATATGAAATACATTAATGCATATGTATATATGTACATGTGTGTATTATCATATTCAGTATCTAAATATTATCACCATTACTGCAGTATTACATTATGATAAAAAATGTTAATTAAAGTAAAACTTATTATTCCACGAAAATATAAAATATAAAATTAATGGCAGTGCAACACATTTCATGAAAGATGCAATATTTATTTATTATGACCATTATTCTAAATTTAATACATTTTTTAATTTCAAACAATTTTATTTATTTTAGGTACGATATATTACATGCAATATATTTATTTATTATGATTGCTATTTTATATATATTTATGATTGCTAATTTAATCTATTATATAAGATTAAATAATCCAATTTCTAAATTGGAGATGATCATCTTTATGTTTTAATATTTAAATATCATGCTCGAAAAAGAGATAACATGTATGAAGACTAAGAGATTTGATGTCATACAAGTGACTATTCTGCTTCTACTATGATTAAAAATCGCATGTAGAAAATCATAATGAAACTCTTGGTGCATAGAGATTTTTTTATTCGTTAATTTTCTTGTCGATTTTATTTATTTTGAATGTAATTTTTATTTTATGTTATATTTCCATGACTAATGCAATTCCAGAACTTGTAACGGTGAACGATTTCAATAGTTTATTTATGAAAAGCTTGGAGATTGATATTTTTAATTCCGCTTTCCTTATTTTTACTAGGAAACAGCTAGATTAATATTTGTATCTTTTTAATTTCATATTTCCATTAAACACAAAGATGCAAATTTCTACATGAAGGATAGTCTTCATTGAAAACTGGATTTGCGATGCTCGCAAAATTTTCTTTAAATAATCTCATAGAAAACGTACTTATGGCTTAGGAAAAGATACTAGTAAGGTGAAATTGCATTTGACATATAATCGATAATTCACTGTTCTCGTAAAATTTCTTATTTTTAGCAGACGCTACCATTCAACGGTTGGAAAAAGAAATTTTGTATATAAAGAGAGCGATAATACTCTTATTTGTTGTACGTTACATTCCAAAATCCCGCCGTATTAACGTGGATTAACATCGCCGTTTATCTCACGGCGTTCATATATGTTTAATCGCTCGGACTTTTCTAGAAACATAATCCTTACAAAACGGCTTTGCTTTTGCGTGGTCAGCGAGAAAGCGATCGCATAACCAAATGTAAATTCTAGGCACGTATAATCCCCAAATCTGCGAAATCCCCGAAGGTACAATACCCTTCCTTACAGCTCCAGGAATAGAGCTGGTTATTATAAAAATGTATATCGCGTTTTTACCTATTTAAGTATTATTTGCGTGATATCTGTGCCATGATAGATATTTTTAAATTATTCATAAGTATTTATAAAAGTATTAATATACTCTAAAAATATAGATGGATTTAATATTATGTGGTATCTATATAATTCTCACCATAATATTAATATTAACATGGTGTGGATTTAACATTGCCGAGGATTTAAATCCACATCATGATAGTGTTGATATAAACATTAAGAATTTTAAATCTATATACTTTGTTAGTATTAATATTAACACCAAAACAAAGCTCTTATAGGAACATTGCATGGGAAAGTAAAAGAGGTTCTGATCTTTCAAATATCGCTTTAACTTTCTAAACTGTACAGTGTTAACTTTGATTTGATAGCGATTCGGTTTTGTACTCTAAAAAAATATGGTTATTAATAATTAACACTAACACGATGAGAATTGTAGACTGGTGTTAAATCCATACTTATACTTTTTAGAGTGTACAGAACCATAAAGGTCTCACTACCAAAATCATAAAGGCAACACCGTATACAGTTTAGAAACAAAAGTTAAAACAATGTTTGAAAGATTAGAATCTCTTTTACACGCCATCCAATGTTCCTCTAAGAGAGATTTGTGTTATCTGATTTTCTAATATCGACATATCGATGGTCTAATCTTTAATCTCGAAGCGTCGCGCTGGTTGGCAAAATTTTAAACGATGTCAAGAAAGAGAGAGATATCGGAAGCACGTCTGGATGCTACGTAGCTTATCTTGCCGTTATTCGCGTTATCCCTTGGCTCTCTGGCGAATTACTCGAACCCAATCGGACGTACGATCGGCGGTGCGCGACACAGGGTGGCGAGAAGGACGCGACGTGGGAGGAAGGAACACGGGGACGAAGAGAGGTGCTTTGTCGTATCTCTCGCTCTTCGAGAAACACTCTGAGCAAGAGAGGGCGCCAGATGGGTGATCCTCTGAGGATGGTTCTCGTAGGGATGACTGATCCGCATAGTCATTTCGGCTTAGCAAATCCAAGCTCAATACAGAAATGTTGTGGATACTCACATACGTTTACATATTATATTATTTATGCACACATATTATTGCGAGTGTATAAGCATTTAAGAAAAAGTGAAAAATACAACTTAATTCAAGAATTATAAAAAAAATAGAACAAGAACAAGATCTACCTTGATATAAATAAAACAAGATAACGAAAGCTAAACTTTTATTTATCTCTTAATTAAAAGACAAAAAAGACAATTTAGCAAAAGCTGGAACCGGTCGAGAAACAGTAGAACGGAGACAGAGCAACTGTGGTGAAGTAGACGAAGGAGGCGAATTTGATGAAGAACGATCGAAGTGGTATGAGAGAGATGGCCGGTAGACAGAAGGGCTGGTTGGCCCAAAAAGTCGTGCAAGAGTCAAAGAACTCTCCGGGACGAACCAAGGACCAACCGGCGGTTTTCTTATCCCTCCTTAAACCGCTCGTTAGGAGTCTCTCTCTCTCTC
>NW_012130065.1:5126691-5132639 GCF_000143395.1 Atta cephalotes
CACACACACACACACACACACACACACACACACACACACACACACACACACATCATTTCGCATGTTGTGCGCATTATTTGTATATTTCACGGTAAATTTTTCCATCTCGCTGTCCACATGGCGTACATTTTTCACCATTTTTTGGTAATTCAATACGTCGCACATATATAATACAGTTAGCGGCGCGAAAGAGCTGACGATAATTGATCACGTCGCAGAAACAACGTTTGACCGCGCTGTAATAATTTTTATCGCTGTTACTTTTTATCGACCGAAATGGCACACACAGTGTGCGACAGCGGAATTATTTGGCACCTTTAAAAAAAAAATCTCTCGTAAAAATATACCGCAGAAATATCGCGACTTGTTTTGCAGTGGATATTTATTCGCCAATGTGCCCCGCGGGAAAGGCTGCACTCTTCATTACACTCGTCCCGCTAAACTGCGCAATTTCGAAATATCCCTTCGGGAATTCTTAATCCCTCAAGTTGCATAAAACGAAGTCCATTCAGTCTAATTAACGTTAAAACGTAGCGATACGACGTAATCAGAAACATTTTCAAATTTCATTAAAATTTTGGCAAAGATTTTGCGAATTTCATCGACTATTTGTAATGTGTTATATTAAATAAGTCTTAATTTTACTTGTATAATTCTACTTGCTTGCATTTAGAGAAAAGCGTAGTGGTAATTATATAAAGGTAATAACTGTACACAAATTTAAGTAAAGTTAGCATACATAATTACATAAATCATTTAATATTTGGAATAAATATAATTAGTTTATTCAACTATACATTAATTCTACATATAAAATTTGTATAGCTGTCACTTTTATAATTGCTGCTATTTTTTTCTCTGAATGCAATCTTACTAATTTCGTAACGTATGATTTGAAATATTTACGTTGTTAGATATCAAAGGAATAATGACAATCCAATCTTTTGAGTTAAATTTTTTTTTAATTTCCATGTATACCAAAATATAAATCAATCCATTTCTGTGGTTAATTTCAAAGTAAACAATATTAATGTATGCATTTATTGTTAATAAATAATAAACTTAAGTTAAAAATATAATTTTTTTTACTCACATTTAATACATTTTTTTAGTTATTTAACTTTATTATTTCAGTTAAATTAACGACATTAGTGAGTAAGATCAGGCACCTTATAGAAATGATTAAAAACAACTCAAAATTGGATATGATTGTGATTATGAACTTAACAGTGTAGTATTTATTTCAAAATTATAGACTTTTAGGCGCTAGACAAAATATTAGCCACAATGATTAATTCACTAAAAATCGATTGTTCTTCAGTCAGATATTCTACGGTGAATTGAACTACTGCCTAATGTAAATAATAAGAATCTTATTAGACCGTACATTTGATAACTCAACAAATAGAAAATAAGAAATAATGGCCATAATAGCCGAAGCTGGATCTTTTAATGTTTAAATTCATTTTTTGTAATGTATGTCTTCTAAAAAAGTCACTGGATTTGATTTGACTTTCCGCCAGAGATATCTGTCCAAAAATTGGAGGAAAATTGACGTGCACAATTAAAAAAAAGGTTATTATAATTTTCAACAGTTTGCCGCAGAATTTTTCCGCGTGTTGGAGAACCAGAGTTTTGGTTAAAAAGAGTCTCTGCTGAAAACCGTAAAGGTGGCGACCGCAGTCATAATATGTTTTATAGTCAAATTTTATAAAGAATTTAATACGTACTAGAGATTTTAAAACTTAGAATAAAGAATTAGACCTGTATCAATTATATTAAATTAAAATTCTGAAAATGGAGGTCACTCTAATTTTACATAGATCATTCTATATGCATATAGAAATAGCTATTACCGCGGAAAGGATCCCATAAATAACAAATTCTTAGAGAATCTTTTCTTTAAAGACAAATCTATTGTTTTTGTGGGAAAGAAAAAATTGAAAAAGAAGTGCGAGAGAAGATCAGATCGAGTCATCGCTAAGATGCATTGTTTCGGTACGGTAAATTGCCACACCTGCACGAACTTTCTACGCAAAAGCCGACGCAGAGATGGCATCGCCGGTGCAAATAGAATTTCAAGAGTCGCGCATTAAACGCTTTATATCGTTGGTGCGCAACCTTTTACGACCTTACGACCCGTCTCTATGGTGACATCGCGAGAACCTTTTGTACGACGTTGGAGAAGTAATGCTCTCGGTCCGACGAAACTTCTGTACGAGATAAACAGCGAAGCTTCGGTCGCTTCATTTATTTATTCAGCATAGTTTTCAGTCGAGAGCGAAGGTGCGGCAAGCAAAGGCAAACTTTCTTTACCATTCATTTTAAACAGTACATTTCTAGGATGATGTTAACAGCTCCTTCGAAAATTTCAATTTTAATTAATAATGTGAACGCTAATTATGAAACGAAAATGATATTTTAATAAGAAGTTGAATCGTTAAACAATATTTTTCATGACTTTCCAAGTACATTATTTAATTAAATGATTATTGAAATTATTTATTGTAATAAAGCAAATCATGATGTTTTAAATAAATCGTTTAATGATGCAGCTACTTAAATTTAGCAAACTGAATGAACAATGATAAGTGTCTTATCGGAAATAATTTGACTTAGTATACGCGTGCACGATTGCGCGCATTTTTCACATTCGTAAATGCGTTCCATTCGCGAAACGAACTCGCAGTAGGATTCCGCTAGCTGATTTTCTCTGATGAGACGCGTCGGTTCTCTGCGACCCGATTCATGAGTAAAAATAAGTACGCGTGTCTGTCGGGTGTTTGATTCATAGATCACTTTGTCTCCGATTAAGGCCTCGGTCAACGAGCTCGCGGCTTCCAAGCTACGCGCAAACGATCCTTCGTGACCCACTTGGCGAGATCGTTGCTTATCGCGTAAAAGCCGGAGACGCCGCATCGCGCATTTCCTGGATTACAAACGAGATTGTCGATGACTGTCTAAAAATATCACCAACGACGTCGGTAATTGTTGCACCGAGTATTACGAGGCGGCATAAATGTGGAAATGTGCACGCAGTGCGTCAGGTGGCTGCGTCGCTTTTGATTATGAGTAAGCCGTTAAGTTACTTTCGAACAAGCTAAGACTCTCCTTCAGTGACAGTGAGATCGACATCGAAAGCAATTTCTTAAAAAACTATGTTGTTTATTTTATTAAAATAATTTCAACATAAATTAGATATATATAATAATAAGACATAGATATTTCTTCGAAATTTAAATAATTTTCTGGTTTTTAGGAGTTTTTATTCGTAATGAATTTGATAGAGAGGTATAATTTTTTGTCATACAAAAAATATCTGAAGAAAGGATATATTCGGAAATTACAGAAATTTTTATTAACCTTAGAATCATAAACATTTTGACGACAGGCATCAATTGAGGGTTAATAAAACAATTTTCTTTCATTTCACTTTTTATGTGTTAGCTTCATGTCCAAAGAATTGTTTTACTAAACAGTTTATATGATATTTATAATAATATTATCAAAAAATATTGTTTTGAACTTTGAAATCAGTTTCTCTCGCAATTATCATTTTAAGATAAACTTCTGAATTCCGGGTTCCTTATGCAGAACGCACTAAACGATAATATTCAACGATAAGGGAACAGCTAATAGCTTAAAGACGGAGACGCGCATCTGCCGTGAATAGCTAATCGCCGATCAATATATCCTACGCGCACATACGCAATATAATTGCACGTAATTAACACCCATTACTAACCACTCAATGTGCCGCCACGCGCGTTTATGGCTTCTCAGGAGGAGCTTAGCTCTCGAAATTAATTCGCAATCGAAGAAACAATCGGGACGATCGAGATCGTAAGTGACAATCCAATACATCAGATGCGCGCCATATAATTCTGTCGCTTCGAACTTGAGTATGGTACATTCCTTGCGGAGGAATATCGAAGGAAGTAACCACAGGACGAGGATAAAAGAGAAAGAACGAATAGGACAGAAAGAAGGGGAACAAGAACACAAGAATAGGAGGAACGAACGAACGAACGAACGAGAGAAATCACGGTGCGTGTATGAACGGCGAACTACTTTTTGTCGGACTTCTCTTGGCCTGTCGGCCCATCCTTCGTGTATTCCGTGCACCTCCTTCGACTCTTCGTCCCTTCGACTGCCACCGCTTGCTCCGTTTCCTCTTCGTCTTCCTCAGTCTTCCCCTAAACGTGCTCGCCCGGCTTTGGCCTCGGTTCTTTTATTTCTCTAGATTTCAAAGCGCTCAAACAGGTTTCAAAATCCCGCCCGCGGAAAAATCGGAGTCCTCCTCTCCCTCTTTCATTCCTACCTGACTTCCCTTCTCATCTTCCTTCTTTTCCTTCTTCTTCTTCTTCTTATTCTTCTTCTTCTTCTTCTTCTTCTTCTTCTTCTTCTTTTTCTTCTTCTGTCAGGCACACCGTTGAACGCTGTAAGTCTTTGCATCGGCCAACTTTTCATTGCAATTCATCATTTGTCCTCACTGTACTTTTGCTCTTTTTGCAAGCGTTCAGCATTACTTCTGATATATGAATGTATTGGAATGTATCGAAATGAACGGAAAATAGTATTTTTTCCCTATCCTCCCTATCATGTTAGAATCTAGCAGGAAACTGAAAAACTACTTTTTCGAATATATAAACTACATTAGTTATAGAGATGGCATTGTGCAAATATTTTTTTCTGTTTTCCTTTCTTTCTTTCCTTCCTTCTTATTATTGCATAACTCATTACGTTTCTTATAACTTTATCGATGTTTTCTATTATTCATATTTATTTTATATGTACCAACTTGCTTTTGAGAGACCTGACTCACAATGATAAGCATTTCTTTTAACTTGTACCTTACATTTTTCTTTACAACATAAATATTTTTCTCTGTACCTAATAAATATGTTTTCCTTTACCTTCTGTCTCTTCTTCAGCTTTGTGAACTTGTCTGAAAACTTATAGTGATTCCGGCGTGCAATCCGTCCATCTTGGAAGCCCAGTTCTTCCGCATTGTACTCGAAGTATTGCATTGGTATTGCCGAAGCGTGAGGTTGCAATATGTTCGATGAGCCGAGGAGGTCTTATATTGTTTGCCTGGCGTCAGAATAGATTTCGATTAGACGGAACTCGAGGATGACTCCGTACGTGTGTACCGTACGAAACTTTTTCTTGTCGTTTCTAAACTGCTTGCGGTCGCCGAGACGATAAATCAAAAGCGTTCTCGCAAAAGCCACTTTTTGTCGAAGGTTGTTTCCAACGTATCTTGTAACTCATCTCTTCGTCGTGTCATTATTGCGCCCTGCATGCAGTCGAATCGCGACGAAATCATAAATTCTCGCCTATTAATCATTACACATTCCAAGCTTGATAATAACGCGACGCATTAATCTCTATATTATTTACTACGCTTTTTAATGCATTCTCTATTGTACTTTTAATGCATTCTTCTACAGTACTATTTGATATATGAATCAGTCAGCTTATGATAGAAAATTCTTAAGTTCTATTGAATGTTTTTAAAAAATTTTAACTCTCTATAAGCAATTATATCTTTACTTCCTTCATTTGTTTCTTATTGTTCTGTTATATATGTTTTTAAAAAATATGGAAAAATTTAGGGTTACTTTTCACATCTCTATTATATTATCAAATAGATTTTTAACAAGATATTTTAAAAACTGCAGACTTTGCCTTCTTTTATTTTAGAGAAATTCGAATGAAATTTCACTTGTGCCGGAAAAGATTCAGATTGCAAACGGAAAGTTAGTTATTAGATTTATAGAAATATGTAATATAATCGCAATCAATAATGGAATTAATTTATAATAATTTACATCGCTCTAACTAATAATTTAGGATATCCAGCAATGACGCGCGCGTGCGCATGTGTGTATGTGTGTGTGTGTGTGTGTGTGTGTGTGTGTGTGTGTGTGTGTGTGTGTGTGTGT
>NW_012130065.1:5134471-5142796 GCF_000143395.1 Atta cephalotes
ATTATATGTGTATGTATACATATATATATATATATATATATATATATATATATATATATGATATATATGTATATACCAATGTCCATTTTGCCAGATTGAATTATCAGTAAATAAATAATCAATATACATCTTGAAACAAAAAAAGTCTTTAGTTGTTATTTATATTAATCTAAATTATATTTCACAATGTATATTTGATTTTTATTTTGCTTTGAAATTGTATGCGTATAACATAATAGCGACTAAGAAAGTTTTTATGACATTTATATCAGCGAAACTTTATCATATACAATACATACGTTTCGTCTGAAATATCGATTTAATATCAACAGAGACTTTTCCTCTTTGACTAAAGAAACACTTGTTACAGAAAATACATAGCGCCAATAATTAATGCTGAAAAAATTTATCTTTCTATCGATAGGCATATATTTATATAATAATATAAACGAGCCAAACGAGACGAGAGTGGAAAAAAGTTCGTGGCAGGAAGGAGGTGGGAAAGACCGCGGTGAGAAAGCTTAAGGAGAGGAAGAAACAACATTAATTTAAGCCACATGCATCGCTCTGGCTTCGTATTTAGGTGGATAATCGGCTTACCGTGGCGGCCTGCCGGGCAGCCCACTTGCAGCGAACGCATCTATACAGACTTGCATGCACGCTACACCGCACCGCTGCCACTGCGACTAGCAGCGCGCATGCACGTGTGCATGCATTGACTGTCATTAGCAAGGAGTGTTAATGCCGAAGGTTCGCGCGTTAATGACGAGGTGATGTCTCTGGTACAAGACTCTAAAAACGAAAAACATTCCGCGGAAATGCGGCGTTTCTTGGCTCCTTCATGCGTCACTTTTTATCTAGCAAATTGCACGTCTTAAGTTTACAGGTTACGTATGAAGAGAATTGTCGGCGGTTTATGAGGTTTGAGACGACGAGGAGAATAATGTAAATCGGTAATAACGAGCCATAGGTTTTAAAATAATGCATAATTGAGTACCTACTTTGGTATAACGAGAAGTTTAATATTTCTCTTTACCGTTATAGAGAAAAATGTTATATCTGGAAATATCTAGAATTTATTTTTTTTTTACGTCAAATATTTTTCAAAATTTTATTATTTTTTTGTAAAAAAAAAAGAATATAATTATCTTGCTTTTTTGCTTGTTATTTGTCAGACTATGTATCGGTACTCGATGTTCGTTTTCAGAAACGCAAGATTGTTACATATGTTAATATAATAATGAAGAGACGCATCAGTACATAAAGTATTCTCGTATTCACATTAATTAAATTCGTTATCGTTAAAATCATTATCGCCGTAACTATTATTAGTACCGTTACTGTTACCGCTACTAGGACTACCACTATTACGCGGATAATTAAGCGGCTTATGATTACGCGGTAATAGCAACGATAAATAGGTCACGTGCGCCGACCCGCTTGTGTCTATTATAAATTATTTTATATCTATGATTTTGAATTATTATATCCGTTTATGATCACTATATTGTGAAAATGTGCTTGCGCGTATATATGCGCGTTTGTCGTATAACTTTTTTCAGCTTGACACACACACACAATTTTAGAGGATAATAGAAAGGATGTTAAAGTGTGACTACGGTATGCTTTCAACGCATATTTTTCGCTATTAAAGAAATTAGCTTTGTTTGAGATGGGACGGCAAAGCAGTAAAATGTAAAAAATATTTTTATGTACCGGTTTAAATATAAAGAAGATTCCCAAAAATATCAAGTATATTGTTGGAGAAATTTTTCTACGACAAATAAATTTGACTTTGTGACTTTAATTCTTATAGTGCAATAAAACGTAATTCTTTTGTATAGATTTCTACATAAATCTCTCTTCTTATACTTATGTAATATTCGCAGTACTGGTGGTAATTCTAGAACACTCGGTATATGTATACGCATAAATCATAAAACAATATACATATTATTTATCCATAAGCATGGCATACAGAATGAAAGGAAGAAAGCTTGGAGAAGACGAGCGCAACGGATTCTATTTTTTATGTAACACGTGGCAGAAAGAGACAAAGAGACTAACACGCGAAACCGTGTAGCTGTGTTTCACAGCTGCATTTGCATTCCTTCGTTTCTTCGTGGATTCCGCATGCTACTCTTCTCGTGATATTCTCGGATAAAGGCGAATGCTGGCGACGTCGATGTTCAGCCACTGTTCCGCGTAAGTGAAACTGGTTGGCCCACCGGGTGTCGTAAGCTGTCCCAGGTATTACGGTTCCCGATTTACATATGTGTGGAACACGGTGAAATTTCGCGAAGCACGAATTACGAATCACCGTGGATTATTCGGTGGAGAAACGACCCTCTGTGGATGAAACTGAGTACAAGCGCAATTAACTCTCTACATTCCAATTTTACTTGAGCATATGTTTTAAATTGCTCTTTAGTCGTGAACATTTTATAGAAATTTTAACAATAAAAGTGTCGAGTATTCGACAGTGTAAGAAAATTTAAATATTTCTGGATTAAAAATTAATTTTATGGGCAAAAGCCCTACCTTCCTATAAAAATAAAAATGATTGAATGTCTCAATTCATAATTGTGATATTTATGCGGTTGTAGAAATTCATAAATGCAATTGTAATATACATGTTTTTGATTATAACATCAATCAACTCATAAACACTTCTGTAAAATGCCATTCGCGGAAAATTATACAAATTAAACCATTCTCTTCTAATTACGGATTCATGATGTATCATTATTGGTACAATTTAATATTGGAAGTTGTCTAAATGGAAAAAGGTAAACATTACTTAAAATTTTTTCGAAAATTTCCGTAAACAATCTATAAAAGTTTAATTTACAATTATCTTGAAAATTATTTAAAAATAATTAATTATTGTGAGAGAAACAGAAAATATGGGAAGGGGTGGTATCGAGAACGATTCTTAAATGCAAATATTTGTGTGCATTTTTATGCACCTTGCCGAGGCGTTGAGCGTCGTAAGCCTTTGAGCACACCTTTGACTTGCAGATGGCGAGCAAAATTTAGAATGGTAAAGTGGCCGTTTTATGCGGGGCTTACTTATATCCACACAAATATTTGATGGTACGCGAGCAGGCGAATTATGGTAATCGAAATATCGTGAATAATTTTACGAAAGAGTAAACGATGTGTAGCCAATCTTGACTACGTTTAGAAAGCGTCTAGACAATCTTGTATATGTGTGCGTCAGAATGCGTCATATATTATATTAACTCTATAGATAAACGTGTTGGAATCTAACGGAACTCAGTTTTTTGATATTATTTCTCTTTTCTTCTCTTTTGAGTTACAATTGAAGTCTGTCTATACAGAACAGAACTGTTGTTAATATGAAATTATTTATGGTACATATATATGGTATTTGTAAAAAATGAAGACATATAAGAATCAGGGAAAAATAAATATACCATATATTAGTTTGAAATAACATTGGCAAGTTATACACGGCACATTCAAAATTTATCAAGTTTTACGCAGAATAAGAAAATCATTGTGTTATATATTGAGGCAAGAAATACAAATGAAATAATGAATTGTAACAAATCTTTCTCAAAAAAAAACTCTCTATAAGATTTAAAAAATAGATTCTCTCTTTAATTAAATTTCAATTCTAGAGAGACTAGTCTGTGAATAGAATGTATATTTTATAATAAATATAATCATTTCTATAAGAAATCTATAAGAAATATCTCTCGGTGCAACGTGTCAGAATAAATTCATTATAACTCTTCGGATCGGAGGCGCAATGATGTTTTCAACGTGACGCACCGTGAAATTATTTTGCGTACGCGATACGTGATAATCGCCGATCGGCGACCGATCGCTCCAATTAACGCGAGAATATTTGCGCTAAAATTACGGTCTGCCCGTCGCCGGGGCGAAACCTCGCCCAACCGATGGGTAATCGATACAAAAGTCCACAAGGGTTGGGCCGCCTTAGTGGCCCTAGTATTACGCACACACAAACAGCTGCAGTCGGTCGGCAGTGCAAATTGCATCATGGATACCCATGAAATCGACTCGCGAGTTCTCCAGGATTGATAAGAAAAGATCGAAACCGAGAGGGAAAAAATCTTTGATCTTTGAAATACCTTATTCGTTATTCCTATAAGGACTTGAACCTTTTCCTTAGCACTCTCGGATGATAGTTATATATCCTTTCGTATCTATCACGCAAAGGTCAAAAGTGAGACTTTTACTTCATTATTCGCTGTTTCTTACGAAATCATATAATTGTAATATACAAATTATTATACGAATTATGTCATTATACATGCGCAAGTTATATAATTAATATAATTGTTAATTATAATTGTTGCTATGTTTTGTGTTAAATCCTGTTCTTTAAGAATAAGATTAGATATACGATGTATTGTCACAAATCCATATGGAATTAGATCAAAGTGAATCAGCGGTAAATCATTGTAATTACATTAATGCATCCGTCGCATCGCGTTATTATAGAGTTATGCGACATGGTCAGTCGCGATTTGCTGCCTTTTCGCGTTCACGAAGAAGAGGATTTGACAACCGGTTTAGAGGGGTTAATACCCTTCTCTACCCGGCAGCAGCGAGCGTTTCCGCTCGGGAATTCTCTCGAGGCGGCAATTGGGTGTCCGAGCGATAATACGAACGTCCCCTCAGTGACGTAGTGACCTCTGCAAGTGCCCTACGTTAGCGACGCGTGCCTGTGCTTTTGGCGCGAATATATACCGGATGTCTCGTCTTGCATCTCATACATATATACACTTGGCGGATAATATACGCGATATTCGGAATGACAATTCAGTATTGGCGCGTGGAGAATTGTGGCATCGTACGGGAGCACCGCTAATAGGGATATATAATTAACACATTGTGCGGGCAGTTACGGTAACGTAGGCATTCAGAGGACGACCGAGAGTGGTACGGAAAGCGGTATAACGCAACATAAAGATTATAGAATTTATAAAAATAATGTTGCACTGCTAAAAAATCAATTTTATATTTTATTAATTATTATAATAATTGATGGCACAAAGAAATAGAAGATTATATGCGATAAAGATACGATGGCTTTTGAAAGATATTGTCAATTTTTGAAACTGGACTGGCTTTAATTCTACAGAGCTCATGGTGTTTATTCGACTCCACTCATTTATAAATCTCTTTGTCAGATATGTCCAACAATTTCATTTTCTTTATGTTATATCTGCAAAAATCAATAATAAAAAAAGAAAAATATACAGACTATTTTAGGATCGATATTAGTGTGTATAAGAATTCTCCATGAGTTATATCGAGAAAGATTTATATTTTATTATATAGAAATATTGCTTAAACTTTAGTTAAAGATCGGACTTTATCGAAACAAAGCTTATAGCGAGTTTAGAATTTAAAATGAATAGACTTCATAGACCAGTATTCATAGTCAGTTTTTATATTTAAAACCGTTTTAAGTGTAGTCTTTATATATTATAAGTTAATCAGAGGGCTGATTAGCATCTTAAGACTTACATCACTTTAGATTTACAATAAGAACGGACTATGAATATCGGCCATAATCTTGATTACTAATAAAATTCTACAAAATACATATTTTATATATATATATATATATATATATATATATATATATATATATAAATTTATTTATACATAAAGTTAATGTGAGATACATTCGTTCTTCTAGCGTAATAAATATGAGTTAAGAGTACGGATGGGACATTTACACACGCACACACATAGCGTCGGGCACTCGTTATACTCACGCGGTCGCGAAGGGCTGTCCATTCTAGGGAATAGAAAAGTGGCGAAATAAAGGCGTCCTTTAATGGGCAATACTAATCAATGAAATACGAAGCCACGAGGGCGCACAGTGGATATGCGTGCGGAGACCAGGCACGAACGCACCGTACAAACAAAAGGGGTATGCGTCTGTGTGTGCATATCTTTCTCGCTCTTGCTTTTCACCTCTCGTCCACCTTCGACTTTCTCCCTTCCTCCGCCATTCGATAACTCCGCGGCCCTCCCTTCTCTGCTTGCACTCTCATTCCCTCCTTTTTTACTCGTTTTTTCCTTTCGCGTAACACGTATGCATATACGCACGCATGCATACACGCATGGCACGTATGTACACGCAATATGTGCATCGTGTATGAGCGCTCGCACGTCGTCGTCGTCGTCGTCGTCGTCATCGTTATCGTCGTCGTCGTTGTCTTCCTTTGCTCCTCTCGGACGCGCGCACGAAAGCAAAGGAAAGGAGAGAGGGCACGATATTTTTCAGGATGGGATATTTAACGCATTGGTCAGGTCAGTAACCCCGGGCAAGTCGGGGCCCCGCGATTGGCCGGCCTCGCCACGAATTCCCGGCCCCTCATTGGCCGAGCAGGGCCCTAGACCTACACCAATGCCCTCCGTATTGCTCTACACACGCGTGCTACGTGCCCGCGGATGCCGCGCCGTCGTCGAGTCGAGCCGAGTCGAGCTGAGCTGAGCCGTGGCACGCAATGCCGCTCGTGCGTGTGCCGTGCGTGAGCGCGTATGCGTGCTCCGTAGGGCACGCGATACGTCATAGCATAGTGCGGCGGGCCGAAGTTGCAGCGCGGTGCAATGAAGAACCATCGTTGAGAGAGGCGTACTAAACGCAAGCTCTCGATGAGCCAACAAGCCGCGGTACTTTTACGAGAATTTCCAGCCGGAGATTGCTATAATTGAACAGTCTGGGTGCGATAAAAAGATGAGTCCAAAATCGTTGGAAGTAAACTTCTTTCTTGCATGCAGAGATAAAGAAAGAAATGCGTGACTAGAGAACGGATATGAGAACGGATGTAATATTTACTGACAATTCTTTCTCGTTACAATAATGCAAATAGTGCTCTTATTCAAAAGTTAATCTTGACATTTTTTATTCTTTAAGATATTTTATATAAATATGCACTGTTTTTAAGATATTTTATATAAAAAATGTTTTAAATAAAAATTGTAGAGTTTAAAGAATGTCATCAGATGAGTTATTTAAATTTTGGATACGGGGCCCACTTTAGGCCCAATAAGAAAAAAATCAATCTTTATTATAAGTAGCTTATCTGACGGCTCTCTCCAAACTCTACAACTTTTATTTGGAACATTTAAAAAAAATGCATTATTTTGGGATATCTTGATATCTAAGTTAAAATGGCTAACGTATTCCAGCCCAAGTCAGATACAGAATCTGTAAGATTTGATTATCTAATTTGACAGAAGGATTAAAAAAATCGCTTTTTATTCGCATGCAGTGATACTCTAATTAAAGTGAGCTGCTTGTGTATTCTTATGTTACGAAATGGATGTTTCATTTTCTATCGTGAAAATAGCTGTGGAAAAGGAGTGGAATTTCATTGATGTCATAATTAATTGAGAAAAATAGGTAATCAAAATTTCTGGCCAGTTATTAGCTATTTTATTTTCTACTTGGGAACATATATATGAACGTATTTACATGCATTATTAATATAGATCGTAAATGTAAAAAAAATATATTTATAGTTTATCAACAAAATCCAATTGTTGAACAACATTAGACAGTTATAGCAAATTGGAGAAATACTAAAGTATGTTGGTCTTCGCTTTATATTGTGAATTAAAAAATTTATAAACTCTGCTTGTGTGCACAAGCCATATTACACACATTATCGCGGATAATGTGATCGCGGTACTTTCCAGTCGCACGGCGGATTTTTGTTTACTCTACCAATAAATCTCATATTCACGATATGAAACCCAAACCGACGGCGCACGTACGCATTTTCATTTACATGCTATGTGTATCATTATATAAGCGATTGCATACGCGTATGAATTAAAACATAATAAGATAACGGATTTAATTAAAAATGTTTGCGAGCGGCAAAAACCCATTCGATAACTTCGATAATTCGATACCAGCCGATTTTTCGACGATCCATCTCGCAACGTGGCCGCCCGATTAAAAGTTAACCTGGCGTATTTCCATCGCTGTTAATGTCGAACTTGCATTGGATAATATTCCAATAAACGCGTCGTTACTGATAACTGTCGCTGTACGACCGATAATTGGATGATGTTGCGCTTGCATGATCTGCGATTCTCCGCTTGCCTCCGATATGGAAAAAAAGGTTCCAGTTAATTTTCTTCCTGCCAAAGTTATTAATACTTGCAAAAATTATTAGTAATATATCTATGAATCTATTAAAAATTAAATAATGCGATAAAATGATAGAGAAAGAGAGAGAGAGAGAGAGAGAGAGAGAGAGAGAGAGAGAGAGAGAGAGAGAGAGAGAGAGAGAGAGAGAG
>NW_012130065.1:5146257-5147091 GCF_000143395.1 Atta cephalotes
AGAGAGAGAGAGAAAGAGAGAGAGAAATCTATTCTGTTATTTAAAAAAGTATTACTTTATATATGTATATAATTATGGTTTATGTGTAGTTATGTGTTCATCTTTTTTTTCTTTTTTAGAATAATCTCACTTAAAGTTTAATGAGGTACGAGGTATATTAGAAGAAGAATATTTGACGTTTAACGAAGCTAAAATAAATAAAAAATTTATTTCACGTGATTTCAAAAAACTTTTTCTTCCAAAGTCGATAACAACAGGGTCAAGAATCATTCTTGTAGCACAAGCATAATAATTGTTTCCTTTTTTCTACGAAAATGATACGCAGTATGTGGGACAAAGTACATGATTAGTATTAACATATAATGCCCATTTCTATTAGTATAGTTTAATTTTAATCTTAGTTCCATTAACTTTTTATCTCTTTCTAGTTCTAAGAATTAGAAAAGAAATAAAAAATTAGTTAAATCGAGATTAAGAGATTAAAGTATCTACATTGGTAGAAATGGACATTAGAGAAAAATCATGTCAATGACTTTTGATCACGGCGACAATATTTCGTTTTTTTCTCGACGATTTTCTCGACGTTAGAAATATAAAGGTTAAGGGAACGTGGCGTATGGTTAAGAGCCGTTAAACGTCTCGACATAACCGAGCGCAGTGTCTGTGTGTGTAGCAATAAGGCGTAAAGATAGAAACTAAGTAAGAGAGAGAGAGAGAGAGAGAGAGAGAGAGAGAGAGAGAGAGAGAGAGAGAGAGAGAGAGAGAGAGAGAGAGAGAGAGAGAGAGAGAGAGAGAGAGAGAGAGAGAGAGAGAGAGAGAGAGAGAGAGAGAGAG
>NW_012130065.1:5147111-5149527 GCF_000143395.1 Atta cephalotes
AGAGAGAGAGAGAGAAAAGGGGAGAGGGGAGAGAAGAGAGAAAAGAGATAACTGCGTTCGGATGTAGGCTACCAGAGTCACGACCCTCTTCCTCTTCCTCGCGCAATGCAGTTTCGCCTTCTTCCTCATCTGCCTCTTCTTGTTCTCCCTCCTCCGCCACCGTCGCCTCCTCGGAGGTCAAATGCTGGTCGAAGGCGATCTGGTCGATGTAAGACGCTTAAACATAACTTGTAAACGTTTATACCCGACTTAATCAGCGACAGAATCATGCATACCGGGTGATCAGTGTGACGATATGTTTACGATATCGCATGTCTCGTAACGGACTGTGGAGAAAATAGTCGACTTGGAAGTTGCACATCTTACGGCAAATTGCTAGGAAATAATAGCGTGAGAGATACTTGATATTACTTAGAATATTATGTGCACGTAATTTTTTACACTTCACTTTGCATCTGCGATTATACGTATTATATATTTGAATAAAATGCGGAACATTAAAATGAATTTAACATAAATAGCTGTTGTTACTTATTTACCAAGTGATTAATTAAATCGTTTTACTATACTCCATTTGCCATCGAATGTTTATTTTAAAGAGTCAATAATAAGCATAATGCGATAATTCTTGACGAATGAATATATTTATCATAATCGTGTAATCTCGTAATACGACTATAATGTGTTTCAGAATTGCGTGAGTATCCGAAATCTCCGGTATTCGATAACCGGATCGAGATGGGTTTTATCGATTTGGGTTTGCTCCGAAAACTTTTCTATAGTACTATAGATATCCCGGAAATTCATGATATTCGATGGTCTGATTACAACTTAAATCTTAGATCATTAGGAATTTTAACTAGTTGTATACATTTTCTCATAAGTATGATATAGTCTAGCATCTAATTAAAAATCTGTTTGACAAATCTGGAGTAAGTTTGTGCTTATTAAAAATTTCTTGCAAAATATCTAACCTAGATTTAATTTTTAATATTTAATGTTTTAGTTTTTTACTTTAATGCTTTAAATTTTAATTAAAATTTTATCTTTTCTTCTAAGACGTATATTATATATTTATTAGAAAATACTCACTTATTCGTTCTTTCTATTGTATATATTTAATTCGCAATTTGGAGAACCTTTATAATAATTATAATTTTCTTCAAATAATTATTAAGAAGAAGCAACGACAATTTCTCTGACGAATCAGTAATCGTGAGAAAGCACGTTGATATTTAATATATCCCACATGCATATATATATGTGTGTGTATATATATATATATATATATAACGAAATCTTAACTTTCATTCCCTCTTTTTATTGCTTCGCCATAAGCTATCTGCGGGAGTTTATGCACACAGTTCTTACGCCCCGTGTAAGCCCTCGCAAGATCATTGCCCCCCCCCCCCCTCGTTATCTTCGAACAACGAGCAAACAGGGCAAGCTTAGCAACAAATTACTGCAGATTTTCACGACGACGCTGAACGATCACTCACCACGAGCACTGTTGGATACTAATACTTTTTTTGGGCCTAAGAATTTGATTTCGAAATTCTTCTTTCTTCTCCTTCATATCTTTTAACTTTGTATTACAGTTAATATCTAATCTGGTAATCTAGTCGCTCTTTATTATTAAATTTCTTTTGCTTTTAATAAGTAGACGTTTCTTACTTACATTGACATTTGTGTAAGAAATTGTATGCCAACGCGAGAGAAAACAAGTCGTTTAAAAGAATTTTATTTTTAATAAATAAACGTTTGTTACTTATATTGACATTTGTATAAGAAATTGCATGCCAACGCGAAACAAGTCGTTTAAAAGAATTTTATTTTTTTCATTATTATACATTTCTTATATTTTGACATTTTCTTATTTATTTATTTTATCCTTGAAAGATTCTTTGTATTTTTTTTTTAATTTATTTAACTTAGCGATCATTGACTTGTTTTCACAATCAGTCCAATATCAGCGAACTCGTTCGCTCAGACGGTCACGCGCGCGCATACACAGCCGTGAAACTTTAAGTAGGCCATCGCACGCTTGACATTACGTTTCGCTCTTGCGAACACGCGAACGTATACGAAAACGGGTTGCGACGCGTTTTCCAGTGGCTGTAATAACTCGTATCGACGAGGTTTGGACAATCTGCTGTCCCAACAATCGAGAGTAAAAGGCGTTCGTCGTCGACGTGTACAGAGCTCGCGTGTTATAATGGCACAGCTAGCAAGCTACAAGGCTAAGGTACCGCCTTCAACCGATAATAGATTAGCCGGTAGGTTACACACACACACACACACACACACACACACACACACACACGCGCGCGCGCGCGCGCGCGCGGCGGGAGAGAGAGAGAGAGAGAGAGAGAGAGAGAGAGAGAGAGAGAGAGAGAGAGAGAGAGAGAGAGAGAGA
>NW_012130065.1:5149547-5158369 GCF_000143395.1 Atta cephalotes
GAGAGAGAGAGAGGTATAGCATTTGTTGCACTTGGACTTGTACTATGAAGCTCGCGCTCGGTAGTGAGATTGAGGAGGATGAGGAAAGAGTGAGAGAGACAGTGAGAGAAACTAAGAAAGAGAGAGAAGTAGAAGAGAGAGGTAAGGAAATAGCTAACGATTGCGGTAACAGAAGGAAAGAGAAAGAAAAGGAATGACAGCTATCAAGCTAGTCGCGAAACAAAATGATTAAGGCTTGCGTGGAAGGATTTGAAAATTGTACAGAACATGAAATTAGAGGCGAGCAATTGAGGTTTTGCATTTTTCTGACAGCGAATAAGGTAATAATAGTGTTGATTCTGTAAATATTACGAAACGTAATAATAAAAGTTTTCTCCGAATAAATGTCTTTGGAAAGAGCGATGTAAATCAACTTAAAAATTCAACAATGAAGATACATGTATAATTATTTTTCGAGAATGTGAGAACTTTTAATTTTTTTCTCTTTATAAAACTATTGTAACTGCAGCACGACTTGAGAGTGGTTTGCAACAAGTGCTCAAATAGCAGCCATAAAAATTTCTCACGGTAAACGCGATTACTCAATAATGTTCCTCTTTACATTAATAACTTTTTTTTTATGTTAACACTTATGAATAACAGTACAAATATATCGTGTTAGGAACCGTTTCTTACAGATAAACGCTATCCCGCAATGCCTAACTACTAATGTTACAATCGTAATAAATTTCTTCGAACAGAGTTTCAATAATGTATTGAAAAATTTGATGAACGATACTTAATGGTAATTGTCAAATGAAGTATGTATTTAAACGTAAAGACTTTCTTTTCTTTTGCCTTCTCGATGGCATTTAAACGTGACCTTTTGAAGTCTTGAAAGTTCTTTGCCGGCAGCATCCGTTCACACGTTTCGTCTATCTCTTCTCATTTACTTCCTTTTTCCGAGTGAAAAGTGCTGCTCTAGTCGAAATTCGGTATATTTGAATACCACACCGCAGTTTAAGCTCGCCAACCTTAATTATGCGCGGATTTGCACGGATTTTCTCCCATTTTATCGTTAATGATACAGTTAAAATTTCAAAATTTACATTAATATGGTAATACTATTACGCTAATAGTTTACTATCTTACTTTATTTTAAGATTAATTGAATTTGTGAGGACAAATGATACATATCTTAAATTTTTTGTTTATATTTTTTTTATTTGTATCATTAACTTTAGAATTAATTAAAAAGTTTAACAAAGAATGAGGATTTATATAATTTTTCATTTGTAATTAATCAAATTTTTTCGTTATCTTTTGAAAATTTTGGTATATTATGTATATATCTTGTCATACGTAACAATTTACTTTGAAATATTCGTCGTATTCAAGTAAAATTCTTATATATACATTGTATGTCGAATCTTAATTCTTGTAATTGAAACTAATTGTTATTCAAGAAATATTTTTAGTTTCTGAAATTTTTACGATTTTATGAAGTGGAAAATAGCAATATATTTTATTCATTGATTAGTTTTTGTTTATTTAACAATATTTTATTTATATCTTTTTACAACTTTTGTAGTCTGTTATCTTTATACAAAAAATGTTAATTTTAACATTTTTGCATATCTCTGACAGTCCATATGTATATGTTTTTGAGTTAAAATTAATATTTTATTTTTAATAGTGTAAGATTTCTTAAATTAAATAATTAATTTTATATAGTATTGTATTGGAATTCTCATATCAAATCTTGTTATCCAAATGAAAACATTATCTTAAAAACAATTTTGTTTTATTTTATTGTATTTTATTATTTATATTAAAAATAAAATCGCATGGAAAACTGTGATATCGCGATCTTAAAAAAATTGAAACAAGCACATAACGAAACTTTTTATCTTACCTGTGAAACTTGCTTGAAGTTGCCAAATTTTTCTAAGGCTTCTGCAGAACGAAAACCTTAAGATAAGCTCTTCTAACTTGGAACGCTCAGCTGTGGATTGCTGCAGCAAGTTGTGGAGTGAAGATAAGTGATGTGAAAAAGAGGGTGGCGAAATCGTATCTTCTTTTGACAAAGAAGAGAGAAAAGCGGTTAAAAATCAAGAAAGATCATACTACAGCGACGCAGTGCACTATGTTTTCGACAGTCAGTAAAATTATTTAGACATAATTTTACATGTATATGCGATTGTAAGCTCTCGATATATTTCGCATAATAATATTAATAATGATGATGATAATAATATTGTATAAATATTTTATAAATATATAAATTGATAAAATATATCAAAAGCTTATCTAATTTATCTAAAGCTTAGGGATATTTTTACAATGTACTTTCTATATAATTCTACATAATTATTAAAATAAAAAAATCTTTTATTGGAAGAAGAAGGAGATTAAAATACATATCTTTTTAATATCAATACAGTTTTGGTAAAATATTAAATTATATTGATTTGTATTATTTGGACAACTGTTATATTTATGTTTATATTAATATGTACCATATTATTAATAACGACAGCCGTTTTCAGATTGCAATACAGACTTTTGCATAACTCGTAACTCATATCAATGCATAAGCGAATCAGAATCTTTTTCTCTCATATCACGAAAAAGAAGAATTTTTATTGTCGATTCTTTTATGTACTATGCGTTATGCAAATAAAAGCTTGTACTGCGGCCATTAGATTTATGTATCAATGTTTGCATCTGGTATCAATTAAGCTGCATTTTTATAAATGTAAATTATTAGAAAATATACATAGGAAGAACATTTAAATAGATACTAAACTAATTTTCGTAATGCCATTGACAAATAAAGTTCATTGTACATAGCAATGAAGGAATTCATCGGAAAAAAATCCGTCGTCCCCGGAAAAACCAGTTCTGTCGGTGACATCGTGTTACATGACAACGCTTTTAATAAACTCAATTTCTCTAATCGTTTAAGCGTAATTCCGGCTACTTAGTCGCAGCAAGCGATAGAGTATAAGTGTAGGTGCTTTTTACGCTTAAGGTCAAATCTGCCTATTTCCGCACATTATTTTCATAGTAACATTCATTAAGAACGGATGCATGCATAGAGGTAGCCCAAATAATCAAAACAAAAAATAAAAACAGTTATAACTGCGGAATAATTTTACGTTCTAATTCGTTCTAGCGTTTATAATTGTTATCACATTATTGTTATTGTAGCGGAAATCAGGAAGAGAATCTGCTTAAGCGTTTAGACTTCGATTAGCAATATCAAATGTTATTAAGAAACCAAACTATCGTCTATTCTGTTCTCTAATACGTCTTCTCGAGAGACGCAACCATATTCAAAATATCGCGGTGACGAACCGAGCGTTAATCGCGATGTTTCCACAGCATGCGAGTGGCAGCGTCGGCTGGTAGCTTTTAATTCCCTTGAGGGTTGTAGTCGAGCACCTCATAACTTTTGTAATTAAATCTAGCACTCGGCTCGAAATACGCGCGCGACGAAATGGTCGTCGTCGTTCTCGTATATTTCTCCCTTTGGCTTAGTCTTTCGCTCTCTCATTCTTTCTCTTCACAGCCATCTTCCAACGCTTTTCGTTTTTTTTTCTTCCGTTGTACGGAAAGATCCCGTGGTACATAAGTTCGGCTCTTTGTTCGCGCGATTATCATGACGGAAAATTGTTGCTGACAGACTCGAGTGTACGTGAAGTATGTTGAGCACGTGGCGCACAATCAAATACCTAGAAGAAGCTAATTAGAGACGATGCTTTAAGTCTCCGTTGAATCCATGATTGAATCTTTAAGATTGTTATGAATACGCATTTATTCTCCTTTTTTACATTTTTTAAAATATTATCATATATTTTTTTATATTTAATGTATCTTTTAATATTATTATCTTTAATTATAATCTACAGCAAATATTTTCTCATAAAATTAAAGATAGTAGTAAAATCCATTTTTGTTATATTGTTAAGAGTTGTTGAAACTCGTCACAGTTTACACACAAAAACGGAGTACTATTACTGAATTCTTCAGAGAAGAAGGAATGAGCAAATATTTTTTACTACTAAATTCATATTACTAATTCCTTACTACTAGATTCAATATTTAATATTATACAATTATAATATTTGACATTTAATATAGTAGAAGTAGTAGAAGAAGAAAAATTATTTGATAGTGTGTTTTACAGATAATTAATTTGATTATTTGATTATTTGAAATAAATTTCGAGAACACTATTCTTTAGGACTGCACCGAAAAAATTGTATTCTTAACTTAAGAATATCCCACTTATCTATATTATGTTTTCCTCTAAAATAAGCGTCAAAACGACTCTCTTAGTTTAAGAGAGAAATTATCTAAATTATCATATTCTAATACAAGAACGTACAGGATGTCCTATTTTAAACGATAATCTCAAATATCTTTTGAACAATACATTTTAGAAAAAAATGTTTCAAGGGAACAAAGGTTTTAAGGGAACATCATCAAAAACTACACGAAGCGCGCGCATGTAGCGATGATTGTCTTCGCAAATCAAAAATATATTATTAATTTAAAAGAAAATTATTAGATTCTTATATCTGTTAAGAAGAAATATTAAATACATCTTTCAAGAATACAATTTTTTCGGTGTGATTTTATAAAATAGTTGTAAAATATTTTTTTAGATGTCATATTTTCTAAAGTAATATTTTCTGGTAATTTCATAATATCGTTCTTTTACTTCAAAAATGACACAATTTAAAAAATGTGATTTTCGAATTATTGTTATAAATGAGTTACGTAAAAAGATTACTCTATCTATCAAAAAACTTTATTTACCAAATAGCATTTCTGTTATTTAAAGTTTTTAAAAAAATCACAATTCCTTCTATTAGTGACATTTTGAGTTATGTCATTTTTAAATAAAAAAGAAAGAAAAAGTTTTACAAAGAACATTTAGAGTTAAAATAGTTTTCGTTTTAAAATAGTGATCGAACTTTGAAGAAGAATTTCATTTTTGATTTAGTCATTTTAGCGCGCGCGCTGATCGAGTACAAAATATCACTAACAGTTTAAAATATAGACCATTAGTTGATATTTCAATCATATCATTTTTGACAAATTATTCTACATTGATTATAATTTTATAGAATATTAAAATCTACAACTTAAAAAAAGTGATTTTTTTCAAAGTTGTGGAATAAAAGTAACAAACATGATATTTACTTATTTATGTTCCTAAAAGTATATTCTATGCCGATATTATTTGATTAATCAATAATTTTCTATTAAGTTGAAAAATAATTCTTTTTTCTTAAAAACTTAATTTTTTGAGTTGTATTAATTTTGAAGTAACGAGAACGATATCTATGTTATAAATTAGATAACAATGTGATGTTTATCTGCTCATATATTGTTATTTATCAAACAAGCAAATTTTTCGCGGCATTAATATGTCGCACGTACTATTATCGATAGCTCAATTATCGATAAGAATCAGCACTAGAATTCTTCTCATCTAACTAAGCCTCGCAATCGCGATCCAACTTACAGTCGCCGCTGGCCGTTCCCATGACTCGCTGATTCGAAAACAATCGGTAGAACGAGGAGTGAAGGAAAGCTCGTACAAAGATCGAATAGAATGTGGACGGTAAAGGAAGAGCGAGAGGAGAGAGGAATAATAAGAACGAACGAAGAACCCGAGAGTGAAAGAGACGTTTGATGCCCGATCTGGTTTTACTACGCGAAACCTGAAGCTTCTGTCGCCGTCTCTCTCGGAATTGAAAGGCATGGGCATGCCCGTCGACTACGATAACTTGACATAACTCAATTTTTTGCGATCGGATGCAGTGCGTGTTTGCGACCCTAAACAAATCTCTCAAAACGTATCACGATATCGACGCTTATTCCGACGAAGTTTATTAAGCGGAAATCAATGCATCGACAGATTTAAACTCTTCCACGAATTTGATAGGATTCTTGAATCATTTATTTGTGAATTTTTTTACATTTAAAATCATTTAATACATGATTTAATACATTTTCATTGACACTTCATTAATTCAAGTTGATTAAGAGTTCATAGCTGAGAGGAAGCGCGATGTAAATTACAATAGTAATTATGACAAAAATATGTATGCAAATAGTAGGGTACAATTTCGAATATGGTATAATTTTGAAGAAAATAAAATTTGAATCCAATTTTCAAGGTTCATGTTTGTAATTTTCTCATTATATGGAGAGTACTGAAGAATACAGGAAAAATTTAAACTTGAACTTCGAAAATTGGATTTAAATTTTATTTCATTTAGAATTATACTATATTCAAAATTGTACTATCTTATTCTAATATATTAAAACTTGATTTTTTAGGGAATAAAGAAATTACATAATATTTTATATTGAGTAGGATTTCATATGAGATAGAAATTATATACTTCGTATAAATAATAATTTTTAAGTAATTTTTTATTTATTAATACTTCTCGTAGTATAAATTGGCAATTTTGAATTTCCGCAAATTTGAATTTCCTACCACATCCATATGCAGAGTGTAGCCCGCAATGACACGTAATTATGCGTGGAACGGTATTACCATATCTGTATCATGCGCCTAATTACATTCCTACATGTGAATCAGCCGAACGACGTGATCAGCTATGTGCTCTCTCCGGATCTGCTTCGAGTTGGGCTTCGCGACTCGTAAACGCCGGTCGCGTTCGTTCCGTTCTCTCGTTGTCGTCTGTCGTCGAACGCGCACGCACCCGCGACGCTTGACGGCATACAGAATCGATCCTGAGAATCGAACTTCCGGCGGTAACTTCTTCCGGTACGATGCATTATCCGAGGATAATCAGATGAGTCTAAGAAATACTAGGATATCATTTAAATCCATGTCTTACGAAATTATTCTGTATGCCTGTAAAAAAATCTCCTGTGCTCTTCTTTCGCAGAATTATCATAACTTCTATATATGTATATTACTTGTTCTATAAAACTGAAATACGAGTTATCTACATAAAAAATACTGTGGAAAAATTAAGAAAGGAAGGAGGGAAGTAATATTCAAACATATGAAACAAGAATTTTGTAGAATATTATCTATTATAAGTACTATCTTATATTATTTCGTTTTACATGTTATATCAATTGCTCATCTTTATTTTAATGTAGTACATTCTATCTTCATTTCACGTATGCAATAATACGCTTCTGTTTTTGAATGCTACTATATAGTCTATATGTATACATATATGCATTTACATTTGCGATCCGTTCCTATCGTAATATATACGGTATGAAGCACGTGAGTGACACGGGAAGAGAACGGGTTTAATGACGACAAACGGATGGAATATGTAATCTTCGAACGCAATCATCGAGTAGTTGTCGTGCGAGCAGACTTCGCTTCGCCTTCTCTTTATCTTTGTCTCTTTTTTCCGAGTGTATACTTCCTCGAGTACCCTTTATCGCGACTAATTTTCTTCCCCATTCTGTTCCCGCTCCTTCGCCGAAATAACAGCCGAGGGTATCAATGGCTGCTAATTTATCGTCACCGTTCGCTTGATGGCGACATCCGGCTTCACACCGTGTCGACCAACCAAAGTTGTCCGCGTATATTTCGTGCGATTAAATTTTCTATTATGAAACTTTTATTATTTTTTTATAAAGAAAATTCATTGGAACAAATACAACATTTATTTTAAACGTACCAGCAATAAATAAGCAGTTTAATCAAATTTTATGTATTAATTTTATATAGAATATTTTTAAATAGATTATCTCTCTCTTTTTCTTTTTATGTAGTTATTATAACAAGTACTGAAGACTAGCAAGACTTGTTACTAATTTTATCTAGAGCATTGATTCTCAGCACAGATTTAATAAATTAAAATAATTTTCTATTTTGCAAAATTTATTGTACTCCTTATAGATCACTCTATTCGTATAATCTCACTCGAAGACTTTTCTTTTCACGAAAGTAAATTTTTGTTTTCTGTTGCACTTCACACTAATGCTCAATTACTATCCATCGTCGAATATCTGCATTATATTCAAGATCTAGTTTTTTATCTGGACATTTCAGAATATTTATATCGATATTTATTCGTTCCGATGGTGTTGTGATAATATATATATATGAGACGTAACGAAAGGAAGACGGTGGAGTCAGTCAAGAACACGTCATTTAGTTCAATCCGAGAGATTGGAAACGGGAAGAAAGTGGAACAGAGAGAAAAGAGAAAGAGATGTAACGAAGATAAAGAAGGAGAGTGAAAGAGTTCAAGGAACGAGAAGGAAAGGATGGAGAAGAATAGAAGAACTTCGTGAGTAGGTTCGGAGCGATGAAGAACGGTGGATCGCGGTCGAGGAGAATCGAGATAGGGAGAGAGGGAGAATCTCCCTACGTCTTCGGTCTGTTCCTTTCTTCATCCTTCGTGCCCAAGCTTCGGCTGTTTTCATGGCCGTCATTTAGTAGGTTCGTTCACCCCTGGACGCAGGGCCGCGCGCAAGTGAGAAAGAGGGAAAGACAGAAAGAGAGTGATTCCGAGGAGAGTGGAAAGAAGGACGAAGCACGCGGAGGAAGAAGAGGAGGGTTAGTAGAAACATGGTAGAGAGAAGGAAGAAGAGGAGAGAGAGAGAGAGAGAGAGAGAGAGAGAGAGAGAGAGAGAGAGAGAGAGAGAGAGAGAGAGAGAGAGAGAGAGAGAGAGAGAGAGAGAGAGAGAGAGAGAGAGAGAGAGAGAGAGAGAGAGAGAGAGAGAGAGAGAGAGAGAGAGAGAGAGAGAGAGAGAGAGAGAGTAGAGAGAGAGAGAGAGAGAGAGAGAGAGAGAGAGAGAGAGAGAGTAGTAGAGAG
>NW_012130065.1:5158389-5165865 GCF_000143395.1 Atta cephalotes
GAGAGAGAGAGAGATGGGGGAAGAGGAGGAGGAAGAGTGCGGACGGGGAAGAGAAGCTAGACGGAACGTACGACTCGCCGTGCAACCGACGACTAAGCGACGAGTGCGGGCGAGGGGATTCAGGAGATCCCTGTGCCTGTGCGTGAGTGGGGTGCCGGAGGGGGCCTCCGAGAACGAAGGGCCGGGAAGGTGGATAAGGAGTGAGAGAAAGGTGGTAGTGTGTGCCGATGACGATGGTGGTGCTGCTGGTGCTGGTAGCTGGCTGGTGGTGGTGACGGTGGTGGTGGTGGAAGCGAACGAACAAGCAGGCGGGCAAGCCGGCTGGATGACGCGTGGTGAGCCGAGTGGGGGAGGGGGGGAGGGGCAGGGAGGGGAGGGGAGTTAGGTAGAGGAAAGGGGCCGGGAAAGAGGGTCGGGAAGGGACTAAGGGAAAAAGAGTTCAGGCAGGTCTGGGATCGGACGAGGGTGAATGCGTGACGGTGTGTATCGTAGGCACTCTCTTCAGCACTAGGGAAGACTGCCTTCTACCTGCCCGGCTTTGCCTTACCTTTGCCTTCCTTGTAAACCTGCCAGCCGGCCGGACGGTCGGCCGCGTGTAGGTACACTCTTTATTGCCCCCTCTCCCCCTCTTTTTCCTCCCTGTACGTAATATGCGGGGAGAGGAAGGAAAAGAGAAAGGGAAAGAGGGAGAGAGAGAGAGAAAGAGAAAGGGAACGAGTATGAGTGAGGTGAGTGAGTGAGAACGTTGGTTTAGTTTGCCTGACTGCTGCCTGTACGAGGCTGAGTATCTAACGTAGGGCTGCTCGAGGCCTAAATTTAGGCGTCCGCCGGAAGTACGCGTACTGGAGGAGGTTCCGTGCACCCGGCTCGATCGCGCGGTGAGATAAGGTGCGGACGAGGAGGATATCGGAGCGGGTTATATACGAACGACGAGGGTCATTGACGACACAAACGGCGACAATGTTATTCGGCATAGCCGCACGCTCAATTGCGCTTGACAGACACTTCGTGACCGGCGCGATCTCATAATCTCCTTCGTAATTCAGGGGAATGTTTTTTAAGTTTCTGTGGACCACTGCGATAAAATATATCTTTCGGTTTTACTTATTTTTTTCTGACATGATAAATAAACGTTGTTCGAATGACATTCATTTTTTTTATCAAATGAAATTAAAGATTGAATCAATTAACTATTTTTTTTATAACACTCTTTATTTGTCTTTTACTTATCATGTTTTGGATCATTGTTATTTTTATCTTTTTTAGTAGTACTATTTAATAGAATTATTTTATGAGATACAGTATATGAAAAATTAGCATTGGGTATAAAAACATTTTATCGCAAATTGTAGAGGTTTCAGTCAAATATAAACGAGATCTTCATAGAAATTTTATTTTCGGAGACACTGTATAGCTTGTGAATTTTTTTCGCTACGATCGCCGGCGCGCAGCCGTTTGCGGTCGACGGATTTAATACGCATCATAAATTTTCAGGACTGTTTCGAAGCCTACAGGTTGTTATTAGCGCGGAAATTTCTTCCTTCGCAGGTGTTAAATCGTAGCTACAAACTTTTATCGGGATTTGTTCACACGCCCAAATTCGCATCAACCAATTGGCAGCTTATTTTGTTAAAACAAGTTACGAAAAACTTTGAACTTGACATAGTGACATAAAAACGTGACAAAAAAACTTTCTTGAAAATTTGCATTTTATTAAAAATAGATATAATGAAATATCGTCGACAATTATACCATTTCATTCATGGAAAAATATAAAAATTCTGTCATTAAAAGCTTTATTTTGTCTTACACTCATTATATATTATAAATTATATTATATAAGCAATATAGAGAAACATTTAACCATTCTTTAGATATTACATAGCGTTTATAGATAGAGGTAAAAATATTGGGTCAAATGTGTGATTAAAGAGTTTGTCGTGAATTTCCTAATTAGATCTCTGAAAAGATTTTTAAGTCGCGCACCGGATAAATTCACGTGATTTAATTAACCGCGAAACTCCTAAAGCTACCGGAAAATGCTTCTCGGGTTCTTTTAAACATTCCATAAAAACTATTTTAATTCCACAGAACCCTTTCTCGCCTGAGAAGACGCCGTTGCCCGTTGCAAAATATTACGCGACTCGTGATATAACGAGCGAATACTCGCTCGCGCATTTGCCTTTTGCTTGTGCGCATCCATGGGCGGAAAGACGGTAACAAAAGTTTCCCCTTTTAAGAGCGGAGCGCGTAATAAGATATTTAATATCCCCCGGGTATAATTCGCCATAAAACAACGTACGCCTTATCTTTCTCGTTGCTATTTTTATTCGCGACCGGGCCCGACGATGCGATTCGTGTAACTATAAAAACGCCGTGCTTTCGCCACGACGCGACAAAGAGACATCGACGATGCGTTCGTAGCGCGCGAATGCGTACGTGCGGTGCAACAGTGTTACGAGCGAGATCCGAGGGTACACGAGAACGCGAGACAGGTCCATGTCTGTCTCGAAGCAGAATTTACTACTGTTACGGTTACAAGCACGCTCCTTGTTACGTGCAACTTTTGTAAGAGCCCGTGGAAGATGCGGTGTCGCGTTTCGAGAGTTACATCGACGCGAAGCGACGAGACGCGACGCCAAAAGGCGGCGTTCCTTCGTTCGCTTTATTAGTTTCTCGTCGCTCCTTGTTCTCTATAAAAGTCAAGGATTTATACTATATACGAACTAACAAAACTAACTTAACCGCAAAAGTTTTTGAAATACATGTAATTTTTATTGATTATTCTCAATGTAAATCATCGCATATACATATATATATATAAATTTGCTTAATAGATGTAATAATCAATGTTTCATCGTTATTTATTATTTTTATAGCAGCTTTATTAGAAAATTAGATTTGGATCCCAAAGTGCCATTCCTGATCTCATTCGCTCGTTCGATTCGGCCGCTGGCAATGTATATGGGAAACACAAAGTTTTCACAGTATTACACCATCGTTTCGTTAGTTTGGAACATCCGATAATAATGTTGCCCTAATTCGTGTTCGCTGTCAAACAGCAGCGGTTACAGGACCGGTTGCAACAAGGTGGGTTAGCGTTCTAACCCTGGTTAACTAAATTTACCTTCTCTACTATACATAATATAGGTACAGCCACAATCCAGAAAGGGACAACGAATTGCTAACCCAGAGTTGGTTAACCCCGCCTGTCGGTGTGTTCTGGCCATAGACGTACCACATGCGTTTACAAAGGTTTATACGTTACCATGGTTCTGTATATTATCATGTACACAAAACAAATAATTTTGATATATGAATCCATTTTATACTTTCGAAACAAATTATACTGAATTTATTTTCCAGATATTTTTATATTTCCGAATAACCATTTTTTTTAAATTATGCTTTTATATTCTTTACATGTGAAAATGGGACAATTTTTTAGTCGGACAATTTACATGGAATTAGGATGTTTGCGGTTTTATGTCAATTGATTGGAAGAAATGGAAAGAATCTTTTAGTAAATTAATTCTAAATTAATCTATCTGAATTAAAACGCGGAGAGTTCCATTTAAATCAACTCGTCATTGTTAGATCTAATTAGTTTCATTGGCATAATTAAAATTTAAGATGCACATTGCAAATTTAGTGTCGCAATATTCTAATACAGCAAATCTTATACTAGTCGCATTATTGTACAATAGTTTCGATTTAATTTCCTGCCACTGCGAAACGAGCTGCTTCTTCCCCTTTTCTTGGTGTGCATATCGTTACATTGCAATGCGAATGCAGTCGCGTGTTGCAGCATGCCTTTGTTCGTTCAACAGTAGATTAGAGAGCAGTGTAACTCGGCAATAAACTTAGATGTGACGTTGTTATTATTATGATTATTATTACGTTGTAGACGATGTTAGATCTATTCCGCGAATAAACGACTCGGATTTCAATGGATTCGATAAATTTTTTACAAGTTGTTCAAACAACGCCAATCGATTATCATTAAATAAATTTTGGATATTGTTAAAAAATTATTACAGTTAATGTCGTTTTATACTTACTAGTAAACTAAATGTTAAATTATTTTGTGACAGAATAAATAATGGATGATTTTTTAAATTCATTCTTTGCCTATATAATTTGTTGATAACGTGATAGTTCAATTTTCCAAATTTTTATTTTTTTAAAAAGTCCATTTTGATTAATAATTATCCAAAGAAATGACAATTTCTTGCTTAAAACTTTGCTTAAGCCAATTTAAACTTATTTTTTAAAATTTTAATGTATTCAATATATTTAATATGACAAATTTTGTTAAAAAATAGGAATTAGAGGTTTAAAAGAATAAATGACTTAAATTATTAATATAATTAATTGTCAATATGAGCTTTTATTTTATAAATTAACATATTATTGGGACTATTTTTTTTGTTAGATAAATCCTCATTAAGAAGAATTCTCATTAATTCATTCTGAGAATGGTAGACGAGTATAACAAATCTGTATATAAAAAATTTATATAATTTCGTAACGTAGACACGTAACGTATCGCGTTGAAAGTATTAATGAGGAACGACGTTGATTATCTCTCATCTTAATTGACACGAGATCTCAGCGTCCGCCGTGTCCGTACACAGTCCGAGATTCGCACGTACGAAGGTTCCATTCGTGTGCTTTCGTTCTTTGTGTGCGTGACACGTGGTGCATACTAGTCGTATGCTGTCACCCTCATCGTTAGTGCGAGCCTTCTACCGCTTAAACGAAATACTTGCGGTTTAATGTACATGTAATCTGAATACGCGACACAATTGCTATTTTATACAGTATATCAAAGTAAAAAATAAGAAATTTGTAAATGAGGTATGTACATATATATGAGAAAGAAAGTTCGAGTACTGCATATTTTTACATTTTTTCTAAAAATTATAATCAAATTTACTTTTAATTCACTTGAAAAGAATTTTTTAAATATTGAAAATAGTATTTTATTGGTGATTAATGTTCTTGTAAAATAACTAACCCAATTCTAAAAAGTATTTAAACTAAATTTCATAATATATATAATGTATTTACAGTAATATATTTTTAATGAATAGTATATTAATGATAACAGAACATTTAAGAATTATATTAATTGTTTATTGACTTATTGACAATTAATTGTTTTCGAGTATATGGTGAAAAATCGTTAAGAGGTGATATTTTTCCACATTCGATGCTCATAAAAAAGTACTTATTAAAAATAATGTTTATTTTATATATTACCGGCGTAATAAATTACAGATTATCTGTCAAAGAAGCTTATCGTGTTACAGAATGTAAGTTTGCTGAAGAAAACTCTTCACATGCCGAGTGCATTGGCATTTTCTTTAGGACGCTTTTATGTCGCTAAAGGCGGCGCCATAAGCGATGTAAAACTGTTCGTGCAGGAATTCAATTTTACGTTCAACTTTAAGAAACGGGCTCAAGCGTTGTCGCTCGAGGAATATCTCGTAAGAAGCTAATGTCGTTGCCAATTATGCGTGGCGCTTAAATCGTCTGAGCTTGATATTAAAAAATAATTATAGCCATGTTCGTGAAACTGTTACTGTTGGGCATTAGGCATTAGTATCGATTATCGATTTATGAGAAACGGATGTGATTCGCGTGTTGCATCGCCCCCGACACAAAGCGCATCGTGGATAAATGCATACGTGCGCATCGTGGATAAATGCGCGTGTGACTATGCATGCCATATAAGGGGCAACACGGAAACGTCAACGGCGGGGCATGCATTGGGTGTAAAATCGGATAGTTTTTGTATGGGCGCCAAAACGCGCATTTCTTTCGATATATAATCGTGCTACACGTATCTGCAAAAATGGAAACATTTAAATATGTGCATTTAATTTAAATATTTAAAAGCGGCAGTGAATTTTTTAATTATCGATGATCGTTTGGCACACAAATCCGAGTTAATTAATTTTGACCCGATTAGATGAAAAATTTGCATTAACTGTAGCATATATTTTTATTTTTAAATTGATATTTTACTTTTTTAGTTAATAGATTTATTTTTTAGTTAATAGAAATTAAAATAAAACTAAAATTTCTGTCTTTAATTTATGTGTCGCATAATGGAGGAAATTAATTATCTTTTTTATTGGGAATATTATAAATTCATTATAAATTCATATTTTCTGTATGATTTAATAAGAATTTAGAACCGTTCCATTTTATTATTTTTTATATCGTTTTATCAATATAAATTAATTTCGGTTTCAGTTTAATTTACTCTATCTTTTTTAATTTAATTTAATTATTAAAACTAGAAAAAAAGATAAAAAGTAAATTAAAGTAATCGAGATTAAAAGTAATTTACATTGGTAGAAATAGACTTAATAGACAGACTGTTATAACAGTCCATAGTTCATTTGACTTACTAAACCGGCTGTGACTTACTTATTCAACTTGATGCTCTAGGATCATTCTTATTATGTGCGGTGAAGAATGCGAGGCATTTTTTAAATATATTGTAAGACTGCTGAAGATGATTCGATATTGGTTTGAAACATAAAAAGTACGTATCTTTAATAAACTATGTAAATCGTTATTTTACGCTGAGGACCGCGTTTTTTTGACTCGTATGTTAGCCTTTCTTTTGAATTATTGCTTTTTTAATTTAACACTCTTATTAATCTTTTGTTAGAATTCTTCGATAAGGCTACATTGGCGTGAACTTGAATTCTTAAAAGGAAGATGAAACGTTTACAATTTATGTGGCGATGAAGCGAGGCAGAAATCGTACAACGTTGTTAGTGGCAGTGGTTGAACGCGAAGAGAGTCGTGAAAAGGGGAAACGCAACGATAAGATCGAGGATTCGTAAAACGACGTATTCGAGCAGCGTAATGCCCGGCGAACGTATAACCTTAAAAACGAGGGAGAAGATACGAGAGTTGAAGAAAGAGAATTGGGTGAAGGAAGAAGAGAAGGACGAAGAAGCCGAAGAAGCTATCTCACGTTCACTTGGTCGGTTTGCACCGCCTCGCGAGAAGTAAGCAAGGGAAAATCATCCTTTCCTCTTCCTTTTTCTTCTCCTCCTCCTACTCCTCTTCCTCCTTCTTCTTCTCTTTTCTACCCTCTCTGGTTGGTGGGGTTTGAGGGACAAAGGGTGCGCCGCCGGTTTGGGCGAGGGAAGCAAAGAAGGTGAATGCGCCTCGGCGCACAGTTTCGCGATGCGAAGCGGAGCAATGCCGCCGTCGTCGCCACCGCTACCATCGACGACATTTGGAACAGATAATGGCGCGAATACGCCGCGGGGGTGAACGAACCGCGGGTCGTACTGGGTTCAGTTGGGTCGGCTTGGGTTGGGTTGGTATCACATCAGCTATCGATCTTATAACGCCGTGCAACCCCCGTTGTCTCCTCGTTTCAGTTCCTGCTCTTTCGCGCTCTCTCTCTCTCTCTCTCTCTCTCTCTCTCTCTCGATCTCTCTC
>NW_012130065.1:5166060-5171298 GCF_000143395.1 Atta cephalotes
GGGTTTAGGGTTTCGGGTTGGTTACGTTACTACTACTACTACTCTACTACTACTACTACTACGTCGTCGACTCTCTCTCTCTCTCTCTCTCTCTCTCTCTCTCTCTCTCTCTCTCTCTCTCTCTCTCTCTCTCTCTCTCTCTCTCTTCTCGTTCTCACTCTACCATTTTCCCTCACCCTTTGGCAGCCCTCGTGTCCCTCCTGTGTCCGTCGTCACCCTCGCATTCTCTCTCTCTCTCTCTTTCTCTCTCTTTCGCAATGTTCTCTCTTCCACACATGCACTCTCCGCGTGTCACCTCTCGGTTCTTCTCCCGCCACTTCCTCCACCTGTGTCTCTGCCGCCTCTTTGCGCGCTTCCTGTCTCCATTTCGCTCTTACTTTCTCGCCCCCACGTCTTCTTTTCCCGCGGTGTTCCGCGTTATCTCCCTTTTCTTCCCCTCTTGTTACATCGCCACGCTGCACTGCACCCTGGAACGTTTCCTTTTTCTCTTCTTGTAGTCGCGCGCCGATCCACCGCTCGCCCTTCCTATTTATCAAACGCGACGCATACGCGTTGCGTTACAACTGCATGCTCGTGGACATTAATTTTCCGGAGAATTATTTCGCCGGGGAAACTTGAAGCGTTGCGGTTCCTACGACGCACCCTCGTGGGAGAGCGAAGATTATGATGAGACATAGGACGAGCTATGAGATTGCTGCGGAGGGTCCGTGACCCACATGCGTGAGATATCATCACGCTCCCGGTCCTGAATTTTCTTTGTTTTTCCCATGAGGCTCGTTCTTGCGTGCTTCGTTGAAGCCTTGTATTTTTATTATAAAAAATTCTTATAAAATTTACTCACTTGTTGGGATTATGAAATAAACAAATTATTTCTTAATTAAGATTATTTCAAGAAAAATATGTGTAAAATATCAATTTATGTGAGAGATCACTTAAATCAATTTTATTAATTAATAATATTAATATATATTAATTAAAGATGAATCATTTGTTTCTTTTAGTTATATAGAAATTTGTATCTTTTGTTATTGTTCATTCTTTGATTAAATAGATATATGTTCGATAGCAATTAATAAGTCTTCTTATTAAATTTTCTGAAAACTCATTAACTACACGCTCTAGAAAATTGTATCGATTATATTAATATGTATGTGTATATTTTGACTATACAATACCCGCAAGATCGATACAAAAAGGCGTAATGTTAGTGAGGCCAACTTGTAACGGTAAATAATAAATTACCGGTAGCAAATTGTCATTAAATATTAATTATTGGAAATATGTTATTACAATTTAGGATGCAGAATCTATATTGAATGATTACAAACTCATTGGGTAATTAACTACCTAATTTTGTTCATAACAAAATATTATTTTATCTTTAAATATTTGTTTTTCGAAATTCTTCCAACAGTCCGTTTCGCTAATTTTTGAAGGTATATCAAATGTCGGAACTTGTCGCTTTTAAGAAGCTATGCTTATCGCTCCGTTCGTTTGAACGGGTCATCTGAAATCGAAATCGAGATTCGAGAAGTCTTCCATTTCACGCTCGACGCATTTCTTTCTGGTGATCCTTGCGTCGTTGCGGTACGCAGCTATCGTCGATCGGCTGAGATATCGCCAATCGTTATCTGTGACTGTGACAAAGGTCTCTCGAGCTCGAGTTATTTCTGGAAGAGACGGACGATTCTCGAGATCGAAATATCGGAATGATATATATCGTCCATTCTCACTCGCAAAGAGCTATACATTTTGTGCTTCTCATCGCTGCGTATTCCAATCGTTATCTTTAGATTACGAAGAATTCTGGAATTGAGAAAATCGAATGAATAAATCGCAAATACAAAATTTTTTTTTTGCAATTGATATTATATGATTAGACAATCAATACTATATTAATGTCACGATATTGATAGAAGAAGAGATAAAGTTCTAAAAAAATTCATCTTAATAACGAAAGGAATACCACAAGTTTATCAAAAATTGTTGAAATTGTTGATCGCGTTCGTGGCTAATACGCAGATTCTCCTCTCCACAGGATTTGCACTTCACCCGTACTCTGGTATTCTGAGCGCCACTTGAAAATTAATTTGCGTCGCACACGAAAGTCCAAGCGGCACCCTTGCAATTTCAGTAGTATGCTCCGAGGCGTGGACCAGAACTTAAATGTGGACGTTAGAATTTTTAAATACGATTAATACTATATTTAATGTTCAGTCGCGCGCACATACTGCAGCTAGCATCGCATTAATATAAAAATTATGTTTTTCTTAAAAACTATGTTTTTCTTATTGGAAAAGAAAATTGAAAGAAAGATGGCAAAAGAGATTAAATTTTTAATAAAGAGATACTGTAAAGTCTCTTTAAAAAAATATAAAAAATCGAGGAAGCTTTTTTATATAATTATTATAAATACTTTTGTTTAATATTTTGATATATTTAATTCATATTTATTCTAAATGCATTACTAATTGTTATAAATAGTAATAATATTATTTAATTACTAAAAAAATCATATTAATTACATTTCCTCAAATTATATTTCAACCGGTTTGTAAAATCAATGAATGAACAAAAGATTAAAAATTTTGAATAAAATTATATAAAACAATCAAATTCTTTAAAAGATTAATTAGTGCTTGAAGTGTAGTCACAGAATTAATCATAATGTCTATGGACATAAATGTGCTAAATGTGGCGAACTTATACGCCAGTGTATTATTCGTCGTGATATAGTCGATAAAAGCATATTCTTTATATGGTCATCAAAACCGAGGTCAGTTCTACCAGTTCTCCAGCGAATTCGCGACGTTCGTTCTCAAAGGGTTAATTGGTTCGTTTCCTCCGTCAAAAGGTTTGCGCTCGTTCGAAATCGCTGACCTGGTTCGTGGTCATCCGTAGAACAAAACCGGTCGACAAACGTACGACAAAACGCGCGCGGCATTGAACGACACGGTCGAAACTAAACTAAACGTTTTGCTCGACACTCAGCCATCTCTCTTTCTCTGCCTTTCTCTCATTTTCTCTCTCTCTCTCTCTCTCTCTCTCCGATCTCTTAATCCGTGAGAGTCGATGGCGGTCGGAGGCCGGAAGTCAGTTTCTCGGTAGACAGCGGCAGCAGCCTCCGCTCTTCTGTTATAGCAGCGGAGAGCAGCTGCATAGTGTGTGTATACGAAGCCTGAGAGAAGCTGGAGACGTGCCGATCAGACCTGTCAGGTTATTGTCTCGGGTTTTAATGGAACATCACGACTCACGACGCGAGTCGCCACCGCTACCGCGCGAAATACCGCGGTGCTGAACTGAACTGAATTAAATGTCGAGCGTTTTGCATTGAGGTTCCTCTCGTCGTCATCGTCGTCGTCGTCGTCGTCGTCGTCGTCGTCGTCGTCGTCGTCACCGTCGTAGTCGTGGCCATCGTTGTCGAGGCCGTTGCATAATAGAGGTAGGCCGTTGTGGGTGTAGGTGGTATACTTCAATTCCGGGCGAATGAGGGAAATAAACGAGAGAAGGAGGAGGAGGAGAAGGGGAGGAGATGAAGGATGGGGAAGCTGCTGCTGAGCCTGAATGAGTGGCGATCGAGGATAGAAGGGGAAGGACGCTGACGGAAACGATGTCGGTGGTATGAAAAGTGTCATCGAGCGCGGTCCAGAAGAATGTTTGATAAGGGGGATGAGAAACAGCAATGAATAATTGAGAAATGAACAATTTAGGCTAGTTAGGCAGAGCCGCCCCGTTGCCGACGTTCTGTAGATGACATTCTCTCTCTCTCTCTCTCTCTCTCTCTCTCTCTCTTTCTCTCACTTACTCATTCACTCTTACAACAAAGAGGAAGAGTCTTTCTCATCACCGAAAACGCGCGAAATTTCAGTATCCAGAGTTATGACGGTATGCAAATAATTAAAAGTCGTTATACTGGTAATTGCATTAAGACGAGCCTGTACTTAATTAACTCACCGACAGCGACGGTGGCAGCTCGTTGCGCGGATTCTGTGATGTATCAGCGTGTTGAAAGACACGCGGCCTTGTTACAGTGTCAATGGCACGCCTTGGGATACTCCGGTAAGACGATTCTCTAGACTTAGTAAATGATGAAAGAGAGATTTTTGAAGTGTCGAAAGTGGATATTTCGACAATAGGTACTTTTTTTTAATAGTATCTGGTTTATACTGGAGTGAGATTTAAATGCGCTTTGGAAATAGATGACATTTATGTTCGTTTTTCTGTTATAAATGTATCAACAGGAAGTAAATCAATCGTACGTACAATTTTTATGTCACATAACGTACAGTTGGCTTTTTTTTTATCGTTTACAAACTTCGTGGCCTGTGTTTAACGCGTCGATGCAGTTTTAATCCGGCGGAAAGCTGGTCCGTTTTTTACGCGTCCGGTTCATTGGCAGTATCGAAATCCGTGCGCCGCACGTGCGGGATTAATTTGCCATTTCCGATATGTATATACATTTCCATTTCGGCAGCGATGGAGTTTCATCGATCGTCGGGCGCATAACGCAAAATAAACGCTTGTCAATCAATGGTCGAGGAGAGAGAAAGAGAGAGGTGAGAGAGCATAGGAAGATGAGCTACTGGGTGGGTGTGGGAGGCACAGCGATGCAACGGTGAGAGTGAAAGAGAGATGCACCGAGAGGAAGAGTGAGAGATCGGAATTGCCGGAGAACAACTACGGACACGTGCCACGTACGATTCAACTCTCGCGGATTACGTATGCCGTGGCGCGGAACGTTTTGATAAAACGCAGTTCTCGCTGCGGGAACAGAGGTTTCATGGTCTCATTAATATCTCTGTACGCATCGGGAGAGATTCGTAATAAGATTTGTATTTATGGCTGCTTGGAAAACTAATGGCTATTAATTATTTGCCACTGTCTAAGATAGGAGGATCGAACAGAAATTCCATCTCGAGCGAAAGGTGTGGCTTGAAAAGATGTACTCTGTCAAAAGTATGATAAAATATAACCTTAATTAATTAAATAGAATGTATACGTATAGAGAGGAAGAGAAAGCTACTATAGTTTTAAAATAAAATTTTAACACAAGCAAATTCTATATGTTAAAGGATCTACACTGCAGGGAAGAGTACTAAATCCCATTAGTGATTTATGGCGATTTAAATTTCTTTCTTATTGTAGCTGACACTGGTAAATTTTAAAGAAATGAAAAAATGAAGACTACATTTATGTAGCTTTCAAATCTCTCTCTCTCTCTCTCTCTCTCTCTCTCTT
>NW_012130065.1:5172198-5175868 GCF_000143395.1 Atta cephalotes
AGAGAGAGAGAGAACGAAAGAGAGCGTGAGGAAGGGGGAAAGAGTTAAAGAGTGGAAGCAAAGGGTTGGGGCGGAGGTACGCGGCCGATGAGAGAGAGGATGCTGGACGCGCGGGGGTGCGCAGAGGGAGAACGAGAAGGGCAGTAGCGGGTGCTCTCTCGGGCGTTTTTAAATATAGTCGCGCACACCGAGCTACCGGACTGGCGTGTACACACGCGGCCGCGCGTACGTGGCGCGCGTTATGCACGCCTATGTGTACGCTCGCGCGCGCGGGTGCACGCAAACAGCGTGTTATCAAAGGATTGGAAGCCAGGCGAAGCGCCTCTGCATGAAATTTTGCGTGCATTATAAATGCGCGCGGAGCCCTTGCAGGCGGAAGAGAGAGGAATGTGCAGCGTGCTTTGAAAGAAGGGAAAAAGAGAGAGAGGGGGAGGAGAGAGAAGCCGAAGGGACGACGGTATGAGGAGGAAAGAAAAAGAGAGAGGGACGATGATGAAGGGAGGAGAGACAGATAGAGTCCCGACTAACCCGGGTTAGGTTGGGCAAGGTACGTTGGTTGGTCGGACGCGGCTCTAACCTACCGTAACGCTATAAAAATAACGGCTCACTCCGTCCTCGTCGCGCAAGTCCGCGTACACACCGCTCGCATCTTTCTCTACCGATCGGTGCATCGCTCTGCGTCCTCGTTGTACGTGCGATTGTCACACCAACGACGATTTCTCTCGCACGTTCACAGAATACGGGGAAGGGTAAGGAATCATGAGCGAGAAAAGGATGGGATGGATGAGCGAAGAAGGAAAAGTCGAGCGGTCCGCGGGGAAAGGGTGGCACGTGTGCGTGCAGAGCATGTGTTACGTGAGAGACCCGTTTACGCTGCGCGAAAATTGCACCGTGCCAACCTTCCTTCATCCATGGACCACTCGAGGAACCGTCATCATCGCGATGACCAGCGCAGGTATACGCTGTACTTGCGAGTAGTCCCTGAAAATTTCTTCTACGGAATTTTCGAATTATTTGATCTTTTGCGTCGTAATCCGACAGACGGCGAAAAAATTTCTTAATTATTTCAATATACTAAATTATCTATATTATTCTATATTATAGAACTTGTTATAGTATAATGCTAATTAAAATTTTTAGAAATGAGTTATGAGAATATTTTTATTATATCATGTTTCTAATTATTTCATGTTTAATTAATAATAAACAAGAGAGTAAAACTGTCTGTAACATGTATGTCACACCGCAAGTAGTATTCGTTGCATTTTTTTCATGAATTTATTTTTTCATTTCTTTACTTTAGATCAGAAATGTCTAAAGCGTGATGTGATACACCTTATAAATATTTTAACGTAGGTGTATCAATGTCGCCTGTTTTCATGACAGCGATAAAGGATAAAGTTATATTGCCCTTTTCCAAGTTCATTTTGAGACGATTGAATTTCTTTTGTGCACACGACAACATATTTTTAAACCATTAAATTGTTTAAAATTCATCTATTACAATCAGAAATATTTGAAAAATTTATAGATTAGGTTTAGGCTTAGGTACTTAAATCCTAATGATTTTCACATTACAATTTACATAGGTGTTATGGACTGTAAATACACGTTATAAATGAATAATGATGACTACAATGTGGAACAAATAGAGTCACGAAATTCAATTGAGAAAAAAAAAAAATTTTAGTGTAGGAAATTGTTAAAACTATAACATGAATGCTCATAATATTTAATATAAATTATATTTCTTCATGCTTGTTAATTGATATTTTACATTAATAGCAATATAATTGTTTAGAATTTTTAACATGCTCGATTAATTTCAATCTTATTAGGCTCGAAATTATTTAAGGTGAAATCGTCCTGTGACGATTGATGATTACACGATTTTGATGGTCGGTGACTTGGTTGGATACTTCATTGTGACAGATAATTATTCTCTGACGATTGATATTATCGGTCTGCCGAGTATCAGGTGCAAATGCATCGTTTAGCAAGTAATTAGTTTTTAATTCAATTATTGGCGCAATTGATACACAATTTTGATTTTCGTCTGGGAGCACCAAGTTTTCACGAGCAATCATTTTTGGATGATACCAATCATCGTTGGAACACTGTATGCCCGACATATATGCGTGTACAAATACACGGGTCGGGAAACGGAACGCATAACAAATGTAAATCGAATTATGGGGAATTCCGCTTGTATGGTTTTGATATTTGATCGTTATTTACAAATATGCTCAATACTTAACGAAGCTCATTACCGATGACGATAAAACGTTTCGCGAACATTATCGTGTAAGTAAGCATTTTCACGTTAATTACGTAGCTTGAGCGTAAATAAATAAACAAGAATACTCTGTTCGTTTTCAGTCTCTGCTCGTTAAACGGCAAAACTTCATTTATTTTAATAATAATATAAGAATTTACAATACTTGTTTCACGAGAGATTACAGATAGTACATGGATGAGTCAATAATCTTTTTACCTTGATTGTTGAGGGCAATTTAAAGTAATTATTGACAGACCTATCATAATAACAGTTACATCTAGATTTCAAGAGTATGTATACGCGGAATGATTGGTTTTGCAAAAATATTGAAAAATTTAGAAACAAATCTAAAAATAATTTTGTCTGACTATCAAAATAATTATATAAAACGCTCAAATTGCTTGTTAAAATGTCAAAATTTTTTGCAATATTGCTTATTATACTTGGGATTCTTAATTATTTTTTGTAAATAATGAATTTTAATGATTCAACAAAATTATTTTTAAACATGTATTAAGCAAAATTTTTAGATACTTCAGCAAAATCGTACTTTCTTTGTAACTGTAGAATCGATTATAAATAGAGAAGCGATATTTATTTAACGATGAGAAAAACTTGAATGCGTCACTGCGAAGTCAGTTGATTAAGAGACGTAGCATAATTTTATCTCGCGTTTCCCTGAAATTGTATGGTGCGTCGCGAGACTCCGTCTCGAGTACAGGATCAACGATGCACCAGTCGGTCCACCTGTCTCGCGGGAAGAAGGGTGAGCTCGCTTATTGGCAGGGCGAAGCTTTCTCGAACCGGTTGGCACCTGTTCCACGCATACTACATCCACTCTTTCGTTCATAATGGAGAGGAACAAGACAAGTCGTGACGAAGTGCACAATGTAAGGATAACCATTTTAAAAAGAAGTGTTGTTCATTTTATCTTTCTAAAGAATTAACGATATTGATCAATATAAATAATAAAAAAATAGATGTTAAAAACTGGAGCATTATTAGCGTTTAAAATAATTGAGCGAATTTAACTTTTATTTTAGCTCCTAAATTCAAGATCCATTTTGGGACAAACCTACATTGCAAATCCAAGTGTGTAAAAATGACTTTAATATATGTGTGTTATTTAGTTTTCCGTATAAAAATGACACTACACTGAAAAAAAATATAGCCAATTTTAATAAATATTTAGTTGAATGCAACTAAATATTTATTAAATATAAAGAAATATTTATTTGTTACAAGAAATATAAATTTGATTTAATCATTTTTTTTACTAAACAAATATTTATTTATTGTAAGTAAATATTTATTTAGCAGCATTGAACTAAATATTTATTAAAAAGACTATATTTTTTTCTCAGTATATATATATATATATATATATATCTA
>NW_012130065.1:5178119-5184480 GCF_000143395.1 Atta cephalotes
TAATTATTAATTTAAATAAAGTAACTATTATTTTTTCTTCAGTATATATATATATATATATATATATCTATTTTGTATTCACTATAATGGGTTATTTTTACACAAAAAATTATATAATCACACTCTATTGCAGCTACTTTTTATTTAAATTTGCAGTGTAATACTTAAATTACAAGTTACAATGAATTTCAAGTTAATTTCGATTAAGAGCATTTTCGTTCCAAACGAAGTGAATTACGCAATAGGAAATATGATAAAGAAAAACATCCAATGTAACTTCATAGTGCCGGACACTCGTAGTATTCCATAAAGATCGATCTTTGGTAGCGAAGTAGACACTAAGAGTGCGCGATCGTGCCGTATGTATGAGCGTTAGGACGGCGCGCGCCAGACATTTATTAATATTTATACGTAAATAGAGATATCGAATCTCTCGTACGGGGATTGAGATATCAGACGAGCGAGAACGTGGCGTGCGGCGAACCTGTACGATCGACGATCGCGATCCAGCATCGGCTCTCTCGAGCGAGGCCGTTGCCACGATCGGAAGATAAAACGGTATCAGGTGCAAAAGACTGATCGGAGTTTGCTCTCGTTTGCCGCTTATGAGAAGCGCGCGCATAATTCATCGCAATGAAGGACCTGAGAACGGCGCAGGTGAATTATTAATGTCACCGATATCGTTACATGCTGTTATTAATGTTTGACGATACCAAATTCCTTCCGTGCTCTCGCGGTGCACAACTCGTCAGAATAAATGATTAGCACTTGATCGTTACCGTTTTTCTCCATTTGACGTCTTAAATGCGAATCGTGAAATTATCGTTAAGAAAAGAATAATCATTTCTTGCTTTACACGGTCTGTTAAATTGACGGCGATACCAACTGACTTTTTGTCTGATAGCGTCTAGTAAAATGTAACCGCATCACTTAAAACTAAACTTTATCCGTGCACACGTAATATCTTGTAAGATTACAGGTATTGGCAACGTCCTTAGAGAATTAAACCACAAGCTTTTTCTAAAGATTTTATTTTTCGTACTAAGACTTCGCATGTGCAATAAAGAGATAGAAACAGTTACCTACAATATTCTTTCTCAATTCGTGGAGAGGAAATCTGGATTGTTCGTAGAATGCTGGTGTATTCGATCGTCTTTATACATAAGAAATAAAATTTATTTGATGTAACTCTGTACTGAGAATCGAGATTTAAATAAAGTTTGAGCATCCATTGCAATAGCGATATTACGATAAACATCGGAATGCTTGAGAATTTCCGTTTATAAACAAAAATTTGCAAGACGTATTACAAAATCTCAGAATTATCTCAAATAGGAATTATATTAAAGTAATGCTACTATATTAAAGAAATTATATCAAAAAATAATATTAAGGACTATGTCAATATAAATAATTAGATCAGAGTTATGAGAAAGAAAAAGAGAGAGATTGCAATAAAACAGTTATTTTTTTATTCATTTCCTCACGATTTGAATTCCTGACGTGTTTCCTAACGAGTTTCGATAATTCAGTCGATCGAAATGTTTTATCAAGCTGATGCATCGCTTTAATTTTAATTGCATTTTTCTTATGTTTTATATAAGTACAATAATATTGATATTAAGGAAGTTTCCTACGCGATTACAATATCGGAGAAAAGAGAAATCATTATTCGATATTTCTCGATACGTACCCAACTACCTTCTTTCGACCTCCGGCAGATCTCGAGCACATCGAAAAACGCACGCATTTCTATAAGGCATGGATTTTTTAATCCGCAAGGTCAATCTTTTGCAGCCAATTCTCTTATTCATCGCCGGAATCGGCAATTTTCCGCTCTCAGCATCAAAATGCATGCCACCTTTCGTTCTATTCCTCTTTGTTGAAATGTGCATGTGCAACCTGACAAGCCGTACGAGACCTGGCTACAGTCAGGTCGCCGCACGCAGGGGGCACGTACACGCCCCCTATACGTCGCTTGGATCGGGGGTGGCTGTCGGCCTAAAGGGTAGATATACGCACCGCGAGTTACGTTGGGGTAGGCCTACCGGCTCGGCCTGTGTGGGCGTGGGTGACTCCACCCCGCTGAAGGTTCATCCTTCTGGGGGATAAAAAAATAGAGAGACAGAGGGAGATCCGCTGCATAGTCGAAGGTAGCGGAGAAAGGTGGGAAGGGAATAGGTCAGGTCGTGAGGGCCAGAGAAGCAAACCTAGTCGTGCGCGTTTGTGATGGTTTTGTGGCACCCTAATGTATATTAACTTGCTCTCTTGTTTTTCTGTTCGATTTCCGCATTTTTCCTTTGATTCAACTTTCAATGTTGCAGTCGTCTATTCAGATGCTTATTCGAAACTCGAAATGCATTGTTCAATCTCATTTTTAATGATAATAAGTTGCGTTGATAATCCTTATAGGGAACTAGCAGTGCACAACATCGTGTCTATTAAAAATGTGACGCTCGAGTTGAATTTTCAATTTTTATCCGCTTTGGAAAAAAAACATTAATAGTATCGCTTTAAACAATTTGCGTAAATCGAAGAGCTTTGTGATATAAAATAATAAAAGTAAATAAACAACCGCTTCTTCGTTTTTTCGTTAATTTCAAAAACCTTTATAAAGGTTACCTATATCTTACATAGAAAAAGGTAATGAGCAAAAAATAGCCTTATCAAGTGCATGTAACTAATAGGTTGTAGAAGCTATTTACATCCTACCCTATATAGGTACCTTTTGCAATACTTCTAAGAAAATATTTCGCCTGTGTTAGTTTAATAATGTTTATTACAGCTATAAATTTTTAAGTACATGTCGTATTTTCAAACTACCGATAATATATATTAATATCAGCTAACTTTCACTTCTTATATGTTTAATAATCATTGAAGCTTCTTCCCATCAAGCTTATTTTATTTTATAATTATCTTCAAAATAAGGATTTTTTAAAATTATATTAAAACCATTCAAAAGACACTAAGACATTAAAATTTTATTATAGACATTAAAATTTTATTTACTATTTAGCCTTTTTATATGACATATATAATTAATATATATAATTAAATACATATTTTATACACAACTACACAGATTTTTAAATCAAAATATGCAATAATTATTGATATTTTTATAATAATATATACAATTTATTATTTCAACATGCACATTGAATTTTGCCCTTGAGTTTCGGTAAATTTGCTCTTGACGTTCTTTGGATGAATACCGACCGACAGTTCTTATTTTACTCACGCCCCTGAATAATCACGCCGCCATGGAGAAAGAGAGGAGTCAAGCGAATTCGCGATGGCGTAGGTCGGGCCCTCCTTGGCCTTGGCGATACCCTTGGATTTCGGTCGGTGTCCTTGGCACTGATGGCGGCCACTTGGGCCGGTTACCACTTTATTTCCCTCCACCTCCTCCATTGCAGCACATTCTCCTTCTTCTTTCAATCTGCTCCCTTCTCTTCATTTCCTCCTTCGCCGAGCGTTCTGCCTCTCGCTTTTTCTTATTTCCTCTCTCCCTTTCTCTTTCTCTCTGCTTTATTTATTTATTCTTTTGGGCCGGCGGCCGCTCTTTGTCCCTTGGCACGCCGGCCGGTTGGCTGCCCGCTCGTCGTTGGACGTTGCTCCTTCGAATACTTCTGCTCTCGAAACACCAACGTTCGACGACGTCTTGCCCAAGCAAGCATACAGTGACCTACCATGGTTAGCAGGAGAGAGAAAGAAAGAAGGAGTACCTACCTGGCAGGTAGGTACACACCTCACTTCGGCGGGCCCGCAAACTTCGGGTACAGTCCCTGCCAGCATGGACGATATTTCTTAGAGTCATGGCGGTATTGGTTCCTCACGATATTTGCCGATCTACACGTCCTTTCATTTTAATTTTTTTTAACCTAGCCTCATATTCAAAGTAACTAGACTTCTTATTGAAAATTCATAAAAAATTCGTAATAGATACATAATATTAATTTTTTATTAAGTTTTTAACTTTTAACTTTTAAATAACAGTTCATTTTTAATTCACTAATGCCCATTTTTATCATTGTAGTTTAACTTTAATCTCACAATCAGCTTATTTTTTATCTTTTTCTAGTACTAAGAATTAGAGAAAGATTCCTGAATCAAATTAAACCGAGATTAAAAATTACTTTACGTTAACAGAAATGGACCTAAATTAACGTTTGACTTTCGGTTTTATAAACTAATATTATCAAATTAATATTATCGAATTAATTATTGGATAACACTCAAATATACCAACAAACGTTCAAGAGATATCTGAAAGAAATCGTAGTTTTTCTCGATCTTTTAAATGTATCGTCTAGAGATACATTTTACTTTTTTATTGATTTGGAATGTAATCTCAGGATATCGATACTAGCAGCAACGAAGCGTCATAGGCATTTCAATGGCCGATAAAACTAGGAGACGGGATGGGCTGATAGGTGAAGCAAAAGGAAGGAGAAAAGAAGAAGAAAACCGCACTCAACAGCCGCAGTAACAGAGGCAGCGAGTGGCAGCAGGCGGCAGCTGCACTCGCAGAGCCAATAACCTTGTTTCGAATCATCTTACTCACGTAACGTCGTTGCTATAGTGAGTCCAACTATATCCGCTCCTTCTTAGACCTGACGCCCGCGGTGTGCACCGCTCGTGGACTTCATAGATGTTACACGTCGCGCATACGTATGAGTATACGTATAGAAGGTGTTCCTTTACGATCGCCTGCCGATGAATTCTTCGTTGAGTTTACGTTCAAATTTTCACAGTAGAAAATTTAGGTAGAGAAAATAATTGAAGAGTTTCATCTGAACATGATATGAAAAATATTGTCAAAATACGATGTATAATTTATTCAATTATACATCGTTTCATCTTTTATTAGTTGTCTTCTTTGAAGAAAAATATTTTTATATTGCTTTTATGTTTTCTTTTTGGGATATATGTCTATTTGGGTTTCATATGTAATGTGTCTATTTGGGTTTCATATGTAAAATGCAAATACTTTTTCAGACTTCTGCATTCGTAAATATTTAAAAAATAAAATATCAGAACGAAATGAAATATTGCGCTCTACTTAATTTTTGATCAAGGAACGATCGAATCGAGAGTCTATTATCAGAGAAAAGATCGATGGCGATGGGACACCCCGTATATGTGCTCGCGTCACGGAATCTACGTAACGCGATACTAATGCTATCTCCGCAAATCCGCGGTCGCGACGTTGACGCGCCGAAATATATGCGATATACAAGTATGTGCACGTGTTGATGTGCGGACGCACGCTCATGGATGTAGTAGTTGTCGAAGCCGCTGGTCGGTGTGTGTTAATTTCACCACCGGTTTGCCGGTAGCCACGGTAACGATTACTTACCACGTGTGCACGTATACACGGTATACGTGCCCGTATGTACGAGAGTAGTGCGTGCGTCGATCGATCGGGCCTCCTCTCGATTTGTATAACGCGCAACATATGCGACTCATCGATGATACACTTCGCGCGATAGTGCCCTGATATACAGCATTAACGTGGGCTTTGCCGAATTTGTTTTACGATAGGAGTTGCAGCGAGTGCAACTTAATCCTTTGCGGTCCAACGACGTGATAGACAGGACATGCGGTTTACATATGCGAACATTCCATAGATATTTTCCCATATATTTGGCACAATAATTGATTACATATACGATTTATAAACTAGAAGTGCAATTTCAGAAAAAAAGATGTGTATTTTATATTTAATTTCTCTATTCACTTCTTAGCAATAAACAAGTAATGCACTGAGAAAAATGTTTTAATTATACTAATAAGAAGTACAAATAAAATCATTCGTATCAATCAGATCGTACCAATCAGAATTCTGGTTATTTTAACTAAATTTTTGATAATCTCAACTGGGATGATTTGATAGATTTGATAATAAGTATTTGATTTATATATTTCTGATTGAATTTATCAGGTTTCCAATTTACGTAAAGATTTTTTCCTATAAGTTTCGCAATGAATGAAAATTTAATTCTCGGCAAATTGAAATATCGTCTTCTATTCTTATATCATCAGCATTTAAGAGCTGATATGTTCCGATAGCAAGATATTATTTAGATATACAGATAGAAAATAGGAAGGAACTTGGAATTAATTGGACAATCGTATGAAATGGGGAGCAATCCACCTTTGTGATTCGCGACGCCACCGAATGAAAATAATGAATACTCATATCCCTTTTTTCAATTCGTCGATGGCAATATAGTTGCAAATATTGTGAGCGACGCAACAATCGGCGGATTCATCGGTAAATTTAACGATACACACACACACACACACACACACACACACACACACACACACACACACACACACACTATACGTA
>NW_012130065.1:5184965-5186938 GCF_000143395.1 Atta cephalotes
ACACACACACACACACACACACACACACACACACACACACACACACACACACACATATACGTATTCGCATGTATCTTTTCATATGCGTTCCAACCAGACGCTCTTAATTCGAACTCACGCTTCGGCTATTCCGCGTAATAGCGAGCGCCATATTTAGTATTTTCACGTAGTAGGCATAACAACGGAAATTCGCGATAAACGTGTCGGTTTTCTGAGAAACCGGCCCACAGCCATTGTCAAGAATGTCTGCGTGCAGCGTCGCTCAAAATGTTATTAAGACGCTGCAGATAACAGCCCAGGCGCGGATACGTGCCCGTGGAAGTAACAACCAAAACACACGCGAAATCCCTCGCGCATGACGGGACATCGCTCAGACTCGCGTTTGTCGGTTGTCGAAGTGCGCTGGATGGAGAGGCGGAATGACTGAATTCAAGGTGAAGCATTCATTATTCCGGCGCATGCCGTACGGTGCGAACACAATCCAGATATTTATAATATTTCTCCATGTTATTCATTTATTTGAAAGAGGGTTCGCCTGTCGCGGCCGGATTTTGAATTGATAGGCATAAGTGGAGTGATAGGAAACAAATTGGTATATTGTTGGATTTCAGTTGATTCGAGTTGATTGGGAAAACATTCTATTTCCGCGTGATATCGAAATAATTTTTAACAGATTTCGATTAATGTCATCTGATTTTATATTGTGGAGGCATAATATAATTATTTCTAGCTTAAAAATCTTGAATACTTAATTTCAAACTGCTACACAAATATTAATTTTTATGTTTGTTAATAAAACAATTGTGTATAGTAGTTAGAGCATTATTTTATATGTGTCATCACTGACATTATGATTTTCGTTTTAAGTTGACTCTATATCTTACACGTGTAAATATTTCTTAAGTCTTAATAACATTTTATTAAGACTTGAAAATAAAATTTAAATACAAGGAAAGAAATTATGTCACATCAAGTCAGAGTTCCTACATATGTATGTAAAGACAAAGCATCGATCTTTATCGAAAGATATTTATGATATACATATTACAACATCGTAAATAGTTTTTGTTTGAAGATAAATAATTATTTACTCAACCTAAAAGACGTTTGTCTAATCTTTTGTCAATTAACTCTCCGCTTGTAAATGAAATCTACACAGATCGGTCAGTATCCTATTATACAAGTCACTACGATATCGTAGCATAAATCTTTGCAATAGCTTGAGAACCGAAACTGGTCTCATCGCTGCCATTCACTCAAACTATGATTCTCCCACGACGACGATACGAAATAGTAACCTGAAAAAAAGGGAACGTCATGCAAGAATACTTTTCCTCACGCCGTTTTCTACGAAGGTTATTTTTAAACCTACGAACGTTTCGCTATTCCCTCGACATGCTATTGCCTCGCGGGCCCTTCATCCTTCAACGTGGCCCGTGTGGACCCTCGTGAATCGCAAAACACGTGATGGGAGGAGGAAAGGGAGACGCAAGGAAAAGAGAGAATCAGGGTATTCAAGCTGAGCGGTTGCTCGGTTAGGAAGGTTAGGGGAGCAGGAGAAAGAAGAAGGAAGGGCAGGAGGATCGACGTGGAAGCACGTTGGAGGAAACGAGGGAGAAGGCGACTGGGAGACGCTAGACGGGGGACCAAGGGAAACAGGAGGGGCAGCGCAAAACCGCGTTGCCGCAGGTTCGGGTTCGGCAAGTCGGCTTTCGTTGGCAATCGCGCTCGTTCGGCGCGTGAAGGTCGGGATCAATGGCCGTAGGACCCTCCTGGTATACGGGAGGGGCGATGGAGATCAGGGATGGCGGGCGCGGGAAGGGCCCATCGCACTCCGTCGCCGCGCTGGGGCCTGGTGGGGCAATCGCCGCTGTCGGAGTCTCAAGTTGGGTACCAAAAGAGGAGAAATTGAGTTGGCGCACCGATGCCCCTCGCGCTTCGTCTTCTTTCTCGTTCTCTCTCTCTCTCTCTCT
>NW_012130065.1:5189129-5193063 GCF_000143395.1 Atta cephalotes
TCTCTCTCTCTCTCTCTCTCTCTCTCTCTCTCTCTCTCTCTCTTCTTTTCTTCTTCTCTTCTCTCGTCTTCTGCATTTCTTGCCGAAGGAGAAACGAAGAATTCTTTCGAACGCGCGAGCGAAGAGGACGGAGGGCGGCTCAAGAGAGTTCGTTCGTCCCTCTGGAAGGTTCCTCGTCTCGTTCACATTTATCGTTTCGTCGGAGAAAACTATAGGAGCGCGGCAAATATTTATAAAATGAGCATTTTGATACTTCATATTTAATTTGATATGAGAAAATGTAATAGTATCCGTTTAATTCTCTTTCACAATTTATTAATTTTCAATATGAAATATTTTTTGCGGTTTATATATTATATATAGGTTTTGTTTCTTTAAAAAATTTTTATAACTCTAATCGAGATTATTACTCAAATTTTTGAATTTGCAATTAAATCGTGATTAACATTGTTCATTATTATCCCTTTACATTTCAGAATATTATTAATATTTCTCAAAGAATAGATCGAGAAATGGCATTCAATATTTGAAATATTATTTAACGTTTGAAATGCTCTGATTTTGTATCATTTTCCGTATTACACTCTCTTTGAATTTATCTATTTTATTCAGTGATATATATTTCGCTCTTCTTACAAGTTCCTTTCCCTTTCGTTTATTATGATCCTGTAGGATAAACGGCGGTTTCCTCCATTGGACGCCAACGCGACTATGACTATCTTTTTCCTTTCATCTCCACCTCCTACTCACACCTTCCTGGTATCAAGAAGCAGACGGCGGACCACCGGAAGAGGGGTCACCGTGAGAAAACTAAAGAAAAGGGAATTGATTGCTTACTGACATCCATCGTTGTTGATTCTGTGTTTAAAAGGAAATGTCGCTGATAACGATTTTGATTTTGGATGACGGAACGAGACAAGATGTCGCAAAAGGTAGGCGAACGACGGCTGTAGACGACAATGACCGATCAATCGAGAAAATGTCGAATGCAGAACATGAGATAACTAACATTTCATTGGATTAAGAATTTATCTGTCTCGCCTATGCATATTATATATATATATATATATATATATATATATATATATATATATATATTGGATTGTGTCTTACATATGTAGATTTTTTACTACACAAATGAAGATTGATAATATATAATACAATAATACATTTATAAATTTATATGTACAGTGCAACGATAAAATCCTGAAGAGTATATTTTAATTATATTTTATAATGCCATAGTTAATTTCTCTTTAAATTAATCTTGGCCGATAATCGGACATATTATATGTATAATTATATGTATATTTCTAACATGTAATTATTTATAACATATATTTAATTTATACATAATATTCTCGATTATTAGTCAAGATTAATTTAAGAAGAAATGATTAATTAATTACGGCATTACGAAATATAATTAAAATATATTCTTCATAAGATTTTTGTTTTGATATTTATTAAAGACTATAAAAGAGAGACGCGTATTATCCGGTGCATTTCGTAACTGCCATCACGATTGCAGTGCTGCGAAGAATTCTCGGAAAACTAGGAAAGAGAAGCTGCAAGCGAAGTCAAAAAGAAAAGACGTAGCAAACGGATATGTTGGGAGCCATAATAAATAGTGGTAGCCATCCCAAAATGCCTCGGGCCGTTATGCCTCCTTCTCTTCCTTCTTCTCCTTTTCATCCTCTCCCACCTTCTTCGCTACTCAAAGAACTAGGCACTCCTCTTTCTACCTGGCTCCCACTCTGCCCGACCTCTATCCACTATTCCACTATGACTACCTGAGACCTTCTGCATCCTATACCGTCCTAGTAACGTTTCTATTTCTACCTCCATTACTGTCATTCTCTTTCTTGTGTCGAACGTGTCTATATTTCACGATTGATCGCGTTTTACAGCTTCTCGTTTCATAAGCCGTATATATGACATTATACATATTAGAGTAAGTATAGAGGTCTATGACATTTTGTTTTTACATAGATGAAAATTTGTCTGGAGATTTTCGAAACTCCGAATAATAGTAATGGCTTCTAAGATCACTAGCATTGGCCAACGCATTCTTGTTAAACTCGTTTTAAAATTCGGGAGGAGGAGCTAGCCTAAACGATATGGCGTTTAGAAATAAGGTCTAGTTATGGCGGTACAGCGGCCGAATTAAGATATAGAAATATTAATAAATATATATTACATTTTTTGCGCAAATCTTTTTAAAATTTTATTTATTACATATTATTTATATATTAAAAACTGTAAGAATTAACCATATAAATTCTGAAAAATTTAACTATATGTAAGATATTAGAAATTTGAGTATGACGTACATTGAGAAGAATGCCATATTAGCCGTTTGTAAAAACAAATTTCGCTAATTAGGCCGCTAATCAATTCAAGACTGCTGCTTTCCGGTCCACTTTCGTCCGTGTATGGCTCGTACTGATCCACTCACCGAGTTGGATGAGCATTCTTGGTCGGTCCGGTTCTCGAGCCGCAAGACGAGTACGCACGAAGCCAAGACTCCCCTCGGTTCAGGGACGAACGAATTTGGGGACGAGTTGTGTGAGAGAGAACGAATATGCGTGTGGATCTAGGCGCGGGGGTTGCCGGGAGAGGGACAGAGGAGAGGAGACCGAGGATGGAAACGGTGAGAGCCCGCGAGCGTAGGTCGTGGTCTCGATGGATTCGGTGGCGGCGTGAAGGACGGAGGGGCGGCTCTTCGCCGACCTACCCTAAATTCCAGTCGGTCCCCCCCGTATCACCCCGCTACCGCTTCCTGTTTCGCCGCGCGGATCCCCCGCACGCCGGGCCCCCTCGTCGTTGACGTGGCGGCTCTGCCGTCAGCTGCGGTAGGCCTGGTTCTCTCCTTCTGCGGCGAGAGAGAGCTCGTTTATTCCACGGAGCACGCATTGTATACGGGTCCTTGCCTTCTCCTGCTGCTCCTGCTCTTTCATACGCGAAATCGACGTCCTACTCACTCTCTTCTCTTTCACTTGGTCTTTTCTCCCTCAGCCTCCTCCTCCTCTCCCCCTCCTCTCTCACTCTCTCTTTATCTTTCTTGCAGCATGAACGACTACTATCTAAGATTTATTCCTCTTCGTATATGTGTGTATCAAAAGATCTCGATTCTTTCAAAATTTTTCGATCGTCTATTGAACAGTTTGTCATACTTTTAGAAATCTTACACTACCCATTTTTTTTTTGAGATATTTAAGAATTATTGACTTTAATCTTAATATTTTTTTAAGCAATTTATTGCAACAAAAATTTCCAAATTTATTGTAGCTTTTGTCAAATATTATAAGTGCAAATTTGACATACATATATATGTGTGTGTGTGTGTGTGTGTGTGTATGTATGTGTGTGAGAGATTTTGATAAAAATTTTGTTCTTTTATAAAAATTTCTGTATTCGAACAATTACTCTTGAGTGCCTATGCGAACGTGTATATATGTGCGTCCGTCTATCGTTTCAGCGTAGCAAGACGTGTCGGACGGACGATTTCGCGTGCCGAGAATGCGAGCAGTTTTAACCCATTTCTGCGCGTCATGGAGCCGCCGGGAGCGTTTTTATTCGAAACGACGGACAGCAAATAATTGCGCGAAATAATTGCTCGGATTACAATAATGGGTTACTCCGAACGACAGCGCGTGATGATAGCTTTCGAACCGCTACGTGACGGGCATATGCTTTCTGAGCTGTTTCGTTTGGGAATACTCATTATTTTGAGCGATGTTATCAAATGGGGAATAACGCCACGGAAATATTCGTATTTTTCGCGATATTATCAAATAGCGAATAATGAGTCACGATTTGGCTGGATATGCTAAATTAAAGGAAATGAGGCTACCGACATATATAGAGACATAAAAAATGCAGAAAAGAGAGAGAGAGAGAGAGAGAGAGAGAGAGAGAGAGAGAAGTAAAA
>NW_012130065.1:5194327-5209308 GCF_000143395.1 Atta cephalotes
GAGAGAGAGAGAGTGAGAGAAAATTTCAGCTGATGGAAAGTAACTAATTTTTCACCGAAAAGAAATTTTTTTTCTTCTCTATGCCTTTAGATCAGAGTTAATAACTGCCTACCCCCTCCCGTTACAAGAAGATTAACTTCGATGCAAAGGCGATACTTCAAAATACACTTTATAGTCGACAGTAAACTTTGTGGCATCTTCTGCTGGCTTTACACATCAATGTAAACGTAACAGGTTCGTTAATTACATTCCATGAATTTCCCTTCGGGGTCACATCTCGTACCTCGTTCACTCGCTCTGTTCTCCGAACATCTTCAAACGAGTATTTTTGTCGTCGGTAGGTTATAAAAATACATGCCGTTTGAATGCTTGATGCCATTTCGATAATTACCTTTCTTTTATCAGACTTTATGTGCGCAACAATTTTTCAACTGGTCACGCGTGTTATCTTCGTGTACGTTTTATGTTCACAAGCCATCACAATTGAGGGGCTGGGCGAGAAGCTTCCGGTCGAAAAATCTATTTCTCCATATTACATGCGGACGTGCAGTTGGCAGTGCTGCAGCAGAAAATCACGAAAAAAAGGGGCGAATTGATCGCCGCAACCGGCATGTCCATTACGCTTTATTATACGGTCGAGCCCTCCTCTCTAGCGATTCTCCTCGTGGTTTCCTGTCGATTGGGAATCTCTCTCGTCTTTCTCTCTCGACGAATATATACAAGTGGACAGAGGACTGCAAGCCGTATGCAGGTAGAGAAAGAACGATGGAAGACAGACAGAGATGAAAAGACAAAGAGAGATGGAGAAGGAAGAAAGGGATATGTAACGAGAGAGCCGGTATACATAGAGATGCGGAAGAGAGAAAGGCTTGAAATGGTAATCACAAAAAAAGGCAACGAATTATTTCCATCGACCCCACGGTCGAATGCACGCAGGCACGTACGTACGCACGCACGCGGAATGCGCTCTCGCGTAGCATGCGCCTGTGTGCGCGTTACGTTTCATTGCAGCACCCCTAACGGGTGGCTTACGGCCGTCAAAGGGATGCACGTGTGGCTATGTGCATAATACCGTGCATGAACGTATGCACGTCGGCCCGTGGATGCGTCGAAGAGCGCGTTGGCTGCGGGAGCGTGAAACCCCGTGCGCGCGTATATATGTGTGCGTGCGTGCGTGTGTGCGTGTGTGTGCGTGTGTATGCGTGTGTGTGTGTGTGTGTGTGTGTGTGCGTGTGCGCGTGTGCGCGTGTGCGTGCGTGCGTGCGCGCATGCGTGTGTGTGTGTGTGTGTGTGTGTGTGTGTGCGTACGCGTCACCTTCGACGTGGCATGAACGACGGCGGCGGTACAACGACCTGCGTCGCGGGTCGAAATTGCGAGATTGTAGCCAACGATCACTTCGATCCTCTTGGCATTTACACGCGAACGCGTCAAACTTGGCGATGTCAACGAGGACGAGCGTGTATGATGGATCAGCTCAATAGAAGAAAAATCACGAGAATTGAAGGGTAGAATTTGTCTTTGTTCTTGTCACATATGTGTTTTAATTATATTTTATTATTTTTTATTGAGTTGTACAGATTTTGAAGAATTTATATAGTTTCATCAAAGTTATAAAAGCAAAATAAATTAAATTAGATATATAAACTCTTTTATCTATGTTTTATACGAATCAAAGTCGTAGAAAATTGAATAAATTTAGAAGTTTTAGATGTTTGAAATTTCAAAGTTTCTTGTTTGAACTATTCTATTATTTGAACGCTAACATTGCACTCATTTTTATATTCAGCATATGCTAACATTCTACTTTACAAATGAAAATTTTTATTATATATTTTATTTATGCAATGCAGAAAAGAATATGTTCACTTGCATCTGATTACGTCTCTGTGTAGACGTTTGTCATTATTCTTCTAAAATTATATAAAAAATCTGGTACAACATAATTAAATACAAAGAGATAAGATTTATTAATCGTCATTATTATTTATAAATTCGTCGGCACAGTTTTTTTTTGCCCATTTAGCTGGATATAATTTTTCATTCGTTAATTCCCCATTTTTATCTAAACATCCGCGACTTTATCACTACATTCTGAGAGCGAGATTTCTAGGTAGACCGTCAGCCGGGAATTATCGCTGTTGTATTGAGGTTACATCTGCTGCGTTAACAAAATGTTTAGCGGGGTGCAATATAATTCTCGTTGAGATACCGTTAATATTATTCAACGATTATGGAAATTGTAAGGTTTGTATATATATATATATATATATATCTGCAATATCCACTCTCAGCGATAAATAATTCCTGTACTCACTGTTTAGGAGTCGTTTTGATAACGACGTAATGAAATTAACGATTTAAACCGCGACATCGGTTACTATTAAACAAATGTTTCAATGATATAAATTATAATATGGACTTTGAAGCCTGTACATATTATGCGAACATGCATGCCGAACTGGCATCAACGAATAATTACGTTGTACATGAAAGCTATTTAATAATAGTTTTAGCTTTAGTTCGTAGAAATGATAATTTCCAAAGAAGTTTATTAGTTCGTGTAGTTCGTAGACTCGATCCAAAGTTTTTAATATTTAACATCAATAACGCGTAATTATTATTTATTATTTAAATTTCAAAAAAGGTTATAAAGGCAGAGTGAATTAAATTGCATACAGAAATTCTTATCTACTTTTAACTAAATCGAGTTTATTAATCGAAAGTTGATAATAGAAATCACAGTATTGGAAAAAATTCCTTCGTAATTTATACGAAATATATTTTTGTCAAATGAGTTTCTTCTATTTAGACTATCTTTTCGTAATATTGCGCATTAAATAACTTTTCGATATCAGCAAACTAAATGAACTGATAGCCAATATTGAGACTATGGGAAATATGAAATACACCTACTTCACCATGAATCGAATTTTCCATTCCGCAGCATCTCGAGCCTTCGATAGCATCTTAAATGCGAACTCGCTGGCTTCAGCTAACAGCTAATTTCAAACAGGCTGTTTGCGCTCTCGTTTATTCATTCATGCTGGTACCACAGACTAGGGACTGCACGGGTTGCCCCTTTCCGTGCCGCTTTTTCACTCGTTCCATTCCCCCTGCCCATAATTTCCACGGCTTCTCCCCTTTTTCGAAGGGCTCCCTAGATCTATCCATACTCTTCGTGATCGCGAGTAAGGGCGCATACACAACGGGCCACTTGACTACTCTCACATCTGCGTATAAATGACAAGAAGTCAATATGATCGAGTGGCCGATAAATTAGAAATTTCGAATCGTACAATTTGATTAAATGATCGTCTGCTGCCGATTCAACATGAAATTCCCTTTGCATTAAACTCAGCCAGGAGAGAAGAATTTAATTGAATCGAAACACGTTATTTGTATCAAGTCTACATATTAAAAAAAATAGTAATTATATCATTTGATAGGGCGAGGTTTCAATTTGTTTTTTTAATTGCAATATGATGATTTTTAACGGAGTTAAAATAAGCAATTAAAGTCAAAATGCTTTTCTTTCTTTTCTTTCTTTTATTTAAGCTCATGATTCAACAAAAAAATCTTAGGCACTTTTTTAAAAAATGATTTTGTTGGAAAAATTTTGAACTTTAACGTAGAAGAAAGTCAAAAATTTTTGCAAGTTTTTATACATAATAGATCCACAAAATAAAAAGAAAATTTCCCATTTTATCTAGTTTGTAGATTTTTATAAGTAAAAATTATCAAATTCACGGAAACTTAAGACATTTCAACTCAAGATCCTTTTGAAAGTAAAGAATATTTTAAGTTTTAAGATCCTCTTTTCAAATTTAAATTTCATTTTTAATGAAATTACAACTGCTTGAATTTTGAAGTTTGTAGCGCTACGAACTTTTGTTCCCATTCAATATTTTTACAATTAAAGATTGATGGAGTTATGATAAAACATGATAAAGTATCATTATATTATTTGAGATTTTGCGCATGTCTAATCTCTCTCGGATATTCCCGCTGAAGCGTAACGGTGAGTTAGTAGGTGCGAACATATATCATGAGGAAATTATAAGTGTTTCTATCTGGTACTACTACCAGTGTGTTAGAAATGTGGCGACTGATAAGAAATTATTTTCTCGGCGTTACAAATCATCTGCATTTTGTTCATTTCCATATATTAAATTATCCATAACCGTAAACATATTAAATTCTCTATCAATGAATTTATTGACATTTCAATAATGAATGTGAGGTTAAGTCTATTTTCTTTTAATTCTTTATTACTCACATAAGTCCAAAATATTCCGGACTTATGAATCATTAAATGTATAAATATTTATACACATTATTATATTTAGTACACAACAATTTATTGTTTTACAATTAAAAAAGTTTTTATCTTTATTTTTATCTAAAAGATGTATAGAATATTATTAATCTTTTATTGTAAATCATCAAAGAGAACAATAGAAATTAAAATATGATGTTAGAAATACTCCACGCGAGTAATTACGCTAAAAAAACTACGCTAGTAATGTAGGATTATAAATACGCACTTGTTTCATTGTAAATTAGAAAAATACAAGAAAAAATACAGCTCAAAGGAATTTCATTGCTTCCCTAATATGATACCTCGTATCTTTTTTAGTACTCTGTATACGATATGAAATCAGCATTATATCAAATTACGCATCCCAGACGCAAGTAACGATGCTCCTTAATCGCCGCGGCACGCGGCTGCAATGGAACGCGCGGATCCGCTCCAGTTCCCGAGACTCGCGACTCAGAGTGACGTCTTCGTCGTCATCGCGATAATAGTCATGGTAATACCACAGTGGTATCCTTAAGTATCCGTAACTCCGATAATCGAGTCGTAACTGCTGACGAACAAGTCCGATAGCGGATCGCGCGGTGCGGCGCGGCGCCGTGCGTCTCGTATTTGCGGGCTCGTAAAATCGCGATCGTTGCGCAACGTGCATGGTTACGAGCGCTAGCGCATACAAGTGCAGGCGCGCGTTAAGCGTGCGTGCACATTCCGCACGCTAGTGGCGGGGGCGGCTTCAGTTATAATCTCGGAGGACTCGCCGAGGAGTCACCGAATAAAACTCGAGGCCGCGTCGCCGCAGCGCAGCGTAACGGTGCCTTCCTTCTCTCGTTGTGCCAACACGCTGTACTATGCGATCTCCCGCCACGCGCACGTACACGGGAGTTACATTAGCCTCTGGCTCGGGATAGCGATACCGTGTAACGCTGTGCGGCACGGCGAAGCCGTGAGAGCAGCGCGACGCGTCGAGGTCCAGCTTTACTTTCCGGATGCCGCGACGCGGTAGCGAAGTGTATGTCGAAGGTCTTCCAGCTAATGCGGTAATCGGCTTACTGTTTACTTGAGTTATACCCGCCGCTCGTAGTGCTCCTCGAGATTTCACGGATGCTTCCGATCTTTGTTTCGAGGGACCTCATTCTCGATGGAATTTCTTCTATTTTCTCGTTGGAATAAACATTATAACCAATTGTAAATTGCATCTGCGGCAATTCACGTGCTTATTAAGAATATGAAAAATATAATGACTTAACGACTTTGTAATTGAAGTGTCTAGATGCAAAATAATACGGGGCTCTACGATTACCGCAAGTAACCGAAGGTCTTAACTCGAGAAGAGTCTAAATGCCGAGGCTATTGACATTTTCAAGCCATTGACATTTAAAGTTTCTATTAAAAACAACAGCAAAAAGACCCTTCAAGAAAATCTTATTTCTACCGAGATTCTTATTGTTAGTAACGCGCAAGAAGAGTATCGTTAAGTGTTGGCTTTAAATTTTTGTCAAAGAGTTTAATATTTTTCAAAGTCATTTAATTGCTATGCTCACGGAATATATACATCGCGTTACTTTGCCTATATTAGTTGGGGGAGGTGAGACGCATAACGAGCATACAGAAAAACGCGTCGTCTCATATAGTTTTTCTCAATGTCTGGAATTTTTGTTTTAGTTCGTCACTATATCAACTCGAGAGTACTCGCGCGCATCATCCGTCAGAGCGTTTGTGCGGAACGAGACAATTCGCATGGAAGCGAAACTTTACGACGGACACGGTCGAGCATTATGAGGAATGCGATGTCTCACTGATGTGCTGCAGACAGCTCATCGTAGACGGAGCATGATCGAAATCTTGGCGTATCATCGAGCTCCCGCTACAATGATACTTATAATCAACTTAATTTTCCATTATTCCTTTTTTTGTGTGTGATTTTAAGATTTTACTTTGTATTGACGCAATCGATCGCGAACTAATGTACACTGAAAGAAATACTAAATTTTAATAAGTACTTGTTTGAATGATTCTAAGTGAATATTTATTAAATTTCAGCATATATTTATATTCGATACAAAAATCATTAATTTGATTCGATAATTTTTTTATTGAGTAAATACAGTGTATTTATTTACTTTAAGTAAATGTTTACAATTAGTATTACTGTTCAAAGAAATATATATTAAGATTTAAATATTAAGATTTAGTAAATATTTTCTCAGTATATAATCAACTAATCGATATCATACTAATAAATTGCTACATAACGTCAAATTATACCTAATTTGAGTTATTTTTCATTATTATATATTATATATTATATATGCTTCTACACTCAATATACCACTTATTCAATTTAAATAAAACAATAGAACGAAACAATTTAATTCAAGAATGTATTAACAAGTAGAAATTTGTTTCAAATTTAGTTTATTATTTACTAAGTACACACGTTAATGTGGGCATTGTTTATTTTGAAAATAAGCAATTCAACCACAACAATTCAGCCAGAAATGAATTGATTTGCATTTTGACACATATGAAAGTTGAAAATAACGAAATATTATTTAATCCAAGAGATTGGACATCAAGGGATCAATTGTTCCTTTGATGTTCAACAATACAATAGCAATATTGATACCGATCAGAATACATAATTTCATATAGACATATTTTCGGCTTTAAAATTGTTATACATACATTTTTATTGGCTTTGGGTAAATTTAAATATAATCGATTTTGAATCGGTGTAATATTATTTCAAATTATATTTCAAATATTATTCATCAATCGATATTTCAATATATTTACAATGATTGTTATTATTACTATTGCTATTAAAAATGTCAGAATTATTATCTTAAATTTCTTGCGTTTGTTACTATTTTGTAATATTAACAATGCATAATTAATATAATTTGCGAATTAGCAGTGCGTCGTATGAAATATAATCTGTTACATCTATTCACTAACGGCAACAGTTAAACGCGTGAAACAACATAATTTATAGCCCCGACTGTACCGCACGACTTACTATTATATTCATTCACCGCGCTTGCGGTCCATCGCAATAATGCTTCTTTGGAATGTCTATTTTACCTGATGATTGCACGCAGCAAGCGTCGAAACGTCAAATTATCTATCATAGTTGCGTGCGATTATTCAATTAATCGCATTACCATTTAGTTGAATTATGGTATACGTCAATGAATTCGCAATCATTTACAAATTCACCCGTGAATTACCGTCGAAACGCAATTAATTATTAGAGAATCGTGATAAAATGGAATGAAGACTCGCTTTTGTCTCGGACAAAAGGTTTTATTGCGAAATTACTAACTTGATCGCTTGTTCGTTTCAAACCAATGCATTTTTTAAAACAAACTTTATTAAAAAGAAATAAAAATTCACTGGAAAATGGCGAATAACTCACGATACATATAAAGTACGTATTTTGTGATCGACACTTTGAAATTTTCTTTTATATAAAGCATAAGAACTCTCTCTTAGAAAAAGTTACAAAGGCACTGATCTCTATCTCAAGCTAGATAGAAACATGTAGCAGTAGAGAGAAGCCTTTGATTTTTGTGTATTATTTATTTCCCGTATTTTATGAAGCGTGTACAATATTATCTCGGAGGCCAAGAAACATATTTGGTGTTAAATATATAGGGAGAATGTATAATTATATTTTACGTGCAAAAAAAAAAGAAAAAATGCTTCACTAAATACGGGCCAATCGTTCTCCTCCATCAAATAGATTTTTGAACGACCGAGACGGACGATCGTTGGTACGTAGGGTCGACGCACGATTAATAAGAATCTCGATTTGCGCTCTCATACATGTATACGCGTATACGCGTACATACGTACGTGCGCTCTCAGTTCGAGCGCGATCGTGGGCTTAATAACAAGACGCGTATATACACGGGCAACGATCGGTGGTGTCGAGAGGGGAGAAGGCCCTGCGGAGCCCATAAAGCAAGTCCCCGACTTATCCCTCTCTCCTGCTCCTCTCTCTTCTCCTCGGCACTCCATTGCCGCGGCATTCCCGCGGGCCGAAAACGCGAGGCCAGTACTAGGGATCCAGTCCGAGAGGCAGCATCCTCCCTCCTTCCTTCTTACCCTCCCGCAGCCCCCGTTCCATCTTTATTCTGCCGTCATTTCGTCGACCCGTTCGCCAGGTTTGTGCCAGGCCAGGCTTGCACGTGGCCGTGTACCACCGCCCGTTCGTACCATCGTCTATCCGTCGTCCCCTCGCCCGGTGTGGCACGGCGCGGCGGCCGGTGCATTGCACCACGGCGGCCCGGCGTGGCAGCGTGGTAGGGCCGCCACGAAAAAGTTTTCACGGGGTTTCAGGTATCTCTCGATAGATAGAATAAATGTGAGATTATGGGCCGTGCCCGAGCTGTGGCACAATGTGGAAATGCATCGACTAATGGCGAGGCTCGCCCCGAGGCAAGAATTAATAAACACGATGACGATCGCATTTGGAATGGTGCTGCTGCGTAAGAATTGTCGTTAATATTTACTACGATGGAAACGATCGTTTGGGAAAGGGTAAAATTCTCTCTGAGAGCCGGTTGGATAAGTAATGAACGATGCGATTTATGAGCCGTGTCATTGATAATTGGCAAACATAACATTTGTCAAATCATTTGTGGTCATATTAATCGGATTAAATGCCGGTGTAATTTCAAAAGCTGGGAATCGAGGTTTGTCTTACATCAGTAATTGAAAATTACAGTTAATTGTTAATAAGTAATTAATATCGATAGAATTATTATTTGATGATTTATTATTCGTCATATATGTACATTTGAATTATTCTTACACACGTATACACGTATTTCAATATAAATGTTAGAATATGTGACACAAAATATGTAATTAACACAGATCATATTGTTTGTTTAATTGCGATATTTAAAGATATTGAAACGAATATCAAAAGTACGAAAAATATAATATAATTCATTCTTTTAATAAGAAATTAAATCGTACGATATTCATAAAGGTACACAAAAAATTCTTCCGGTCTCGAAAAGGCTGTTCGTTGACCTGCCCCAACAAAATGGTCACCAGGCAGAGATTTCGGGCAGTGAGACCAGCACCTGCATTCTCCACTTTTCCATCGTCAAAGCCTACGCGCGCGGACTGTAAGCTGTAGGCACAACGAATTCTTCCGTGACTTTTGGCAGGCAGTGTACGGTGAGAGGAAAGGGGTGCAGAGGGGGCAGACAGCGTGGAGGGGTGAGGGGTGAAGAGGGGGGAAAGTGTGCACCGCCGCCGGTCGTTGGGTGAGGTCAGTGTCGACCGTTCGCGAGTTGGACCGGGCCTCCGGTCCCCTCGTTGGGCCGATGCCGACACGCCTGTGCACATACATAGATAGACACACGCGTGTATGTACGCGAGCGGACGAGCGCGCAGCTGCATCGTGCATCCCATGCACGCCATGCACAGACACGACTCTCTCGAATGCACTTTGTGCGAGCGCGTGTACGCGTGTAGTACGCTCGTGCTCGCGCGTGCCCCTGCGTGAGTGTGCGTACGCGAACGACACGCTCCCGGTTTCGCAGTGTGTTCGCCAGGAGAGGTGCATCGCCCTCCGTCGCTGCGTCAAGGCCAGCGAAAATACTCGCTCGCTCGGTTTGTTCGCTTGCCTCGTTCCCTCTTTCTTTCGCCGCCGCGCCGCGCCGCGTCGCGCTCTTCGGAGGCCCTCTCTGTCTCTCTCCTCACCCCCTTCGTCGAGCCCCTTCGCCACGGCTCGCGTTCCCTTTTCTCCGTTTCAGTCACTCCGCCGAAAGGTCCCCTCCCTCGCGCCTCCGTACCCCGTTCCTCCCGCGGGCGATTCTGCACTTCGACTGCATCGCCGCGCTACCGCGAGAGAGAAGACTTCGATGAGGAACGAATATAGAAAGCCTCTAACGAGAATCATGATGTAACTAAATCTTCGTTAAATTGTACTCGCTGCCATATTTCTGCACAAAAAGTCGGAAGGAATAATACTTCTCGCTATTTGTTTTTTTTCTCCTGAATTGTGATGTAAAATGATGTGTGTGTGTGTGTGTGTGTGTGTGTGTGTGTGTGTGTGTGTGTGTATGTTATCGTTTAAAAATATTCATTATTTTATTCTGTTAAAGATATGGCGTAAGAAATGATTACAAATTGCAGCGACTATATACATATATATCGGCTTTTATTCTATATCTCTTTTCCGATCTCTCTCTTGAAAGGCTCGTCGAATAATTTTGCGTAACGAAACCTCTTTCTTGCAGAATTGTTAATTCAAATACATTGGAACAGTTTTTTATTGAAATGTAGCGAGGAACGAGCAGAATCGAACAAATTATTGACTCTTATTAGAGAATCTCTAAAGAACGTAACGATATTGGTTTTAAGGACACGGGCGAACGTTCGTTCGTATACGAAATGTAAGTGAAACGAGCATCGTCAATAGTTTGGCACGTCGCTTCGTTTGTTGCGCGCGACGCACGACGAAGATGGAATTAATTCGAAGCCCCCGAGCGCGGATTCTCGCGAACTGCATGAAGTACGAGGCTTTGTGGTGTCACGGCGGTATGCATCGGCCCCCGGAGAAGTAGCGTAATAAACGAGAAAACGAGAGATTTTATTCGTGTAATGGTCCCCGCGGTTATATTGGACACTACGAAAAAAAAAAAAGAATTAGGACCTTTCAGCGTATTTCCATGTAGATGCAATTTCGCGCGAAACATTTTTATATATACGTAAAATATAATCGCCTAACTACGGATATGTAATAGATTTACTATTTGCCCCTGATAGTTCGCGCTCATGTTTGTTATCTTGTTTTCTGCCGCTACTCCAACCAAAATTAAATTTGTATCATTTTCACAGAAAGCGCGTGTGAGACTGCTTGCCCGCGCATGCAGCAAAATTAATATCTACGAAAATCGTGTATTTCATCTCCACGCACGACGTACACGACGTGTACATTAGCTGTATTATTATTGCACGCCCCTGATGATCAAACGGAACGGATGATCTCGGAATTGTTATGATTAAAAGAATTAAATATAGTGATTGTGATCGTGCGATTGATTACAGCCCTGAAATCAAAAGTGTTAAAGATGTTTGAGAAATGATTTTTTATATAATTTTGTACGCTGAATTTCAATCTGCAGAATTGATTTAGATTTATTAAAATATTTGAGTGTAAAATATCCATGTAGAAATAGATATTTTCAATTTTAAAAAAGATACAAATGACATTAAGAAATTCATATTTTTATTCACATTTTAATCCTGGTAAAAATCTCCATATCACAAGTTGTGTAGTCAAAGGTATGGTACGATTACTATCGAATGGTTTATTGAATTTTTATGCGACATAAATCTTAAAACACATTAATCTTATATATCTCAGCGAGAAAATGTAATAAAACAGCAATCGAAAATGGATTTTGAAGAAAAAGAGTAATAGGTACAATGGCATAAAATATTGGCAGAAATATAAAAAAAATTAATAATAAATATATGAGATAATAAAAATTTATTAGAAATAAATTAAATTAATAAATATTTATTAGAAATTGATCAAAATAGCTTTTTTTAAATACTTTAATTTCCAATATTTCAAAAATCTGACGTGCTAGATCAATTCTGCAGTCAGATTCGGACATATTATATAAAATTACATAGGAAACCACTCTTATTTCGAACGTCTAAATCTTGCAAGGCTTGTTATTCGATCACGATGCAAAAAGCAGATCACACGCGCGCACGTTAACGCATTAAACAATTTCTATTTGTCCTTATGATAAAAGCGAATGACCGAAATGGAAACAATGATACAAGCGATTGTTAAGTTTCAGGTGTTGTTACAATATCCAGATGCTCCGCGTCTGAGAGAGGATGACGTCTCTTTTAAATTACGGCCCATAAATTTCTCTCGCCTATAATTCTGAATTATATTTCTTTAGTTTAAGAGTTAACGTTAAGTGTTATATAGGATGGGAGAGAAAAAGCAAACAAAACACATATCGTGTGGAACACTGTTAAATTCATAATATAAAATTATGTCCAAATTGAATTATTTTTAATAATTTCTATAGATCGTCTTTGTTACTGTTCAATATGTCAATAATTTAATCAATTCAGTGGAATTAAACAATTTAATATAATTATATAGAAATATATACAAACAAAATTTAACTTAAGAAAGTGTATTAGAGAGTATTCAAACTTAGTTTGTTATTTACTGAATGTATTCATTAAAATATGGATATTGTTTATTTTAAAGGAATCTAAAATAGACTTATTTATATTTTGACATACATAGAAGTTGAAAATAATAAAATGTTATTAAATTCAAGTGGTTAGGATATTATTACTCTTTCTGCAATGAAAATCTTCATTTTTCATGTTATGTTGATGTACACTGTTAAATTTATAATGATAAATTATATTTAATTTGTTATTTCTATAAATAATCTCTGCTCAACAATATATCGTTGATTTGACTAAAATAATAAAGTTAAATAGTTTAACTTAAGAAAATATATTAAATTTGACTCAAATTTAATTTATTATTCGTTAAATACATATATTAATATAAATTACCTTTACTTTGACACTAACAATAGAAATTGACTTACATTTTGACACATATGGAAGTTAAAAATAGCAAAATGTTATTTATATCAAAAAATTGGATTATCATTGTTTGATATTTAAATGCGAAATAGAAAAAAGTAAATGCTTTTTCATAATTTATAAATTTGATCGCTACAAATTCACATGATAGCAATATACAATATGACGAGTCTGTACACTAACGTAGATTATCACGGTGCATTCGAGTCGCTCTTTAGCGTTTTCTTCGTGAAAAAGAATCGCGAAAAAGAATCGCCCAAGTATAAGCACGCGCTCCTCCCGGAAAAGTGTGATTTCGCAATGCACGATGTAACGAGAAGCACATAAATATTGCATGGTCGCGCTGGAAAAGCCTCCAGTACATCGGATTCAGGGCTTAATACATATTTCATAGACGACGCGCAACAAGTATTCACCGCGCGAGCGCAAACGTATCAAATGATTATACACGGTCGCCGTTGTTCACGGCTCGCGAATCGCGAGGGGCACACGGCCTCCTCAATGCGAAAATACGAGGCCCATAATATAAAGAGGTATAAGATTAAGGTGCAAGGAACGTGCGATAGTTGTGAGAAAGCGTGATTTCGCCAGGATGGATTTTTGTATTTATGCAAGTTCAGTATTTTCATATTTTGATGTCATATGATGAATAAAAGCATAAAAAGTTATCAACTATTCACTAAATACAAGTAAATATCTCGAATACTTTCAAAGAGAACACTGAAAAGAATCGTTTTGCAGCGATCGAGATCGTTTTGCAGTTTCGAGAATTTCGAGGTTTCTAGATCTCTGCCAGTCGATCGAAATTTATCATCGCGTTGGAAATGAGTGAAACGATCATGAAATTCACTGTAAAACTCAGCGGTTCTGGTGACCGGCGTGCTCGTTACACCGGAGCTATCGTCTATCTAGCGCAACTACCGTAGAACAGGTGCTTCCCAGAATAGCTTAAATTATTGTGGAACATCAACAACTTACAGGGATAACGAGTTAACGTTGAAGCGATCTCGTGGTCCTGCAGCGCTGCGTTAACAATAAGTGCGAAGTGTTTATGAGCGATAAGTCCCGCATGTAAGAATTTGCTCGACCGTACGTTAGATACCGTAAAATATTAATTTGCAGTAAGCTAATTAGCCGTACGAAACTGATTAATTTTCCCTGTGCAAAGATGAATCATAACTTGCGAAGTTTAGTCTCCGTTAATATATAAATACTTTGGAGCGTTGTTTCCTTTTTCATGATCACCGATTGGTAAAAGAAGAAGGTTCTGCAGAAAGAGAGAGAGAGAGAGAGAAAGAGAGAGAGGGAGGGGGGGGGGAAGAATGTTTTAGTTTACATACGTGAAAGTAGAAAAGCAGCTTATCTTGAGAAATTTTATCGTATAAAGTGTGCATCTTGTGTAGCTGAGTAAAGTGAAATAGAAAAATAAAATATTTTCTGTGTTTGGAAATTTAATTATAATGTAATATAAAAAATTTATAGAAAACGAAATTTATAATTTTTTAAGATGTTTATTAACATCATTAATATCCACATATTAATGATATTTTGATATTAATCTATCTAATATCTAATATCAGACTAATATTGAAATATTATTAAATCACTTCTATTATTTAATATCATTAATTTATTTATAATATTACTATCCCAGTTTTAGTTTAAGATTGCATTTCAAGACCGAAAATTGTTTCGGCGCGCAGTTTACAGTACTGGATATACATAAAAATTTATATCGAAGTATTATTTAAGCACTAAGCTTCAGTTCAGATCGATAAGATCTTCTTGTCACTTGGTTGTATATTCACATGTGAGCTAATGTCGATTATTGTCGTTTATTGTTATAAAAATAAATATTTGATAAGATTTTATTGCTATATAAATTCTGAATATATTTTTTTTTCTAAAAAAAATTTTAATTCGAAATTATCAAAGAATTCTGAAACAAAAATTTGAGTTTACGATCGTCACAAATAATGTACGAAATATTTCAATAACATTATTTTGATCTTATCATTATTAAATCCTCTCTCTCTCTCTCTC
>NW_012130065.1:5209431-5216684 GCF_000143395.1 Atta cephalotes
TTAAATTAAGTAATATACAAACTAAATTAAATTAAGTAGTTAGTAGTCGTCTACAATAATATATAATATATATATATATTATTNTTATTATTAATACTCTCTCTCTCTCTCTCTCTCTCTCTCTCTCTCTCTCTCTATTGAGATATTTAACATTGAATATTAAAAATTGTTTGAAGGTTTTTTTTTTCAACAAAAAAAGATTGAGGTAACATTCATCACGAGATGCTAAAAATTGAAGCAAAAAATCCCAAGGCTCTGTAAATGCATACAATACATGTGACTAAAATAATTCCCAGTGTTACATATTATAACCGTACAATTCGCTGGAGGAGCGAGGAACGAAATCGAGCGAAGCTCACATTCATAAAATTAAATAAACACCGATGTTTATTGCGCCTTGGCGAGGCGGGCGAGACAAAAAGGATCTTCAGAGCGTAGGTTAGCGCTCGCATTCACATCGTGCGCTGTGCCGTTGCAATGGCGTTATGTAACAGCGGGCTTTTAGTGGGCCGTATAGTTGCGCCATTCGCATAGTCGTTCGCTTATAGTCGCCTCCGATCGCGCCACGCGCCGCTCGAGCCAGCAAGCGTAGGTCTAAACGTTTACTTCGCGACGTACGGATTCTACGTTGCTGGTCCGCGTACAGGCGGTCACCGGCTATTGCGGCCGGACATCCGGAATTGGTCCGGATTATTACCAGAACTCCGTAGGTCTACCATTGCGCGGCCCCTATTGCAATTTTCTCGAGAGAACGCTCATAAATGACTGGTTGCACTTCCTATTTAGATATCGGTATGGGCGTTTGGAGAACATCCCACGTTTCGGTCTGTTTTCAATCAGTCACCTTTTTCATCTTTCTGTTACATCACGACTTAATACTTTTGAAAGGCAAAACGATTCGAATGCCGCTGTTATGATAATAGAATATCCTTTTTTTTCCATTAAATTATCTGTCTGCGTATGTATAAATGTATAATAAATATACACGGAAAAAACGATTTTGTTAAAAAATTAAAAAATTTAGCTGAATTAGGGTAACTCCGGCAAATACGCTAGGATTTATGCCGCAGAAGTCAGAAAAAATTGAAGGAGTGGGGGTAATTTTCCCACAATTATTTCGTTACATGCCTTTATGTTATATTAGTATTGTGTTATGATTTCCGTTTCTTACTATTAATATTAATGAAATTATTGTGAGTTGAATTGATATTTGTCACTGTGTTGAGTTACGCCACAAATTATAATCTACATGATTACTGTAAGACATGCAAAAGACTTCGTGATATATGAGTATAGAGGAATAGTAAAGCATGTTGTATAACAAAATATTAGTACTTTGCTCTTGTATTTTTTGTTTAGTTTGTTGTCCCATCTGTTTGGAATATACGGCATTTTTAGAAGGCGGGATTTATGCAAAGTATAAATACCCAAAGTAACAGAGTAACCACAAAGTAGGCAGATTGAATTCAGTGCACTAAATGCAATAAACGCATTACATGAATACGTGTCATAACACTTGTAATATTGTACATGTGGGAAGATTATAATTATTATTTATTACTTCATATACATATTTATCTTTTTTCCTTAATAAAACTTTATAATCGCATTTTATAAGTTATTGTGTCATTTTACGTTTTATTTGTATGCATTTGTAAATTTTTCATGAACCGTATCCCCTTCCCCCTATGAGTAATCATATATCCTATTTTTATGGGATATACAAGGGTTTAAAAAAATTCATTTTTTAACGCGACATATAAATATTTCGGATTTCCAATATTTTTTTCGTAATAGTACAAAGTTTTTACTGATATAATTCATTAATTTTAAACATAGTAAATAATATTTAATAAATTAAGTTTTTGATAGGTGCGGCGTATATACCGAAGTTACCCTATATAAGACATTTAAACTGTTTGTTAGAATGTCAAGATTTTTTGCAGCATTGTTTATCATGTTCGAGTTTTTTTGTGTAATTATTTTGATGGCTCAATAAAATTATTTTTAGATCTATATCAATTAAAATTTTGAATGCAAGTTAATCTTTTTCTAATAAATTGGATTAAAATATTGTTATATTTTTTTGTTCGATCAAATCGACTTTCATACATTCAATTGAATTCGGAATCGTTAAATCGATAATTTAAGGGAATCCTAAAGTCTTTTATCGATTCAGTAGGACTTATATACAATTTATGTGTTATTGACACATTCACTACATCAATATCACATGCATTTATGCATACGTACAAATTTTTTAATTAACTAACTTCCATATTAGATATCTAAGGCTAATTTTAAGAACTCAATATTTGTTCATTCATGTAATTCCTAGTCTAAATCAAGATTGTTTTATACATACAAAATATAAGAACTTTTAGCAAGCAAATATTGTTACGTTGAGTCAACGACAGAAAGGGATAAAGAAACTATAACTTTACAATTTTTTTTTCATTTTTAGCATAAAATCGATCAATTTGGATTACATTATCGTATATGCTTTAATTGGAAAAGGATCTTTAATTGTAAGGGCAGTTAGAAAAATACTTGATATTTGAAAAATAATTAGATAAAATAGACTTTAGAAGATCCCCTTAATTATATTATTGCAAAAATTATAATACAAGTGCCAAATGTTTATCGCACCCAGGTATCAATAAAACAAGTAAGGATCGCATGTCGGATAACGCACACAAGCGTATAAGCAGCGACGGATGCGACGCGCGCCAAATTTAAGACGTCGGCCTTGAGGAATAAGTTACCGCGGCCCGTGGACGACAAAGTCCTCTCTTTGTCCTAAGTGCACGGTGCGATGCGGTGGAACAGAGGGAACATTCTCGGTGCGGCCTCACGGTCGCAGCTGGTGCCAATTTGCCTGACCTTGTGCCGAGTTGGCGAGCAGCAACTTTTGACACGCGGACAGCGCGAGCGGAGCAGCGCGTTATGCCGCGCTGCTGCTCTCAGCGAGAGCGCGTATATATACGTGCACGTTGATGATGATAACCACGAGAAAACGGCCGATGTCAACGAACCCGCGTGCACCGAAATAGCGCGCGCGAGGACGTAAACGGCGAAACGGGGCGTAATACACGATGCAAACCTAAAATTACGGAGTCGTCGTGCGTGGCAGTGGTAGTGGCGGCGAATGTTCGCGCGATTCACGAGCGACATTGTTATGAGAGAGTGGTACGGAGGTCAATCTGGTACCTTGTGACTCATGTGCAAATCGGTTGTTCGCTCATATAACACAAATCATTCCAGCAATATTATCGGAACGTTACAATAACATTTTAATAAAATTGTAAATCTTGCTGTAAGTTCTGCGCTGTATAGATGATAACTAGCGATACGACAAAGTCGTCATCGAAATTGGGAATCCGTCGAATGTTCGTCACGTACAGTATCATTTCACAACATATGTAGGTGGCGGTCCAAGGAATGTCGGCCGTAACTAGCGCAGTAGGTAGGCAGTGATAAATAAATATTATAATTCCGATTAAACTTGTGGTCCGGCGATAGGTGTGTACCTGACCAGCACAACTACCCACGTATCTATGTGTATTCTTATTGTACAGGTATTCCATACAATGACGCGTAGGTTGATATCAAAACGTAAATTCGCTCTTCTAATTATTGAATATCCATTGTTGAAACTCTTATACTTAATATCCTTTCAACATAATTTTGTGTTCTTCTTAGTTAATATGTACACAGAAAGAATGACTTTGCTAAAATAATTTAACTGCTAAGAATTTAATTACATACAGATCTGAAAATAATTATGTTGAACTATCACACAAGATAATTATATAAGCTCAAACATGATGAACAAAAAATTTTTGTATTATACAAAGCTTGACTTGAGCGTCATATATAATTATTTTGATAATTTAACAAAATTATTTTTAGATCTGTATCCAACTAAAGTTTTAGATACTTCAGCAAAATTGTTCTTTCCACGTATGGATGTATATTTTCTCATGTAACGTTTCATTTTCGAGACGACGTGGCGAAGAGCACTCTTGCGATCTCTGTTAAGTGTACACGGCGGATTTATTTTTTAACGCATTTTGACGCATTTTTGTTAAGGTGTGTGAAATTATCTTGTGGCATTCGTGACGAACTCTCAATGAAACGATCGCTCTTTCAACTACGTAACACTTGGCATAGAAATAATTGCAACTTATGCAAAATATTTTGCATAAGTGTTTAAAACAAGTCTTAAGTCGAAACCTCAATGTTGTTTTTTTCCAATCAGAATATCTTTTCATCTATAATGATAAACAGAGGTAGTCATATGTTCGCAATTTCCGAGGTCACTCGTTGCAATATTGTGGCGAAGGCATGAATTATTAAGAGAACTTGGACGATCTTATCTGGTCATACACGTAAACGTGCTCGAGTCGCGTGAATCGCGCGAAAATGCGCACTTTAGTTTCTATCGAGGTGACATAGGTTGTGAGACGAAAACGTGTTTCATATTTCCTTCTTTTTCTCACGTTGTTGCAATTTGGTAATGAAACATTTACGGGCGCGTCAGTCCTTACATTACAGGCTTTATATACTTCATCATTTAATTAGAAAATAAAGTCCCGTGTTGAAACAAATGATAATCGACAAGAAATATTAATTTATGTTTTAATTATTAAAATGTTTTCGTTTTATATATAAAAACAGATCAATTCAAAACTTAATCGGCATACTTATACTTATGAAAAAAGACTCAATCTAATAATATTGTTATATAATAATAATAATTAATAACTATAATTATAATGTAAAACGAAGTCGAATAAAGAATTATTCGAAAATAATTTTTCGTGGCGTCAATAATAATTATCAACCATCTTTTAGACACGAAATGTATTATTCGCTCAATAAATGCGTATTCAAACAGGTCTATCGCACATTATTGCAACTTGACGCAGCACGCGTTTCATGATACTCTCAAGAGTTAAGGATAAAAGTCGTAAATGCGAATTACTGCATAGATAATTTTACGTAGACGTAGAGAAGGTGAAACTGCATTCGCCTAATGCCATTGCGCCTCGCATTGTCCGCACCGCGACGCCCACCCGATTCCGCTTATAAATCCGCAACGGGTGCGCTTAATCCGCGTCCGTGCGTGCGTGCGTGCGTGTGCGTCTGTGCGACACGAGAACGCGACAATGCGCCTCGCTGCGAATGCGCGGATTTATCGGCGATGCTGAGACAATGCACGCCGAGATAGGGCAGCTCTATTAGAATCGCACCGAATTCCCGTGAAAGGCACTTAGCTTTCGGCATTGTTGCTGGGTTAACGATTTACGCTGCAGCGATATCAGCTTATCGCGCAATACACGACTAAGCGGAAGAATGGATACTGATCGAGAGCGTCCGCAATTTTAATGAGGAACCAACGACAAATATCCGCACATAAAGATGAAAGATAGTGAATGTTGAACAGAAATGCGGCAATACAAAAGAATCTTTAGCATATGAATTAATTCTTAACCAGTCATGTATCAAACGACAGCAATGCTTGCGTAATATTCAAAGTATTACAAGTAAATTGTCATCTTTTAAATACTATACTAGTCATAATTATAAAACATAATTATAAAACATTAATTTATTGCATTTTCTTAGAAAAAGTGATAATAGAAGTTAAAAGAGGACTAATAAAATACTAAAATATAAACAATAAGATTGGAAAGACCGTTTATGTTAAATACATTATTTTAAATACGAAGCGCCACTACAGTCTGAATGTTAAGATGTTGAACTATTATATATATTCATATAAATGAATTAACTTCAGAAATGATAATTGCATGCCGATATGGTTGTCAGACTTCCAACGCAATCAATCTGAAATATTAATAATCCCCCAAATTTCCCAAATTAATCTTAAAAAACTATAATAAACTATAATAAACTTATTGCGAAAAATATTGCCTCGGCCGGGAGTCAAACTCGGATCTCTTGCATTCCGTGCGAGAGTTCTAAACCTTTAGACTACCGAGACTAAAATATAAATACTAAAAGCTATGTATTAGATTGAGAACGATCTTTAGAAGCTAAATACATAATTTAAACATCTGAAATTGTAGTTAACAATTATTCATTTTTTTTATTTGGCCTCAAAGAAACATCATTTTTCAGATTAGATTGCTTTCTCAAAAGTGTTGCGTCAAGCGCAATATCAGTAATTTAGGTATAAGTACCTATTTCAAGTAACCGGACATGAGTCAGTAATACATTAAAATACAGACGAAAGCACACGGATTAATAATCTGACTGACATATGTCGAGCAATAGTTGCTGTCGGTGTGTCGTGCGAGCGTTGGTTTCGCAAACGCATGTATCACGTTGCCTGATAATTCTCGGGCAGCGGCGGAGATTCTACCAGGGCCCACGGGGGGGATCCTGCTGTGGACAAAAGAACGAAAGAAAAAAGAAGATACCGGAGAGACCGAAAGAGACGAAAACGTATGGCGAAGGACCTCGATTCACGGCGGAGTTCGAGGTCGGGCCTTGTCTACCTACCAAATGCTTCGCCGGCTTTTAGGCCCGCCCACGACCTTCGCGGCGGGCTGAGCTAAGGACGGTCTTCATTTCGTTTTATTAACATTTAGCTCCGACAAACATTCGGTAAGGAGGGATTGACCTCCTCCGAGGTCGAACTGGCGGGACAGCAGATCTGAATACTTTGAAAGACCACGATGTATGCTTCGAGTGAGAGTTTGATAAAATCGAGATGTTTCTTGCGATTAAATTTCTTGTGAAGATTGATTTATAGGATTCTTTCGCTAACATGTTACATTAATGAAATAAATAAAAAGTGATTCTATGTTTTAATTTAGCTGATTAAGCATTAGGAATATTTTTAAATTTATAAATTTAAAAAGAAATATTCAATTTATGTTTAAGATAATCATAGAATAAACTTTCGATCTTTCTTACTTGCAAAGTAGGAATCAAGTATTATAAGTTGCAATCGTGAAATTGTATTTATAAAAATTTAAACAGGAATTATTGAAATTTTCTTTAATCTGAGAATAGTCATCTGATTTTTTCTAACGTAGATGCGAATATATTTTTATATTTCAATTAAAATTGCTATTATTGATAATTGTATTGTATATTCTTGATTGTTTTCTGATTTATTAGTATTGGAAAATCTGGATGTGGATTTGATTACAATTTTCTGAAAGTAAATAGAAGTCAAACAAATAACAAAATAAACACGTTAAACATTTATTATATAT
>NW_012130065.1:5216704-5220569 GCF_000143395.1 Atta cephalotes
TTTTTATGAAATTGCATTACGAAAAAATAGTTATTAAAAATAGTTACTAAAAAAAGAAAAAATATCCATGCAAAACGATAATTTACAACATTTTTTTCATAACTGAACAAAAATACGTTAAGTGACTATTTCGGGTTAATTACGAAATTAGAACCATTTGAAATATCAACAACAAGGAAAACTCGAAGATAAGTAAAAAATGTGTCCAATAATAAACTTAAAGCGAATTCTACTCACAGATATTGCATGATTATCAAGCACAGATTAATGACGTAAATATATTTTTATATCGCTCCCAGATGTTGTATAAGTAGGCTACCTCATATTATATTAACGAATTATATTGCAACAAGTAATGGCATTTTCTGCTAATACATGATTAGATTACAAATTCTAAACGTACCTGAAAATTTAGATATTTTAAATATAATTGGATGTATTGTTAAATTTTCTTGTTTTTTTATCTCTAGAAATTAATCTCTTAAATATACAATTAAATAGTTTGAAACACACCTACTATTAAATTAGATGAAATCTTTATCAAATAATGTTTGAAGACATATATAATAATAGTAACAACTAACAGAATTATTTATTTGCTGTCACATTTAATCATAATATTTGAAATTTTATTTTACGTTTTATTTAAATGAATATTATAAAAAACGTTCTGTCATATTTAGCCTATAATTTTAAGATAGAACCTTGGGATTTTTCGAGCCACAATGCATTGGACCGTAGGGATCGATGCTTCTCTCCATAGCTATTTGAGAATGCTAACGAGAAAGCTGCTCCAGTAATAATAGTAATATTCATTACTTGGTGTCGGTGTAGAGGAACGAGGAGTACGGAGGACATGAAACCGGGGCGCGGTTGTAACATCTGCTTTAAACGTGTAACTCGCCGCGCGATTATCAGTAATGTTGATGCGACCGGCGCCGTAATGGCACGCGGTTTGCGCTTTCGTGGAAACAGTTATCCTGCAAGTTTAATACAGCGTCATCGATGCGCGAACATTGGTCTCGATATTACTTTTTTCGTCATAACGAAATATAAAAAGAAAAAGTACTTAGAATATATTATACATATCTAATTTACTGTAAGTGACGTTAGCATACTATACTAACATTGTTAATTTCGGTAAGCGTTTTAATTAAAAAATGCTACTGTATAATCTTTCTTTAAAGAGTGATGTGCTATTTCTATGAGATAAAAAAATAATTACGTTACTTCATGCATGTAGGTAGCCTTGGCCATAAGTATAAAGACTTCTCAATTTATTGCAATTTCTTGGAAAAGATGATAAAGTAATAAAGACTACAAAGGAGGATATATAGAACAAAATATTAAAATTATAATAAAAATAAATATTATTTTTCAATAAAACTATTTTTTAATTATTATATTTAATATTTATTTTTTGTTTATGGATATAGAATGTTTATGTCAATTTATGAGTGTTACTTATGGCTAAGACTGTACTATAGAAATGAAATAAAACTAATGGCTTATTAGTATTATTAAAATTATTATTAAAAAAATTAGCGATTTACTAATGCACCTATTCTACATTTGTTGTTCCTCTTATTCCGTATATAATTTGCCGTTATGTTTCGCATTTCATTCTGTAATTTCGATGAGGAACATATGATGAGCATTGAGAACAGAAAGCAGCTTCGCTTATCGATTGCACACGTTGTATTCTGGCCTTATCTCGGAGCGCGAAATTAAAGTCAAGGCCCAGCGTGGCGTTTTCGTTTCCATGCACCGAAAAATGGGTCGCAGGTATAATGCATGTGCGACTGAAATTTTCAAATCGCGCGACATCGGAGCGGGTCACATGGAGCTATTCACGGAATTGTTCGCCATTGAATAAGCGGTACTCTCCTAAATATTCATTACGACAGTTTGTGTTAAAATTAGCTTGGCGTGAAATTAATTCAGTTTCATTCTCCCAAAGTGATTTATACAGGTTATCGGCAAGGCAAAATTTGGAATCGTTCGTAATTGTCTCGTCGTTTGTTAATAAACATGTTAAACATAATGGGCTATTAGATTATTTAATTTCAAATGTATAAATGTAGAATGAATGTATGAAAATGAAAATGAAAATGTAAACGTTTAATCTTTAAACGCTTTTTGGATGTGGCATATCCAACCTTTTTCCAATGCTTTTCCAAAATGCGTTTTCCATTGCTTATAACTTTTTTATTTATAAAGATATATTTGCTTAGTATCGTTATATTTCTTAATGTCCGATACTGCAATCGGAAAAATTATTGTTTTATCTAATTTCCTTTTCATTTTTATGAAAGTACTAAATTATCGAATTGGATTGAGTATGCCAAGATATTGTTCTCGTAGTGCAGCATTTACGAGTTAATATCTATCTCATTATACACAACAATATATAATATATACTACTAAAAAATGACGTTCACGTAGTCTATTCGTTGGATTGTTTACGTATTACATAACTTGACTACGAAATTGAATTCTGTGTTGTGCAGAACGATATTTAATCTCGAAAGAAGTCGCGAATTTCATGATCGAGATCATGGCGTGAAGGGAAGTTCCGAAGCGAATTGATGGATCGAGGTAAAAAGCGCTTTATGTTCAACATCGACCGGCCCTGCGGGACTCATTTCGAACTCGTTCGTGACACTTTTCTAGCTGTTGTGAAGTCCGTGAGCAAGCTTATTCGCGAATTAACCGCGAATCGATACGGTAAAACGTGTCTGTGTCCACTGTTACGCTCGTATCGTCGTTCGTATTTTTCGTCATAGCGCTGGTTGTTTTTCGCTGGCATGCTCGCCTCTGCGCATTTATGAGCATCTCATGTGCACCGTGGAAAAACATGATGACGCCTATAGTGTCGGCATTTCGGATTGGTATAACGGAAGCAACCCGTCTCGCAAAACATTGAATATGTTTCTTTGTTTGAATTCATTTTGCGTTGTGAATTATTCAGGACAACAAGTTGTAATCCTGTTGACTTCTGAGTATTTTTTTCAAAACATGTTTAGTCAATATTTTGCAAGTCTCGTAATCTTTAAACTTTATAAAAAAAATATGTTACCCTATTTTGCAATTAACCTATCAAATATTTCACCTATAATTAAACACTGTGATAATATTTTGGAAAGTTTAAAGCACATTTTAAATCGAGAAAAAAGCGTACTTGTTACAGGAACAAGCTGCCGCGGTTTATTGGATGACACCGCGTGATAACGTGAAAGTATTTTATTCGCGCCGGTAACACCAGTAACGGCGACATGCGGGCTGTACATTTTTTTTCCTCTTTCGTCGACATGGTAATAACGAAATTAGTTTCTGGCAATATATTATCGAAAATCCGGTAATGCGTGTCGAAAGCGAGCGATTCGACGAAAATGCTTTTTCAATTATTTTCGCGTGGCATGGAGTGCGTTCCATGTCATCGGTAAAATAAAATTTTGTCATCTAACTGGGTAGTGTGTCATCGGTTGAGTCTCGAATCACCGAGCGGTCATTGCACTGTCGGTAGCTCTGTCAATGAAGCGGTCCGAGTGCTCTAATTTCGATCAATTAATAAGAGACTGCGGCTGCCCGCCCAGGAAGAAGGGTCCATATTCCTTCTTCTAAGATTAAGTGAAATATGCAATGTATAAGGAAATGGATATTTAACATTAAAAGATGTAGTTAGAGAAGAATTGTTAATCTAAGAAAATTTTTTCTGCTATTTCATAAAGAATATTAGTTTTTTAATTAGTTGTATAATTTTTTAAATTAATTTACGTGTACTGTGTTTGTATCACTTTATTTGTTTTTAACACGCGCCTCAAGTTTTTATAGATTAATATATAGTCTCTACAAAACATTATAT
>NW_012130065.1:5220934-5232779 GCF_000143395.1 Atta cephalotes
ATATATATATATATATATATATATATATATATATTATATTTAATTAAATTTTTAAATATCCATTTTGGACACGTGCCGTATAATTTGTATAACTGCAACATGATTTCACGCAATTTGTCGCTTATTGAGCCGCACAATTTATTTGACCTACAAATACGATGCGACGCGGATAAAAGTTCGCGTGGACGACTGGAATCCACAGCCAGATATTCCCAATGTGATTTGCGTCAACGTCAATATACAAATGCATCGCAATGCGGTACTGTATTTAAATTTTATTATCTTAATGATGTCATGCAGTTTTATCTAATTTAAGATTTAAATGTCTAAAAAAATAAGAGTGTTATAAAAAATATAAACAAGTCAGTAATATTTATTCAAAATAATAATATTAGTTTTTATCATGTTAGAGAATGTTAGATAGTTATCTAACAATATTACTACATAGATAGATAAATAGATATAATATGGAAGTAAAGAGAGAACTTAAAGAGAAGAAAAACCGCCGAATTTTTATTCATGTCGTATAGTGTCTATACGAAACGTCGATAATTCTCGCTATCGATCGTCTCACCGGATGCAGTCTTATAAGCCTTTTAGATTACGTGGTTCCCCTCGTTGCATTGCACCGAATGCAGCCTCCCCCCCTCCTATCCACTCACCCCGTTTGCCCTAACGATTTATCAACCTCATCTCCCTCTCTTCGTCTCTCTCTCGTCCCCTTTCATCCTCCATCCTTCGTCTCCCTGGCTCTCTTCTACACGGACTTTAATGCCGTTTTGCAATTTCAACCTCATTTTTGCGCATTGTTATCACCTCAAGCAAACAGTGATAATACGCATCGACCTTATCAGGCCGCAGTGCTTATCGGTGTGCGCATATTTTTTCAGGCCATTCAATCATTTTCGCAAGAACCCGCGCGTTGCACCGCGCCTTTGTACGATTAAGCGCAAAAATGTAAAAACTGTCGCAACTCATTTTGACATGACGTGTCACATCTTCGTTTTTTCTGTCTCAGTTCTTCTCCTCTTTCCTCTCTCTCTTTCTCTCTCTCTCTCTCTCTCTCTCTCTCGCTCCAGTAATGCGAGTTCAATGATTTTTTTTCGATGTCATCTCCTTACATGTTGCTTGTAAATTCATTCAAGACGAATTAAACTGTTTTAATTGATAAGAACAAAAGCAAAAAGTTTTTTTCTTTCAATATCAAATGATTTTTCTTTTTGAATGGTAGAAGCACAAGAATGGTTAAAGGCTCGTTTTAGATGTTTTTATGAAGAAGTTAATTAGAAGAAATTTATTAGTATATATTATATGTTCAAGTTATCATATGTTGACATTTATCAAAATTATTCACAAGAACATTCGTGAAGTTAAACTGGGATTACTATTACTGCAGTGCGAGCACGACGTTCGCCAACAGGTGGTCCCCCATAATATGCACAAATCGATTTTACTGAAACGTGACATAACAAATTTATATGATTCTGTTTGCGTCGAAGCTGATTAGTCGATGAATTCAAATTTTGCATTAGTAATTATATGCTTCGTCTTAATCATGATAATGTAGCCAACTCATAAATACACATAAATATTTGCAAATGCGTATAAATATTTGTGTTTACAAGACTGCAATGCGTACAAATGCATATAATTTCGGCTATTAATATTATCGGAAAATTGTTATTTATTTTATTGGATTTCAATTATTTTATGTTTAATGTATCTTACAAAAAGATTGGCGAATCATCCGTAAGGATTCACAGATAAAAAATTCTTATATGCAAAGTTTTAATTGGTAATTTTGAAAACTAAAATGCAGGACATTCCGCGCGCCTGCTTTAGTACAAAGAGATCATATAGTGTGCTTGTTGGCGGGCAGATAAAGGCAACATGTTGCACATAGCCGCATCGTTTTCACTTTGAGCGTCGTCCTGAAAACCATCGAATTACGCGACCATTTCTCCCGGTGGCCTGTCGACAAGCTTAGCGATTAGATTTCTACTAGAAAATGTTACATTATGCCAATTTGTCGCGCTTCCTTTCTTAACGAGAATTTTTTCTCAGAGGCGCCGAGAGATTTTCTCAGTCATGCGCGTGCATGTCTTTAGAGCATCCACTGGCATTTCTTCCGTTTTAATAGTTCTTACAAGATGTAGCGTGCTGAAAGAGAGAGAGATAGAAATGAAGACGCATTTCTCAGTCTGCCGCCAGCTAACTTATTGCACCGGCAGCAACCTGTTCCGGTAATGCCAGTCGTTTGTACTTCGTATAAAGACGCAAACGAGCATTTACGAGTGAAAGTAGTTTACGAATCTCCGTACTTTTGAGGCTTCCTACACCAATAATCTCAACTGCTAACCTGAAATTTTGTATGCTCGCGAAATCATTCACCTGTTTACTGGCCTCATGCAGATCTTAGCCTTTCCTTTGAAATTTCCCGTAATGATACGCACGTTTACATCGTGAGCCGTTAAAAATTACGCACCGCTTCATTATACGCGCACTTCTCGCGCTCTCTGCTTTTTCTATTTCTTATTGCACGGTCAGCACAATGATAATTCGAGCTTCTCCTTTCTCTCTTTCTCATATATTAACATTAAGATGAAACTATTGTCGGGTTTGAAAGTATGCACTGATGATCACGAAAGTGCACAGAATGATCATGAAAAATGCTTGCTGCAGCCTTTATGCACATCATGAATAATTACATCAACAGTTATGTCGCGATGTTATCTATACTTTGACACATAATTCAATCAATCTGTTCTGCGAGCTAGAATCTAACACAATGTACATACATAGAAGCGGCATAAAAAAGCAGCAGAGTATTGTATTTTATGTATGTATTGAGAAAGATATGATTTTCTTTTACATGAAAAGAATGATTTTGTTGACGTAACTAAAAATTTAGTTATTAAATTTAGATACTAAAATAATATTGTTAAATCATTAAAATAATTATGTAGGACGCTTGAGCATTGATAAAGTTGCAAAAACTTAACGTTCTAAGAACCAATTTGAGCGTTCTATATAATTATTTTGATGGTTCAAATAAAATTATCTTCAAATCTGCATCTAACTAAATGTTTGGATTTTATATAGACTTTAGCAAACCATTCTTTCCATAGTAAAAGTTTAAACGGAGTTTCTGAAGTCCTTGAGTTTACCTATCTGAATTAATCATCGAGTGTCACAGATGGGTTCTAATAGTCAACGAATGATTTCTTCTGGGATATAAATGAAAGTCTTAAAGTTGCGATATTAATTTTTTTGTAAGCAATATAATAAAATTGTCTTTTATATATTTACATTATATGATTATATTTTAATTATTTTTATTATACTCGTAGAGCTTAAAGTTAAATTTTTTAGTAATTATAGTTAAAATTCCTGCTGTTTCTATTTATTTATATATCATCTAATTATTTATTATTTATTATTATATCATCTAATTATTTATTATTTTGTATAATACATATTGTACAAAATTATATAAATATATAATTATATAAAGATCTTATTTAAGTTTTAAAAACAAATAATGCACACTCGAAAGATTGATGACGTACCTACATCTCTACTACATTATCAGCTTTTTTCTTGAGATAGATAAGCTCTTTATCTGTCGTAAGAATTGATATCGTCAAATCCATGTGTTACCAATGCAATTTCTTGTTGCTATTGCGTGAGTAAGAAATTTCGCGAAGTAAGGAACAAATTAATATTAGAATTGCTATAGTTATAATCATATATAAAATCACATCTCGCTGATCTTTTCAGAAACTTATATTCGATTGAAGGTCATACTATTTTTCATACGTATGAACAATAAATTGTACTGCTAATTAAAAATAAAGTCATCGCCTATATTCAAGTATCACAATTCCCAAGGAAATACACGCGTCGTCCGTGAATGAGGTAGCAGCTGAAGCCGTTAATCGAGCATCCCTCGCGAGCGCGTCTCCTCGTCATGATATATTTGTTTTCCTCGTTATCTCACTCGTCATCGTTGTCGCCGTTCTTCTCCTTCGTCGGAGCAAATCGCTACGTCCCTGCGGACACCGCTGATCTCATGAAAACTTGGGTTTTACGTAATAAGATGGACGCGCCAGTTTCCGTATGCCTTTCACGCGGCAAGGCCGCAGAAGCACGCCGAGTCGCCGTGGGATCATAAGGGCGCGTTTACGCGCGCCCGATTCCGCGTGTAAGTGCCCCTAGACGTAGTACATGCACGTGTGTGTGTATGCGTGTGCACGCGTACGCGAACACAGTCACATATGCAGCCGATGTAAAATGCCGCATGTAGGTAGACGTCTCAGTGTCTCCCAACTCAACTTCAAATGAACCGATACGTCTGACTAAGTACGAAATTTTCATACATCCTCTGATGTAAGTTACACACGGGATATGAGAATGTAGTGAGATTGCAGCGTGAGTAAAAACAATGTATGACTTCGAGATCGATAGAATGAGTCAGAATTGCGCAAATCGCTGTTGCACGGGGATAATGATACCGGCGATCGTGACGATCGTATTATATATCTGGTAATAATCATTGCCGTGTTGATCCCGCGAGAATAATAATCTTGTTCCGTAAGTATGGCGGACATAGGCGCGCGATGCAATAACGACTGCAAGCTCGATACCGTTATGCGAAAGTGATTCCTCGCCGCTATTGCCATCGGTTACGTCGTAGAAGTGTTACAGATCGCGAATCAGTATTCATGTTGCGTGTGTAACGCTAAATGCCATTGTCCGATTCTTATCTCGTATTGACATTGTATATATTTAGCGGTAATGCTAATGTTATGCGATATGAACAAGCATTCAGAACAATTACATGATCAATATGAGAGGACATAAATAAAATTTTGATGCGCGCCTATATAAATCAAATATAGAAAGATTTAATTGCATCGTATTATTCGGCTGTCTATATTAAAGCTCTTTGTTAATAAAAGTAGCATAAAAGCCATGTTGGATTTAATAATCATATTGTATTAAAGAATTAAGCGCTTATTAATATAATAGACCAATTAGGTTCAAGATGGCGGTCGAAATAGCTAATAGAAAAACGCAATAGGAAGATGTGGTGTAAGCATACGTTCAGATGAAAGAAATGCGCCATGACTTTCATTAATATATAGAGCAATCTTTAGTCTGCACAAGTTTGCGATCACAAAGTGGTCGAAGTTCTAATTCGACGATCGCCAAAAATTTCAGCGTAGATCCGCAAGAAACGGGGTAAAAAGGACGTTGGGAAACTCTGGCCGCAACTATCCCGATCTCTGTTAGTTCCGCGAGCAGAGACCATGAACCGATCGTGGGAGCCTGTACAGCTGAATGTTAGACATATACCGAAGCTAAGAAATGCCTAAGAGCGCCGACTCGCTCCTTCTCACTCTCTTTTTCTCTATCTCTCTTTCCCTTCCTTCCTTCATCCTCTTTTTCTATCACTATCTTTTTCTCCGTTTTTCGTTCATTTTATCTCCGTCTGACTTCACAGTTTTATTCTTAGATCTTTCTCGCCGACATCGACAGTCGCGTTTTCAAATCGAAGCCTCTTACTTTCATACCGATGCATCCTATTTGTCCGTGCCTGGCACCTGGTGAACCGATTACGCAGATCGGATTGTACGGTCATATGATGGAAGCGACTCCGGTGCACGTGCTCGGAAACCCGATCGGGAATCGGAACATTGCCATCTCTCAATATCCAAACTATGCTACATCTTTTAACTATATCGACATGGTATGTCTCGATTCGATCAGTACTCGTTGCACTGATATTTTGATGTTCAGCAATCTTACGGAATTGAGAAATATCGCATAGAATACGCTAATGCAAGGAGAATTTCAGATATTTAATTAATCCTTGAAATTATAATTATATTTATATCGCTATTATTATATTTATGTTTATATAATTATATAATTATATATAAATATATAAATATAATTATATATAAATATATATAAATATAATAAAATATTATATATAAATATAATTATATAATTATATAATTATATTTATATAATTATTTATATATCGCAATACATTATTATTACGAAGAAAAACGAGCTAGAGCGAGAGCGAGAGAGAAAGAGAGAGAGAGAGAGAGAGAGAGAGAGAGAGAGAGAGAGAGAGAAGAAAGAGGGAGATAGAGAGATATCATCTTTCTGCTCTCTTCGAAAAATTATCGAGATTTCCCAATGAGAATTTTAATTTTCTTTTTATTTAGCTAAGACTAAATATTTTGTTTATAAAATATGCTATGACATTTGCCGTACGCATATGTGATTCACGATATTTAATAATTTTATACGGCCGTGACATCCTCTCTCCCATTATATTATCGCCTTGCACGAATACATGGGAAAATCTTTAATATCGCGTGCATGATTCTTTATCCTTTAGTGCCACGATGTCATTCTACCGAGACGAATGTTCTCTCTCTTTCTCTCTCTCCTTCTATATAATGATTTACCTCTATAGATATATTATATAATATTTATATATGAGTTCTCTATAAATTATCGTATCTTGTAGCATTAATAAACATATATTTCTCGGAATTTATGTCTAATAAGATTGAAACTCGTGAAAATGACTGACTACTGACCTAGCGAGCCGGCACCATGAAAATAATCTAGAGTGCAAAGGTACAACTAGCTTTCGCTTTCATAGAAGGACGTACGCGTATCATAGTATTACATTAAAGTCGTAAATGTAAGGCAGAAATTTATTGCAGTCGTCGTTACGTTGCTAATGGCGCTTTGCAAGGTATAACGATTTCGCGATCGAGACTTTGTCCCGTCGATCTTTCGTATATCATTAATTTACAACATGCTGCGCTTAATGCGCGAGTTGTAGAAATCACGCGATGTCTCTCAAACTTACCATACGCGGCATGTACAGGAGATATAAAACGCATATCGCGCGCTCGCGCGCTCGCGACAGTGAGATTTATTCATAGCGGAAAGGTTAATCGCGAGCGCGCGCAGGATCGTGCGTTGGGTTGACCCTTGACATCGTGTTTCGTCGCAGTAGTTCTTACAGCGTTATAAATGACTCGAAAGTTTTCGATTAACGTTACAACAGAACTATACTGTCACGCTGGCTATGCGTGGCAGCAGCGTCAAAATGGAGGAGTATAAAATGGAAAATTGTGGTGTCAACCACGACGTTGTGTTATTTCAAGTAATCATATAAATGAAAAAATATATAATATGTATTTTTATTGCGAAAGTAACAAGGGATCGCATTTTTCGCGGTATTCGCGGAGATTTGTAGTTCCTAACGCGATTTACGCGGTTTAAACCGTCGATCAAGCGAAGGCGAAGCGAAACGTTAGGAACGGTGGATGCAGATTCCTCGAGCATTCTCAGGCTACCTTGAAGGATCTCTGCGCTGAGGAAACGGTCCCTTGACTTTTCGTCGAGCCGCTGATTCCTTCGTGAACGAACGATCGAACGAATGCCTCTTACTTTCGTGCCGATCGCATGGCACGGCGTTTCCATTCACGTTTCCATTCACCGGCTGTCAAGAGTTACGATGTTAACTCTTTCATCGACGATTACGTTATTAACACTTGCCAACGAGGCTTGCATCGCGGCGTTCAAGTGCAGTAAGAACCTTGCTTCGTTCCTTGTTGTTTTCTTTCGAAATATTTTTCGTTGAATTCCAGAAAGAGAATATATGAGATAAAGAATTATTATAGTAGATATAGAGATGTGTCAATGAAAAGTTCGCAGTAAATGAATTATAGATCCTTCGAAAATATTGCAATATTTTATAAAAGTTTTTAAACAAATATGATTTATAATAATTATGATTTATAATAAAAAGTAGAAAATTATAAAACGATTAGAAAATGTTTTTTATGAAAAGAATGATTTAATACCTAAAAGTTTAACTGGATACAGTTCTAAGAGTAATTTTGTTGAACTATCAAATAACTACGCTCAAGCTGATTGCTAGAATATTAAAACTATTTGAAGCATGTTTGAATTTCCTATATAATTATTTTTATAGTTTAAAATTATTTTCAAAACTGTATCTAACTAAATTTTTATTTCAGCAAAATTATTCTTTCTGAACTTAATTGTAAATGTGTAATATTGTAGTTAACTATTGTTTGTTCATTAGATTCTTTGATAAATTACAATTGGTTTTTTCCTGATAAGATGCGAATGTTATCTTTTTAATCTCATATGTTCCTCCGCACATTCTTGCTTATTCCATTTCAATTTACTCCAATGACCAGAAAGCGATCACGCTCTTCTTCTCAATCACGTTTTTGAGAGTCAATTTTTAGATCTAATTTGATTCGAGCCCTCAGAGCTCTGTTCACTAGCCATTACTATCCGCAATTATCTACTCTTCAAACGTGCCATTGTTCACCGGTCGCCATTGAGCTTCGGTATCCCACGAGATGGGCAGAGATAGGCATAGATGGGCAGGAGCCAGGCGTCGTCCCGCCCGCGTTTTGGATTATCCCGACACAGACCTTTCTCTCTTGAGCGAGCAGCACGGACATGACGAGCTGATCGAGCGCCAACCTTCGACGGTAATTTTTTCGATCGATCGCGAGGAATGCCGATTGTAAATCGAACGTCGCGTGTACTTCATGAGCCTGCGATCAAGCAACGATGGGCCATACGCGATGTGAGCGAATCTTTCCACGGAAATTCTGCGCACCGCGCCAAAGAAAAGCGAAATACTGGTAAAAGCGGGTCACCCGCTTGCACCCACCAATCCGTCTGCAAATCGCTTAATGAACTATTGGCAAGACGAACTGTTAGATGCGTTAACGAGAATATCGTTATTCGATTACAAAGACTTTGCATCGTTCAGTAGTAAGTAGTTGTTCACACGCAATTGTTATAGAGATAATAAAAAAGATTTGTTAAATTATTTGTTAAAATGAAATCGTCGCGTAGAAGAATTTGTTATTGTATACAAATTAATTAATAAGAAGAATTTTGCTTGATCGATTTTGTACACGAAAAATTGAAATATCTAAAAATTTAACTAGATACAGATCTGAAAATAATTTTGTTGGATTTGTTGAATCAAAATAATTACTTAGAAATCTCAATTAGCATGAATAACAATAGCTTCAAAAAGTTTTGATATAGCAACTAGTTTGAGCGTTTTACATAATTATTTTGATGGCCTAACAAAATTTTTTTATATCTATAGCTAAATTTTTAAATACTTCAGTAATTCATAATATTCTGTTTGTATACAACATGATGAGAAATTTCACATAGGCATATTTTCAATCTTTTATATTTTTAAAATTATACTTTTCTCTTAGCGTATTATAAAGACAATTTAAGTAATAAAGATAGGAATATGTTTTAATATGATACGATTTTGTATATTTCTTTTTATTTCAAGGCCACTGAAACGCATAAAACTCGATCAACACTGTATTACATGCATAAATCACTTAATAAACTGTCAGTAGCATGGGAACAGTAATGATACCGGTCAGAATGGATCATGTGTGCTCGAGTATCATATCGTCAACAGAATTTACGTACATAACCGTTTTGTGGTGTGAACATTACCTATTCTGCACCTGCGCGTCCGATGCGATGGATCGATCGCAGGATAGAGGGAACCGATATTTCCTGCGATATTACGATCGAGATATGCCTCGGTGGTGCGCGTTAATGGATTGACGACGGGCTAATTCAGTCGTGTCTCCGTGTGATTAGTCCGATTTTGCCGAAACCGATCTGCCCTGCGGTAGTAGATACCCAAACTGTACATATTCGCTTTATGATCTGAGATAACGATCTTTCGAAATCCTATATGGGATAGCAGGTGTTAAATTATTAGTCATTATTAGCATTGAAATATATCGGGGTTTGACAGAGAATACGGATCAAACTGTAAATACATCAATGTAAACCATTAGTAACATTAAATCCTGTACAATGCCAAGATTTTGCTGAAGTAATTAAAATTTTTAGCTTGATACAATCTGAAAATAATATTCTTTAAATAATAATAATAACTATGACGCTAAAACTGGTTGCTTTTGCAACATTGTTCATTTTGAGATTTCTACAAAATTATTTTAATGGCCCAATAAAATTATTTTTAAATTTATATTTAGCTAAATTTTTACATTGTGAAAAAATGTACTAAACTTCAATAAATATTTATTTAAATAGTGCTAACTAAACATTCACTTATAATAAATAAATATTTACTTCAAAAAAATATAAATAAATAAAATAATGAACAAATATCTATTAAAAAGAAATAATAGATTAATCAAATTAATAATTAAATAAATGTATCATTGTATTTTTTTAGTAAATACTTAGTTGACAATATTCAAAGGATTTATTAAAATTTATTACATTTTTTTCAGTAGAAAACTTCAGCAAAATCGTTATTTTCCATGTATTAAAGCGGATTTGAATCTCATATTTCGAGAAATAATATTATTATGTTTCTCTTTCTTTCCAATAACATAAAATTTTTATTAGTAAAACTTTGCAGGATTCATTTTGAATAAACATCATCAGTTCTTTTGATAAATCTTTTGTTGAACAGATGTTTAAAATGATGTCTTAGATATCATCGATATTCTTTGTTGTCTAAAATTTATCAATAAAATATAAAAAATCGTATATTCGAATTTCATGCAGACCAAGGAAATGTCGGCAAGCGTATCATCAATACCATCTGACGTTCCATGTGCTCTTTGCTCGAGCAAAGCTTGCGGATCGGCGTTACAGTAGAGCACAGGATCCATCACGTTTGTATATAATTTCGTTATGTTTTTTCTGTTTCCATCACGAAACCGCTGAACAGCGCTAACATAAGGGAAACTCGCACGTGGGAAACGGATGCGACCTCGGCACTTTTGACCGGTCGGACAATACCGGTTATGAAAGACCGTAAACGTAATTCGCATTGTCGACGACGAACGAAAATTCACGATGGCGTGAGTGCCGATACTTACACGTCCATCACTCTGGGTGTCGTACTAGTCACGAGTTCCAAGCGCCGTCAACCTGCAGCTGAAAGTATTCGGGGCAACGCGCGAGCAAGGTTCGAATAAATTACTCAATAAGAAAAAAAGCAGAAAGTGATATCGATTGCGGCGATCACGCGAATAGCTAAATTTAGTTTGTATGAACAAATCTAGCAAATCAGAGCATTCCCCCATTATTTAACATTTCATTTGCCTAACGAGACACTTATCGAAGCGAATGTGGCTATAAATATTCTTCTGTATAATCACGTTCCGAATATATAAACATGATTTACGGCGTATACCATGCTTCATTAAAAAGGAATGGTTGCTGCTACGTGAAAACTGTACGCGCAGATAGTCGCCTTCGTCGCCTCGCGATTTTCTTGCTCGTCGCTCGGAGATAACGCGCTTTGCACGCGACAACGCGGGTCACCGGCCTCCTCGAGGTGGTGCACTCGTTATTTACCGGCTAGAAATCTCCCTATTTCGTTCTCCTGTTTGCGAGAGAACAATGGAAGGAGACTTGAATTATCGTCGATGTGACTGCTACGACGAATTACGTATTTGTCGGATGAAATGATTCCGGATTTCTTATTTTGAATTCATCCCTCTGTAAGAAGATATAATGAAATATATTGCAAAATATATAAAAATGAGCTACAATTAAAAAAATAAACACGAAGAGAGATTGATTGAATCGCTATTTATTTGGTATTTTGATACATAGTTTTTCAAGCTTTGTCAAATATATTATTCAAAAAATAATATATATATATTAAGAGAGAGAGAGAGAGAGAGAGAGAGAGAGAGAGAGGAGGGGTAGGGGGGGTACGGGGGGT
>NW_012130065.1:5232799-5240440 GCF_000143395.1 Atta cephalotes
AGANAGAGAGNAGANAGAGAGAGAGAGGAGGGGGAGGGGGTAGGTAACGTAATATAATAATATAGTNTATATATATATATATATATATATATATATATATATATATACATTCATTAATAAAAAGTTATCTATGTTTTCGCTATTATTGAATTACGATTAGAAATATATGATTTATATATTTGTACAATATAGGAATTAGTGTTACTAAATTCCATTAAATATATTGTAATAATAATATATAAAGTATTAAAAAAAAACTTATCATTATAATTATTGTTACTTATGACTTGTACAGGCATAACTCGTAAAACAAAGAATATTTCGGTTCTTCGAATATGAAAAAAAGCATAAATATTAAATGTAAATTAAATTTTGCGATATTTGTCAGTATAGCATGAAATATGTGATCAAGTTGTGCGTATAGGTATAATAAAAATCAATGAGAAATATTTTTCAGAGAATTCGCTTTGGATTTAGGAAGACGTTTTCGTTGAGTAGAGAGGAATAGAAGATGGAATAGAAATTTATCTCTAACGAAACGGTATCGCTATCAGGCATTTTGCACGTCCTGCATTGAGGTACAAGGGAACCCTTATGCTAGGCGAACGATGGAGAAACATGGACAGGAGAGGAAAGCGAGTAAGAGAAGAGGAACGATCATAAACGGTGCATTGTGCCAATAACTCGTCATTGAGGAAATTAGATTTTGGCCAAAAATTTATAAGAGGCTGCTTCTGTTTATCATACGCGTTTGAAGTTATTATCTAATTTTACTTCTATGATATAAGATACACAAAGGAAGAAAATTTACATTTTCCACATTCATGATTTACGTTAAACTCAAAGAATATATCTCTCTCATACAAATAGATTTAAATAATTTTTATTTAGATGTTTTTATTTTATAATATAAAATTGAAATAAGTATTAATTACTATTTGCCAAGTTTTCTGCTCTGAAAATAATGTACCATTTAAAACACAGAATAAGATTAATACGCTTTCTAACGCAATGTCGAAGAAAATTAGAGAATACGTGTTTTGCTTCGCACTCAGAATTCTATCGATAGACGAGGTCGAGAAAAATGTGACTTGCTCGCACCCGAAACACGATAATACATTCGTACGCTAATTAATGCCCGAGATAAGATGAAATTGCAGCGGAATTGGTTACATCGTTGCCCGATTTCACATATTTTTCTACGTCAGCGATAAGTACTTCTAAGCGATACATACTATTTTCTTTTTTATATGGGATTATATAAAGAGATGTAGAATCATCAATTAATATTGATTAATAATTAATTAATATTGAAAATAAAGATCTTGATTTCTAAATATTTTTTTATTAAATTGAATTATTTTAAATTATATCTTTATATCTATGTTTTGTAGATTTCTAATTATTTTTATTATTATAAATTACAATTATAAATCGATAATTCCGTTTTTACGATTTCTTCACTTAAATTTTGTTTGAATAAAAGATATTATAATAGTATTTATCTTCAGAAAATTATCTAAAGTAAGAAGTGATGTCAAGTAAGATACAGAATTTCATCTTATCTGGAAAATTATGACCAATCGACAATACCTGTTCACCGTTACTATCATTTCCACTAGATTACGAGTGACTTAGTGAGCGTTTCTAATTTTTAAACGGTGCTTTTTTATAACAATCATGACAGTTGCAAGACGAACTTCACCTTCTACAAGAATGAGCTGCACGTGCAACGGCTCAAGCTTTTTCAACGATAAAGCGACCCTCACAAACAAACTCGTTCAAGGTCTGTGTTCGAGTGTGCTTCAAATATTTTTCGCGGCACGCGTAACCCTGAGAATCACGCACGTTGGATGACCGACTACGTGGAAGAGCGTCTGATCCGATAAAAACGACGGTCTCGAACGAGTTCGACGATCACTGCAATGGCGAGTGCACGATTCTTACGTTCACGTTGTCGGACGAGTTTTGTCGAGCATGAAATCAGTTTTCTTTATGCGAAACAGGGTGATAAGAGTTTACAAGTAACGCCTGTCCATGTGAAGATTAAATTTTACTCTTTGATGAGATTGTAAAACTTCATACATTTTTAGTGCCTTCAGCATAATACTGCTTTGAATTCCAATTCGAAAATAATTTTATTTCCTCAAAGAAATAAAAGTACAGATTTTTTTTCTAATAGTTAAATGCATATTGCAGAGAATATTGTAAATGGTCAATTATTTTTTAAAGTATGTCGGCACGTACGTGATATACTGGCGACTCTATATCTGGAAGGCTCACCCGTGTCGTTTTGTCGAGCTGAAAACAGGTTTTGCCATGCTGTATCTGGACCGATCGGCAATCTAGAGTGCCGGCGAGCAAATTACTTCAATTATTATTAACGAAATTACTCGATCGCTCTTACAGAGGCGAGACTCGCGCGCGAAATAGTTGGACGGTTAAAAAGAATCGGTCAGTTAGTAATAATAAACGATGAATGGTGGACGTTCGATTTATATCGACGATTTGCATGCGCCCGTTTTTTTTTCTGCGTGTCCACGTACGTGAATATGTTATTTGCACCAATGAAATTTCGTAAATGCATCTCGCATTAGACATTTTCAGATAGCATAATTATTGCGATAAGGCTTATCTCGTGCGCACAAACGCTACCCTCCCGCGTCGCCCAATAGCGCGGCCAGATAAAGCTTGTTTTTAACAAATTAATCTTTTTCTTTCATGCTACTTGCGACGCGAGAAAAATTCCTATCTTTGCTCTCCGCTCTTCTTTGTCGATTTCAGAACTTTCGATAATATCATCGCTGTGTCTTCGCGAAGAAATTTTGCTTTTGATTGCGCTTAAAATGTGATCCAAGAATGTAGTTTGATAAAAAATTAGAACGACAATAAAAATAAAATGTTGAACATGAACTATATTTAAAGTATAAAAAATGGAAACGCAGTTTCGAGTAAGTCATGATAAGCCACAATAAGGACCCTACATTGAGTAATTATACAAAAAAAAATGTAATTCACGTGAACATTTCTAAAGACCCATATTTCTAAAAGATTTTAACGTAGAAAAAATTAACGGAGAAGAAGCAAAATAGGTGCAACAATGAATAATTAAGAAATACAGTTAATTAAATTTTACGATTATTTTATAATTGATTTTATAAATGAAATAAATATTTATAATAATATTTTTAAAAATATTTATGATAATTGTTAGCTTTATTGTGATTATGATGTTTATACAATGTTTTATTTATAATATCATGCAACGAGGAGACAATCGAATAAATCTGTATTTACCGCGAGTCTCCTTATTGGCAAGTTTCTCGGTAACTCCTAGGGAAGCTTATTGTCGTACCGCATTAAATCAAATGCGTGTTGAATTTATTATAGATGTTTATTAAAATATAACATACTGTATCATTAACAGTAAAACAATTAATGCGAACTAAGTCAATGCGATTGTACAACTCTGGGATTCTTCGTTACGTGAAAAGCTTAGAATATATTAAATTTTTCTAAATCGTTGCTCCCTCTCGACGTTATCTCTATTTCTTTACTAGGAATAATCAAGATACGTAAATATCTAAACGCAATTTTTTATGGAAAAACGCCATTAGAAAATCCACGCGATAAACGTTAAATATGTTTATCATGTTTAAACGTACAAACTTACAAGTGGCTACGATCCGCCCTCATAATCGAGCATCTGTCTTATTTGTTTCCTGGAAGAAATAAAACAAGGGAGGGAAAGGCTATCATATGAAGACTTATTTCCCAGAATCATTGGGCAACGGAAAGTCGCAAATTGCACGACGACTAGCAATCTGCGAGCGTTGCTCTTCTGCTCCTTCGACGATCCCCTTCGACGACGCCACGATCCTTTCAATGCGGAAGTTCGCCATGTATTATTCGAAAGAATTATCGCGATTCTTTCTCACAAAACCCCACGGATGACCCCGCATCGCATTTTAGATTAGCATTCCGCTTCGGGGACGCGCGGGGCAAACTGCTTCCATGCATAATCGCTCATACGCACCCGCCGTGCGTTTCCGGCGTAATTTCGCGCCCGTTTCCATAAATTACTTCGATTACAATATAATCCTCGTCAGGGAGAGAAGGGAATATTAACGGAATCGCAGCGGTAAATGAAGAATCGCACGCGGAATTACACGCACGCGGAAAATCGCGTAAACGCGGGTAACGTTCCGTTCGCGATTAATATGGCGCGAACAGTTCAAGACTTTCTCATTGCGGGGTGCTTTTATTAGTGGTTCTCCCTTGATCTCGGATCCGTTCTCCTAGTCGAAGTACGCATGCATTGCCGATGGTAAAATGTTATCTATGATCTATAAGTCAGGGGCGGATGATGACTTATCTTGACTCGAAGCCGATAACTTTTAGTAATCTCTGATGAAAAAAGCATAGCAAGAAAGTATAGATAGAAGTATTATTTATATTTTTACTACAATATTATTTTTTTTTAATACAATACGTTTTTATTTTTTGTTGTATAACATCTTTAATCCTAAAAATTAAACATTTTTTGATAAAATTATTTCGTACTTAGAAAGCTTAAACACAGAAAGAAAAAAAAATTATGTACGTTAATCCTATGTTATAACGGCAAAATTTCATTCAATTTGTAAATTTGTTTGCTATAAATATCAAACAAGTTTGACAATTTAGTTTTGTAGTTCCTTTCGCGTTTATAACAAATCTTTTCTCTCTGTGCAGTTTACAATCTTTAAAAGTTTTTAAGAAAATTATAATAAAAGTACAACAAATTTTACTGAAAAAAAATGTATCCTTTTCCATGTTTTCTGCAATATATGTAATTTTAAATATGTAATTTTAAATAATTACGGATAGATTTTCTGAAGTCTATTTCAGTGAGGTCTTTGAAAAATAACTTTTAGCGCTAACAGCTTCTATATAAATCCGTTCCTGTGAGCGGAACGTGCGGGCAAACGGTTGAGGGACGATTTTTCGCCCGCTCGGTGCTCTCTCACTCCGATCAAGTTAGTGTGCCCCCTTTCCTTGCTCTCTCTCGTTCTACGATGAGCGTAATTTTTTTCCTAGAACCTTGATTCGTACGAAGGCGCGACCTTAATTACTACACGCCCCGCTGAGAGGAACACGGCCGTCCCGCGATGGCTCTATTCCCCTTGTGCTTAGCACGTGGAAAATTCCGCGCGTGTGAGAAAGAAAATAAGATATAACTGTGCATAGAAGTCGTAAATATCATGAGGAAAGGGCTCGATCGCAGTTCGCTTAACATGTTTAGCGTTATTTTTTCTGTTTTGCTCGAAGACTTTATGCTAATATTTCGCTACAGGTTTTTCACAAACAATACAGTGCATGCAAAGTGTGAATCATTTTAAGAAGAATAACAACTATACAATTTTTTGATCTTGATAAGAAAGAAACTTGAAACAGTAGGTACAACGATTCTTAAATAAATACAGTGTTTCTTGAGCGGAATACCGGTCATAGTTTTCCCGTTTTAAAAAAAAGAGATAATTAAAATATCTAGTTATGTTTGTATAATAATTATATCTTTAATTATATCTTTAATTATAACTTTAATTATATCTTTAATTGAGGAATGATAATTTAATGATTTAAAATTTGCATACACGGAACAAAGAATTGCTGAATCTAACAAGGGAACATATCTAATTATTTCCTTCTAATTTTAATATTATAAGCTTTGGATATGTTTAAATATAGAAAAAATAAGAGATATGATTTTTTTTTAATAAGTACTGATTGTGAGTGTGTCTCATGTTAAGAAAATTACACCAAAATTACTTTTTTTAAAAAAGTAATAATAACCGAATCTTATGTTAAGAAAATGAAATCCTTTCTCAAAAAAAATCAGTTTTTTTTATCTTTCAGAGTGAATATCGTTTATAAATCATGAAAGAAATGTAATTAAGTTTGAAGTAAAATTTGAAAATAGTTTTAAGAGTATTTTATAATAATAATAAAATATCTTTTTAAGAGAAGATTTTATATAAAAAGAAAAAATATATAAAATAATCAAGTGCATAAAAAAGTCGAATATTACCTTTAATAAAATTCCTTTTAATAAAAAACGGATACGAAATAAATGCAACTAGTCAAGTATTTTATAACGCAAAACACATAAGATAGATTGAAAGTAACTAAAATAGTCACAACTGGATTATAGTAAAAGAACTTGATTTCGTCCGTCATAGATGACTTGTCCGTCGTCTCTCTCTCTCTCTCTCTCTCTCTCTCTTTCTCTCTCCCCCTTCCTCCCTCATTCTATTTCTGTTTATCTCAGATACATTGATAATTACATGTATATGCATTGATGTGTGGCGACTCGCTATCAGATGTCCAACAGAACTCGCTTGGATTCTTGTGAGCATTACAGCCACACGAATTCCATTGAAATAGGACCTCGATCTAAAATTCTTCCAGGTCTAAGGCAGGTTTCCACTACATCGTCTTATTGATGAATCAATAGTGGGGAACGAAACGCTGGAGAAGTTAAAAATGTTCACTTATATTGCTAATTTTAATCTAATATTAATTGAATGAAGACATTGAAAGACAGCTTAATGGACAAAACGCTTTACATGTATGTATGATTATACGTACGACTAAAAAAAAATTTGAAAATCTGAAATAGTTCTTTTTCGGGACTCGATCTCCAGATCTCGGTATCGGCTGCAATTTTTGCGGACTGGCGCAATCGAAAGATATCTATATAATAAAAATGTTTTTAGATTTTTGATTATGGTTTTAGTTTCTGAGTAATTTTAATCTAAAATTTGTTGATGTCAAAATTTGCTTGATAAAAAAATAAAACATTAAAAAGACTTTTTTAAAATTATTATTACTAAAATATTATTAAAACTATTCAACTTTTACTTTAATTAATATCTTTCATGATTGAGATAATATTCACTTTGTAAACAAAAAATTGATTTTTTGGGAAGGATGTCCTCTAACATTCATATACAAAAATTGTATCCGTTTATTTATATTTTAACATATCCGAAGCTTATTATAATCGAATATAAGTATGATGGCCAATATTGGCCATCATACTAAACAATTTTAACATTGTAACAATCAGTTTGAACGACATCCATAATTATTTTAACAGTTTAATATAAAATTATTTTCAAATCTGTATATATTTGCTAAATTTTATATACTTTAGTAAAATTATTCTTTTCATATAAATAATAAACTAGCGAAATTTTGACGATTGTTTGCTGCTTTAAAATCTAAGAGATCCGTGATATGTAATCATGACAGGCCTGCTGCGCGTCCTCGAGCGAAGTGTATCGAGGGATGACAAAGATCCTCGATAATATTTCGTCCACCGTGGCTTGCAAACACCGTGAAATACTGGAGGATTAGAAAGAGTGAAAAGGGAGCTTGCGTCGTTATTAAATCGCGGGAGATGATCTCAGTATCGTTGAAAACAAAGACTTTGGATCTAGGTTGGGAAGGTTGCGGAGAAAGCTAGGAAATAAAGAAAAAATAAAGAGGAAAGAGGGTGGTCTCCTGACTGTCATGACAACGGAAGCATGCTCATAGCGGAGTGTCTTCAGAATGGCTAGTTCAATTTATCGACGTCCTCTTCTCTCTCTCTCTCTC
>NW_012130065.1:5241307-5264826 GCF_000143395.1 Atta cephalotes
AGAGAGAGAGAGAGGAATTTATTATTATGTCCCAGGGCGCGCGATGCCCCCTCAGAACAATATGCTGTAGCCGCGAGAAATGAAAAAGTAGACGCGAGCGCGGTTGGGTAATTGGATAAAACTCATCGTGCATGCGAACGCGGCGCGACGCGGCGCGCCGCGACGGGAAAGCCCTCGAAACCGGAAGAAACGTCGTCGCGTTTCGCAGTGTGGCTAGGTTATTTCGCTGGGGCTAATTCTATATAGTTTTTTTCGCGGACGAGCGCATTCTATGCGATCAAGGGACGTAATTATGCGTCCAAATGTAAAGCGAAGTTATTAAGAGTCCGGGATTCGTGACGCATTCATTTTCGAGTCCGTGTTCATTTCGACTGTTGTATGTACACTACAGTCGAGAGATATTCACGATGTTTATCAAAACTCGCCGTCGATTTCAACCGTTTCCAACGAGGAAGAATCGGTGGTCGATAGAAAGCGGCATTGTTGCATTGAACGTCGATGGACGGAAACTACCACAAAGGATCTCGCTGAAATGGTACTATAACAGGTACAAATCTACTCCGATTTAGTTTATACAGTGTCAAATAATTCACTGTTTGCACGGATTACTTACATTAATTAAATGCTTTATGACATGGAGATTTAGTTGGGGTTGGGAGACTAGCCGAACGCAGAGTATGTGCTCCGAATAACCATTTGAATGTAACGTATTCTCGTGTTGCGATAACGAATCGGAATGTTGTTTTTGGACACGAACATTCGTAATTCGCCAAAAACGTATTTTCAATCTAGTGGACATCGCAGCACGCGGTCGCGACGAATGAAATGAACATTTGAAGCGTCATAGAGGCATCGATTGGATTAAAAATGTTCGTGAAATTGGACCGACTTGATTCGGAATTTGGGGCATGCACGCTGCTGTCGGTCCAACAATCTGCCAGAGCTGCTGCGTTCTCCTACAGAAATTTTACGCAAACTGGCAAATGATATCGATATCGGAGCTGTGTCTATAATGAAGCAAAATAAAAAATTAATTTTATCAGCTATCATTTACAATAGTTAATTGATGGTTCGAGTTATACGAGTCATTATATGGTTAAGAAATTCTTGAAAAGAACGTGATATGTTTAAAAACATTAATTAAATTTAGCGAAATAAGATTAAAAAATTCTGTTTTTAATCTATAGAGATCTTTATTATTTGTTTTTAATCTATTACGTGATTAGTAAAAAAATATTGAGAAAAATATTTTAGGTAGCTCGAGAAACTAATAAATTATTTATTTAATATAAAATAAATTTTTATGTCAGAAATTATTCTGGAATAATTAAATAAAAAGTAAGATGTTACTAATATGATCTTGGTTTTAATTATTAAATAATTGACATTTCTTTTATTTAAATCGTTGATAATCTAGTTATAAAAAATTATACTACTTTACAAGGAAAGAATGATTTTACTGATTTAAAAATTTTGATATATTTCTGAAAATTTTGTTGAACCATCCAAATAACTATGTGGAAAACTCGAATATAAGAAGCAATGCTGCAAAAAATTTTGACGTTCTAGCATTCAATTTGTGCATCCTACATAATTATTTTGACAATTCAACAAAATTATGTTCAGATCTCTGTATTTATAGTTATAGATTTTTAGATATTTCAGCAAAACTATTTTTTGTAGCCTTAAACAGTTTTTACAAACAAATATATATACATTTGTTAAAGAGTCATTTATACTAATTAAAAATATGAGATGAGTATTTTTTAACCGTGCTGATCGGAGCGTCTTGTGATCGCCGTGAAACTTAGGAACATTCGTTGAAATTCATCACCCTACATCGACGGCCGTTGCACCTGCCGTCATTAAGCGTGCATGCGCGCAGGGAAAAAAGAATTATTATTACATCGGTATAGAGGCGGCGTGAGCATTAATATACTATGGCGCAGGGGAAGCACGTCGGCTCGACGCAAACGCATTCGTGTTCCTCGGCTCGGTTTGTAATATCCAATGGCCAATAGTAATGCGATAAATAACGCCGTGCGCACAAGTTTAAGTCTCAACGACACATTTTGGTTGATTGGTCCCCCTTTTCTCGAGTACGGTATAATGCGCAAAATGAAATAGGGCTAGCAAACTTTATGTCCTCTCTGGACGCGTAATATGCAATCTATTTGGAAAACCAAGCGTACATGCATGTATCCTTATGATAAATTTACGACTGTTTTTCTTGGTAGTTAAGGATATAAACAGTACAGAACAAATATATTATTATACATATATCATTGCAAATTATATTCCATAAAAAAATCAAATATGAAACGCTATCGCTTGTTTCAGAAGATACAGTACCTCATCTACTAACATTATGACATGACATGAGTTTATGCATCTGTATCATTTACAATAATTATAATAGAAAAATTACGCATATCGTATATTTTTTTTGCGATTATTAACACGAGAAAATGTTACCACCGATACTTTGTATGTTAATATTTACAATAACTCGCTCTCATATGATATATCATGGATGTAGTAGTCAAGATATGTGTGCATGATCCAGATCTGTACGCAAGCATCCTCTTTGCTATTGTGCCGGCGGCAGATTATCGGCGATCGAGACAAGGCAGAAATCTATCAAATTCTCGGCGCGACATCGGAAAACGACGCAAAACCAGTTTGGTCGGTTCGAATGACCGGGTTGGTTCGAGCGAACCTGAACCACCGGCGGGACAGTCCGCAGGAAAGAGGGGAAAGGAAAGAAGGGAGGATCTAGATAGGCAGAAGGTACTGACCTACCGCCAGGTTGATGTGCGTGTGCACTCGAATACGTCGGTGCACGATTTATGGTGGCGCACGCACGAGCGTGTAAATTGTGTTTTTTATTTCATTTTAATTACGCTACGCTTGCCGATCTTGTTTCTTAAATTCTATCAAGGAATCATTGTCGCATTTTTAATCGTAGTATATTTTAGGAAAGAACATGGCAATTTTATTATCTAAATTTCTTACTAACTAATTTTTTATTAAACTGGAGGAAAAACTTATTGAATTGAATGTAAAAAATACTACAGTTCCTTTTCATAGCAATTTATCATATTTATCATATTTGAAAACTGAATTATAAATAAAGAAAATCAATTAAAAATTTATATTAATTAGCTTATTTACAAAAGGAAAAATTAATTAATTCAGCGTGTAAAGCAATGTTAGAATATTTATCAGTAATCATATTGCCAAGCAATCGACGTTATTCTTACATAAATATCAATGTCAAAATATAGAAATATTATTTAAAGAAAACATTGATGTTCATTTAGTATTAATAATATTAAATGTTAAGTGTGTGGAAATGATTATTCCTAATTTCCATTTTTTTTTGGCAAGTTAAAATTCCGTTAAGCGGCCAACCCGTAGATTTTGTTTCAGCACGGTCGGTTCAGGATGATTGCGCGCGTACGCGCGTCAAAACGGGTTTGAGATCATTGAGAACCCGGCGGCCTGGGCCGGTCGTCGGCCGACAAAAAGTAGGAGCTCACGCACGGCTGTTCGTCGACCGTGATGAGAAGAGGAGAGCGCTTGCCGATGGTAATAAAGGGGGGGAGATGAAGCGGGCGGAGATACGGGGACGAGACCAGGGCCCAGAGACCGAGGGATTGTGTGTGCGAGAGGCAAGTAATCCGGAGCCTGATGTGTCTCTCACTCTCATATACGGTCGTTGGTATAACGTGGAGAGTTTCATCGACATCGGCCAATGGTTGGTTTAGCAGAAAAAGTAGCTTTGCAACTGTTGTAAAATTCTTTAATGTGATTGATTTTGTCTTTAATTCCTCACTGGATCTAAATACATAGACTAATTATTAAAAAAAGTCTTACTACAGTTGTATGCAAAGTTGCTTTTTTTTTTACTAAATGCGACCTGATCCTGTGCCAAACGCAACACAGCTTTATCCTGCGGATCGTGAGATGTCCTCGCTTTTCGACTTTTCGTCGAGCGGATCTCTCGCAAAAACGGAGATCGAACGACCGTGTAGCTGCGGGTTTCGATCGAACGACGACGTTGGTCTAGCGTTAGCCCCTCTCTATGCCTTTTATCGCGGTCGACTGCATCATCAGCACGAATCGTTTTCACGAGGTCTTGCCGTAGCTTTTTCTGGGATACTTTGCGCAATGTAGCCAGGTGTACGACGTAGTTCTCGAAAGTTACATATTTTCGTCGAGGCTAGAAATTAATTCGAAAGAAAATGACGGTTGTGTATAACAACAGAGCTTGACCACTAAGTAAGAATTAGAGAATTCTAAGAATTCTCCATTAAATTCAGAGATACGCACAGATACGCAACGAGATCTCATATATTCATTTTACTTTAACAAGTACCTTTTTATTATTATTAATTTTGCTTTCACGTAATTCTATAATAATAATTTACGATGGTTATTCCAATTTGGCATCGAACATCCCGAAATCGAAGGAAGAAAGCGAGATAAAATTTTAAAGAAGGGAGAAGTGAAGAATGATCGATAGATCGGTGTGTGTGTGTTCGCCGGTACGACGACATCCGTTCGCGACGGCATTTATAAACCGTTCATCGCGTGCATTGCTGCACCGCGGTAAGTAGAGGGACGAGAGGAAGCGAGGACCGCGGGACGATGGAACGGAGGGGGGAGGCGCCCGATCAGCAGAGATGCATGTGAAAAAAGGCGAAATTACGTAAACATCTTGCGAATGGCGATTACCACACACTCGGACTAGCAGTTCTCTCGGCGTTCACCTCTATTCGTGCTGTCTGAAAGAGGCTGTTGCAGTTGCAGCTGCATCGGCCTCCGCGCGTAATCGCTAAGGTGACCACGCGTCCCTATTTTTAACACGACAGTCCCGCTTTTAGACAATAGATTCGACATCATACTCAAGAATTTTCGCGACGATACGATAAGCCTTCGACTTGGCGATAAGCTCGAATCTCATTCCCGCAGTCGGGAAACTGAACAGGAAATTTAAACGTGAGATCAATCGTTGAGAACTCAGAAAGAAGTTTTATAAGCGCGAATATGAAATATTCACTTGTGATTCTAATCTTATCAGTTGTATTACATACATATACTGTCTCTCTCTTTTTCTAAGTTCTTTGGAATCTCACTCTAAAGAGTGAAAAAAGAGATATGTATATGTACTGGAAGAAAGATTGAAATTAATCATAATTAACCATTATGCCATTATTAATTAATTTATAGTCATTGTTTGTGCGCTAACTGTATATTTTTATAGACCTATAAAGAAAATTATTATTACTAACAATAAATATATTAATTGTAGCGATAGTAATTATAAAAATGGAGTTTTAATCATATTTATTTTACCAATTGTAATTACAAATATTAAATTTTTTTTAATGCATTTGTAAAAATACAATTCCACTTGCAATTATTGTGTTCATTCTTTTTGTTTTTGAACGATGGAGAGGGGAAAACCTCGAAGATGATGCGCGCGCGAGTGTAACTACTACTGAAATTGGACCGAACGAACATTGCGAAAGCACCTCATGCTATCGCTGTTACAGCGAGGTCGCATCGCGTCGCGACGCTTAGCATACGATAAATATTAATGCGCTTCGCTCGCTCGCGCAAATATTTGCGATCAACGAGCGCATTAGGACAATGATAATTATTGGTCTACTTGATCGCGACGAGTCCGAGTCTTCGGACTGCTTTGCGTTACTTTGAATCCTAACGATCGATCATGATTGTGGTTGCATTAACCTTCGCCATCTCTCAATGCATCGAACACGATGAAAGGAAATGTTCGTTTCAAGTAGATCCATTGCGAACGGCGTGATTGTTCAGTGAAAGTGTTCCACTAAAGAACATTGTAATCGCGAAGATTTATGCCAAGGCCCTTTTATTATAGATACAAAAGCAATCAATTTTGTTAGCTATAAAAGTATATGTAATTAAATCAATAATATATAACTATGATTAAAAATTCACATGAAATATGCATCTTATATATGAACATCTCATATACATCTTACAAACGTAGACGTCATTCTGACATTACGCGAGAGAATAAATTAACAGAATATTAATTAAATAAAATTAGAGTAAATAAATAAAATAATAGAATAATTAGAGAAAGAAAGAAAGAAAGAGAAATGTGAAATTTGTTATATATTATATTTTGTGTACGACAATACAGTGCATTGACGAACGCGAGTCGTTAATTATGTCTAATTATAGATTTATAATGAGGTGTTTGAGGGATGAGATCCCCTTCTCGCCTCTTCTCTTCGACATTATTGAAAGTAGCCATTTTGCGTTACCTACTCCATCCAAAAGCACCAATATATTCCCACGATGAGCGGCAGAGTCGCTTAGAAAGGGGATCCTTGTTGGCGTACCACGATTGGCCACCTAAATCCACGGCCATGTTTAGCCGCCCGGGCCCCTCCTGTTTAGAAGGGTATGACGTCACCAGCTACACGCGAAGGCCAAGCGTAGTGAAGCGCCGTGAGAGAGATAGAGAAATCCATTTATATACACGAATCATTTTTTAGGAATTCTATAAACAACAATCTCACATATACATAATATCAGGATAATTTTAGTATTATGTATAATTTTATACATATATTTATACTTGAGAAATTATTAATATCTAGGATATACATTATGTAAAAATATATATAAATATAATATACTTTTTGTATTATTAAAATTGTCATAATGTATAGAGTTAATCACTTTGCACAATTTGAGAGGATTATCTAGAATTGTTTGTATATTACAATAAGTCCGTAAGTAATTCACATAAATTGCGAATTATTAAAATTTGCATTACGAGAATGGAATCTGCACAACTGAGTAACGGTCGGAAAACGCAAGAGCGTATTTCATTTTATTTCTATCATATAAATCAATAATATAAATTATATTATTTAACCTTAATTTAAATTATACCCTTCCGGATACGCAATTATTTTATGGGGAATTGTAATGGAAATATAAATCGTAAGATCAATTTATTCATATAAAAAAGAGATGCTCTTGAATGGGAATATTAATTTGAAATTGACAAACTGTATGATGCAGAAGAATTTTTTATTTTTTTTTTCTATCCTTTCTTTTCTTCTGCATTTCGTGTCTTTTAACGCGCAGCGCGTTCACCATTTTTTCGGCACTGTCGAAAGAGGAACCATATGGCGTCAACGCAACGCGATTGGTCGTCTAAGCATGACCAATGCCGTTTAGACCTTCCTCCTGTTTAGAAGAAACCCATGCTATAAAGCACTGCTTATAAGCCAATGGAGATGGATCACGCGCTTGAAATTAATAAATACTCGATACGAATTATAACACATAATCGCAATAAAAGCTGCACAATAAGCTTGTTATATATAAATTATAAAAGTAATAACATAAAGTTTATAAGTTACAAAAAAATAAATTATTTAATACAATGTGAAATAAATCGCGCTCGTGATACAAAAATAGCGATATGATTTTGATATCATACCATATTACTCTATTATTCGTGCTTGAAAATTTTATTGAAATTGCTAGATCGATCTCGAGCTCGCCCCTATGCATTCCGTAATGTATTCTGCGACGTTCCTTTATCGTCGCGCCCGCAGCAAATTTGCTTCGTGAACAGCAATTTCGGCGGATGTAATGACGATGCAGCATCGTTCCTCGCTCGAGCGAAACTCTAGCGCAACATAGCAAGCAACCCTGAATTAATTTTGTTCCACGAGCTTCTTTTTGCCGGCTATCTCGGGAGTGGCAGTATTCTACGCGAGCGCACCTTAAGGTCGTGTCATGCGTCGTTGGTCGAAGTCGAATTCCGATCTCACGTACGCTCACGAGGCTTATCCATATTCACGTTATCTCGCCTATCGGATCTATGCGATTAAATAGCGCTTAATTACACGGTTAAACGTACCGGTTGGCTATCTCATTATATCAAAATCGGAGCAAGGCATTTCGGCGCTCCTCCTGCGATATTAAATTTCATATCAAGAGGCGATACCCCGAAAATTACGTAGAAAATGTCAGGAATGAAAGCACAGTTGTTAATTAAACTATTATTTTAATCAAACACTATTAATATTATTAATATTTTTAATAGGAAATAATTAATTTTCTTCAAGAAGTTTTCAAAAAAATTTTGTTAATCTTAATAAATTCTCATTTTTTTTATATGATTCATTGTTTTTAATTGTTTTTAAAAAACTTATTTAATTAGTTAACGTATGCCGCTATTGCGAAATAATTCTGACATGAAAAGTCTATGAAGAGGATATCGTATTTACTTAAGATCTTGTCAAAACAGATAAATACGTATCCGGTTTGCAGTGGAATTTTCTTTAGTCAACTATTAATCGATCATCTAATCGCGTCGAGATATAATCGAAAGTATCTGTACTGTGCTTTTTTATAATCATTTTTTGTAACTGCAAAAACAGTTCAAGTAGAATTATACGTATATAAGGAGAATCGCAAATATCTTCGAATAAAATTCTTGTATGTTCTAAGACCAGCTATGATGCAAGAAATGGACAGATAGATAGCTTTATTCAAGGAATCGTAGAATTTTTATGAGAGAGAAAGAGAGAGAAGAGATAACATCAAATCAATATCGTCGTTTGTTGATGAAAAAAAATTCTGAAAAAGATAAACACAGTCTCTTTCTCGCCTCCAATTCTGTACGTGCCTTGTCTATTTTCGCAATATTAGCGCAACAACTGCGTTACCTGCGCCGATGTAAATTACGATCGGCAATAATGAACGGTGGGCAGATTTCACACACATTGCGGTGTAACACACGCGAGCGATTATCCTAAGTGGTGACACGCCGGTGGGTAAGAAATTGTGCAGCTTACTTTCAAATGTGGTCGGGTGGCTTCAAGGTTCTTAAAACCATTGGTAATGCATTCCAATCGGTTGCTCGAAAGATAGAGAGAGGTTCAGAGAGACGGATTTAGAATTAGAATCTACAAGGACAAGCGCACGCGGATACTCGGCCGCCGCGCCGCGGTTGGATCCAGCGAAACGACGTAAGACGAAGAAATTCCACGGCAAGAGTGGCAAGTATGCCTCTATTGCATTTACGGCCGATCAACAGCTTCTCTCTTTTTCTCGCATAAACTGACAAGCGAGTACTCGCTTTGTAGCGTTCACCTTACCATTGCGGGCACGCATCGCGACCTGTGCGATTCCGCTATTTTAATTGCATCCTTTTCATATATCTCTATGCGTTTGCTCCGCTTTATCCGCGTTTCGCACAGCTTTCATCGATCGGCATGCTTAATTATTTACACCTTGAAATTATTCGATATCTCGCGATATCGAGAGGCAGACAAGTTCTCTTCGATATAAGCAGAACTTGTCCTGATTAATGATAATGATAATGAATACTTTTACGCGTTATAGTAGCAATGAGATCAGATAGCTAAGTAAGCTAGCTAAAAATATCACTTAGAGCAGATCTAAAAAAAAATTCTTATGGAGCTTATTACATTCACTCTCGATTAATCATTTTTGTATGACTGTGACCGATATTTCTTGAAGTAATTTTATTTCATTGGAGAATCTTTCATTGTAAACAAGACTAAAGAGTCTCGTTTCTAAATCATTAATCAACGATTTTTTCTCCCCAATAGAAATTTGATTTCCGACTTAATCGTGGAAATTTAATAATTGCGTTAGTTCGATCGTTCATTAAATTTTCAAAGCGATCGTTCATTAAATTTTCATTAAAATTTCTGAAAATTTCGATTCCGGATTCCATCGGAGAATCTGTCATTAACGGTTGATACGTTGGATACATCCCGTCGTAGTGTTTAGCGGCGCACAAAGTGTTATTCTTCACATAATACTGACGATCCACGTTCAGAAACGCAGTTACTAAATGGAGTGACTCGTCTCGGCAGGTGCGAACATATACAGAGATGCATGTACAGAGAAAGAGAGAGAGGGGAGGGGGGGGGGGAGAGAAAGACTCGCTCTCCGCGCAGCATTGCAATGACGACGCGGTTCACAACATTTATTCGCCGTTTATTCGCGACGTGCGATCGTATTCTAAGCTCGCGTTAAACGAGCTCGCATAATCCATGGTGGGAAAGGGACAGTAATAATTGCAACTCATTGTCTGTGAGAAGTATTGTTTAAAACGATGTAATAAGAGAGACTTTTGTCGCCGTTATTTATTACGACGCTATAACGGCGCCGCAGTGATAGCCGCAAAGTAGAATCACCGTGTAAGATAAGGGCAAATAATCCCACGAACAATCTTTCCCCCGCCCCATCTTCCCTGTATCGTTAAAAGCGGTGGCTGCATACAAGATTTATGTAACTGTCCGTCTCATTCATTGTTGTGTCATATAGAAGTTTACGTTATCCGTTGTTTAAAAATATGTAACTTATACATTTCTTCTATTATCTAACGGGATAAGTAATGATTAATTCGTCAAATTGTAATAAATTTTCTAAAAGAAAATCTGTTATAAATACGATTAGACATTAATTATTAAAAGAAGAAATTTAGAGTAAATATTAATGAATTAAATGAATTCTATAAATGAATTCTATAAATTAAAGAAGATAATAAAATATCTAATCTATAAAAGCCAATATTAGGTCACATGTATACTAAATTTATTCTCATATAACAAAAATATAAATGTTTTTACCCTCGTTTTGGATCATTCTTAGTACATAAAAGTCTTGCTAATAATAAAGTTTGCATCGAAGTATGAAGCATAATAATAAAAATTGAAACAAATCATCATATGAAATGTGAAATGGAATACATAGTACATTAACAATCGCAAAGGTCTAGTATTAAAATGATGAAAAATCGGTCATTATTTTAATACCAGATCATACCTTTATGCAATTGTTAATTAATTGAGTATGATTTGCTTTAATTTTATCGTTATGCTTCATATTTATGAATTTTATTTTAGCAAGCTTTTTATGTATTTAAGATGATTCAAAACAAAGATCAAAACGTTCATATTTTTGTTATAAGAAAATAAATGTATGTATACGTGTTCTTGTTTTTGTTCTCATAGACTTTTTCAATTAGACTTTATCTTCTGATTCACAATTTTTAGAGTCTAAAACTATTTAATGAATTCTATTATAATGCTCGAGACAATAACACTTTGAATTTACAAGAAAATCTATATTTTTATGCAAATGAAAACTTGTATCTGATAGATTATACACTGCAGAAATTCCATGGTAAACGTGACTCGAGCGGATCTACGCGGTTTAGTCGGGGAACAACTTCGATAGTCGCGTAGCATCGCATCAGTTGCTGTGAATGCTGCGATAAAGGCCCAGCTCCAACGTTGATATTTTCAGTCGTCGCCGATTGGTCGTTTCCGACCGAACGATCGGCGATCGCGATTGGGCACGGCCGCAGGTAGCAAAACTGCAGGACGCGAGGAGCCGCAACGGGAAGCACAGCGACTATCGAGCAAGAGCGGCTTCTAAACCGGTCGTCGTAAAAAGCCGACCTGGCCTTCGGGGCGGCCATTTTAGAACGTTCTAACATTTGACGGTCGCGCAGGCCTCGGCGGACCGCCTAATAAGCGGCCATTAATCTATTATTCATCACGGGTGTAGGAGCGATATTCTCAACGACTTGGAAATCGAACTCTGCGCGTGTAACATGTCAACTATGAATCTTCAACCGAGCAAAGTACCTGCTTTCAACTTCTTCGAGAAATTATCGATGCTCTTGAGAGAGAGAGCGAGATTTCATGCTAATGAATTTCCAATCAAAGACGTAGTTCTGAATCAGAGCTTTTTGTTTAGCTCAGATTTGATAAGATGACTTAGGTAATGTAACCTTAATAGCGAACGATAGACTCGATTTTGCGTGAGATTAAAGTCGTAGTCTGCTTTGCGACATGACATCTGATTTAACATTAAGATGATGTATTGAAGGTACTGGTAAAGCAATCAATACAACGGCAGTTTGGACGCGCCTCTTCCGGGTCGCGCGATCCGTTCATTGAGGACCACACGTAGACACGGCTGACAGTCCGAGTATTCGGAGAGGTCGGCATTCAGGTATACTTATTGCAGGCTTAATGACTTCAGCGAATAGCCTCGCCCGCTACGTTGCCTCGGCTAAATGAAGGGAACAGCTCTTAGCAGCGCAGACGGTATACAGTTTCCCTATACTGTTGCTTAGTTGAGATAAGAACACCCCGCGTGTATAACTAAACCCATTATTATGTCGTCTTAAAATAACCAGCATTCTTAACCCTTAACCTAACTTGTTCATGACACTTTATTTTTCCTTTATTTATTCTCCTTACTGTAAAATATTATTATTTGTAAGTATTTAATTAATGTTAAATTAAGACATCGTTCTTCGATCAATAAATTACAATATCTTTTATTTCCAAAAGAGCGATACAGAGATAATATTAATTAAAATGTTATTCAACTATATTAATATATTTATGTAATTAATATTTATAAAATAATATAATAATTAATTATATAATAATTAATTTATATATTAATAGTGATAAAAATTAATATAAAATCCATAAAATATACACGTATAGAATTTGTTATAATTAACATTTTTATATTACGTTTTTTCATACTTTTTTTTAATTATCACATCTTTGATCTATCAAGTTTGCATTAAAATTCGGAAAAGTTTTGAAGCTCAGGCGACGGAGGAGTTTTTGAAATCTAAGCGGGCGCACAGAGACACGATGGTTACTGATTCGTAAGCGAACAGCGTCATTCTCCTTAATGGGCGGGCATCCACAAGTGTTCGTTTCGTCATTTGTGCGATTTGCAATAGCTGTTATATATAATAATGCGCGTCGGAACCGGTTTTCGTTTTCGATTACGCGCATCGCAAAGATATGTATAAAAATGATTCAAATTGTTCGCAATTACATTAACGGGCCAGCTGAAAACAAGCACACAAATAAACAATTTCAGCTTTTATCTTTCAATCTGTACTCTTTCGAAGATTATATAACTTAAAAATTTTATTTTTAAATTGAATATTAATATTATTAATATTTAATACTAAATTTTAATTGTTCATTTATTATTACTTTATTCTTTGGAATATTGAGGAATATTGTTTTAAATTTAAATTTAAGATTACTTTTATGAAATAAAATTAGAGTTGCTCTCTTATTCACCTCGAAAATATATATTTTGAATATGAAATCTGTATATAAATTAAATAATTGAAAGTATTTCTGAATTATAAGAAATTCAAATTTATCGAAATTGGTTTCCTCAATTATCATATATTGAAACTCATCAGCCGCAATATAATTGTTCAATTTATATCATTTGTTCTTTTTTAAAAATACGTTCATTGTAAATTCCTTTATCTCGATATTTTCTCGCTGATCAAGCTCAGGTAAAAAATAAGAAGATGCAGACGATGGGGAATTCAAGACAGTCGATCTTGAAAAACTATAGGCGGGTAGAGACAAAGCTTAAGGTATGGTTTTTATCAGGGCTACCAGTCGCCGTAGCGCATTTTTCGCGGAATCGCGATAAACGGCACCGCCTGAAATATCTGATTTAATTGCGTCGGGATCACAAGAGAGAGAGACAAAGATCGGCAGTGTGCGCACTCGCGCCGATCGCACTTAATTGCCCCGGCTGTATTCTTCTGCTGCAATGGATCTTCTTCGCAGCAGCCTCGCGATTATACTGTGCGACGAAGGGAATCATGAAAACTGCATTCGCGCTGCTACTGGTGCCAGAGACGCGTCTGTAAACGGTGCGTTGCTCCCTCGTGCCGGTTGCGTAAATACTTGCGCTCCTTTTGTGCTCTGGGATTCAATGCCCGTCGCGAGCGAATACATATTTACATATTTTACAATGCGCGGCGCGAGCAGCACGTAACGCGTGTGGAAATGCCCGAAATAAAAATTATGTTCTCGATTTGCGCAAGGAGCGCGGTATCTCGCGATTTCTAAAATAAAATAAATAAATATCTAAAATGTAATACATTCTTTTGCCTTTATCAATGTTAGGGATGAGCATAATCGATTATTTGTTTAAAAAATGATTATATTAAATAGATGCGAGATTGTAAATCGTTTGCGCTTTTCGACTATAATGCAATCGAGGTGCATATAATTTTGCCTTCTATTGATTCTCAAGATTAAAAAAAATAATAGATTAATTATTTGAATAATCGATTATTCATTAATTATGCTCATTTCTAATCGATATATGAATTGTTGGTCTAAACTATTGATGCACTGAATTCATAGTGTGAACTATTTGAGATATTTTTAATTACTTCTGCTTGCTTAAATGTATAGGTCGCCGCAATGTGTTAATTTTAACATTTTTGCATATCTCATAAAGTCTATTATACGTCTTGAAATTAAAATTAACATTTTATTTTTTACAGTGTGTATTCAAATAACGTAGTGGATATATCATTGTTGGATATAAATGTTTATATATATAAAATATTTTGTAATATTTTCTTATACGATTTTATATTAATTTTACTAATTTTTTTTCATGTAGCTTTTTATAGCAGCTTTTAATATCCTAATCTATTATAATACAGGATTGAATTAACAGTATATAAATCAATTGTTGATAAGAAGGAATATGTTTACGTGCTTGTGATATTTTTAATTATGTTCTTAGAGAACCATTTTGGTTAGATGTACCAGTACAATGATTCGTATTAATTGCGAGAGAATCGTTTTATGACACTAAGGAAAGTCTTCGCGACATTTCAACGGAATGACGTGTCCGCACCGTTCGTCGAGATCGAAAGATATTATTCGACGACCAGTCAAATCCGCGTGGGAAGGGTATCATGAGAAGAGAGAGGGAAGGAAAGCGATTTCCACCCGCTTGCTATATCTCCTTCCCGGCATAAAACAATCCCGATGAAAAGGAAACGTCGGTCGGCGCGGCCGCGAATCGTGCTGCATCTCTCGCTACAAGGATCCATAATAAACGGACGTGATCTCCCACTTCATGGATCCTCTGGGGAGAGGAATCCGCGCAGGACGTCGTTGTTGGCGAAGCGAAGCAAACCCGTTAAAATTTCACGACTAACTCGCGCTCGAGTCAGTCGTAAAAAAAAAATTGAATCCATCGATCCGAACACCGCTCCTTCCTCGTCCGCCATCCTGTTTCATCCGTTACGACTTACGTTTGTTTGACACTTCGCGGGTAACATCGTCGATCCATCCTGCGTCGCCCTCACTTCTCGATGGATCCTCACGAGGCACTCTGAGAAACGGCGAATTTAATAAAAAGTATCGAGTTTTTTAACGTGAACACGAAACATCGCTATAACGCTGTTGATGTAATTGGCTGCGATCTTATGAATTTGATAAATTTCCATGTACGGGAGGCGACGACGGAGATTGCTATAAAATTAACATCCTACGCAGAACTATCATAGAAATCAAAATTATCAGAAAAGAAAAACTAGAAATTTTGTAATAAATTCAATAAAAGCTTCCTGAAGCTCATTTTTATTGAGCCCTGAAAGTTTTTATTCGGATATAATTTTTTTTGGTTTTACATTTGATGCCATATTACTGTTCTAAAATTCATAGTTTTTGTATTTATCCAAAGGATTTCCATATAAAGATAGCTATAACATTCAAAATATATATAATATAGTATAATGACAAAATAATAACTAATTATAAGTGACCTAGATACATTTAGATCCAGTTTCGGAAAGTTATCAACTCATTAAGCAATTAACGCAAGGTTGTTTTTGCCTCGATATTTAAAGTTATAAAAATAGAAGATTTTAAATAATCCCGAATAAACATAGATATTAACGTTTGAACTTATACAGGGGTGCGTCATCAAAATCCAGACAAATCGAACAATTTTTTTAAACAAAATGTCTTTAATAAAAATTAAATATTACAAAAAATCCTTTTACATGGCACTTGAAAGATTCCTGTAGAGCACAATTATTCGATATATTAGCTTGAATGACTCTATTCTTGGTCTGAAGCGTTCGCACGCACGCTGTAATGTAGCGCTGTCCATGCCGACGAATGCTACCTCAATAGCGATCCTTAATGACGTCACATTGCCGAGACTTTGTGACCCTTTCAATTACGCTCCATACGTAGTAGTCCAAGGGATTTAAATCTGGGCTGTTGGGAGGCCAGAATGGGAGCCGAGGCGAGCAATTCGGCTTGTCCTGGAAACCTCAGAGAGCATCTGTCGTATCTTTAATGTATACGATTTGTATCGAAGGTCCTCTTCGGCAATTCGACGCATTGTTGGTTCGCTTATACCAACAATCGATGCTAATTTTCACAACGATTGCCTTGAGTCATCCGAAATCAGCGTTGAGCCCTTTCTATGACTGCAGGGGTCCTCACGGTTCTTTCGAGTGATTCTTTGTCATTGGTATATTGAAACCTTCATTGGACTGTTCTAAAGTATATTTTGCCACAACGTCATAAACGGTTGATCTCGGATATCCAAAGAATCGAATTATTTTCATTGCTCCCAGCGCGAAGGTCTTCGATGATCGCGGCTCTTCGATTATACTTCTCACTTGGTTTCAATATTGCCGCCATTTTGAAAATATGACTGTTTATTAGAAGCATCAGGCTTTTTCGGATGCCAACAATAACCTCTGATAGAGGCACAATATAGCGGAAAATTTAAATTGAAATTTGTCCGGATTTTGGTGACGCACCCTGTACATTTAAAAAATGGATCCATATTTTTATATTGGATTCATATTTTATTTTTTTTTCAGAATTTTGATAAAACACAGTTTTTACGATAAAGGAATTGGATTTTTATTCGGTTTTTTTATTCTAAAGAAGCATTATTCAAAAATTAATCAATAATTAAAGGCATTGTACATATATTAGAGTTTATAATTAATTAAAAGATTCTAATTAACCGGAATTTGTATTTTTTTGTAATGTTCATACTTTCAATTAAGTTCATACTTTCTAATGGGAATTAATGATTAATTCTCAAGAACGCGCGATACAAATTGTTTAAAATGCATGAAAAGTGCCATATTTTAGATAAGATGATAAATACATCAAACTTAAGTAATAAAAGATACATATCAAGTGTATTTATTTGCAATGTTGTAATCAGGAAAAATTTCTGTGTTTATACCCTTTCAATAATATTAACATATTTAAAAATATTTTCAGAAAGGATTTATTTTTTTTTAGAAAAACATTTTCCTGTAAAGAATACGCTGTAGTTCTTGAAAGAATATATTTTATACAAAAAATACATTTGAAGCGAGGTGCTACTGCTGCATCTCTTGATCAAGAAAATGAGAATCAAGAAACAAGAGAAGCGAGCGATTCTTTAATTCGTGCAAGAAGGAGTTAATTACTAATGCGAAGTGGAAATTTCGCTCTTACACTTTCATGAATAATTTTTATACATATTAGATAAAATGGACAGCAAAAAGTTAAATCGAATAAGAAAAAAAGATATCAATATAGAATCATCTCGTTCGAATTACAATCGAAGAACAGCGTTTGGCATCAAATTCCTTTATACTTTACGTTCATTCAAGAGCCTTGCACGCTCGTGAATTTATGCAACTCTCCAACGAGTTCCTACCTTTCCGTGCGCGACAGGAAGCGCGATGGTGGACCGAGACAAAGAGCTAGAGGTTCACCAATACACGCAAGAATCGCATGCTATACAACTAAAACTACAAACATCGTCACCGGTGGTCGGCCAGGTACACCAAGACCCCCGAGTCAGTCAGTCGCAGTATTTGGGACAAGGTCAGAAGGTTCTGCGCTCCCCGGTTCGCCGAGACACTGGAGAGTCGCTCACACGGAGAGCCCATTGCACTTTCACTTTGCCCGTTCTGCCGTGTGCATTCGCAAATTGTAACTCCGACACGATGCTTCTCCATCGAGAAGCGAGACGCATATCCGTGCGATTCTATAGAATCGCAATTCCGCATATGTAAATTTACGGTACCACGATACGGCCATGTAATTTCGAGTCTCGTGATGCTGCGAGCAAATTTCGGAATTGGAGACCCCGCGGTCATTTCGCTACGTTCCAACGTGTTGTAAATTCGTATCGTGTATGCATTAGATTCCTTTTATTTCGAATGAAGCGTTAACGTAATCAGCATGATTTGAACCAATTGGCAATTAGTGCTAATCCGATGTGGCAATCGTAAAAAAGATCTATATAGTGGATTAAGATATCATAAGTTAAAATATTTTTAAAATATTGCATCTGAAGTTTCTATTTTATTTTATACAATTAGTTTTTATTTTACATTAGCTAGTCGAATTAATAAATTTGATCGCGTACACAAAATGCGATGTACAAAGAGGGAAGAATCAGAAGCGAGTGTTTAAATCTCTTATACGCTTTAAAATATTTTTACTGGGCTTACGAATAAATCATGAGCTTCACAAGTAATTTGTAAACCAGGTCATTTGAAATGTTATTTGTAAATGATATTTTAACGTGAAGCACAGTATGTATTCACATGTAAATCGCATGCGATATACCTTAAAAGTCGGACAATACTGCTTAAGCGAGACTCTAGTAAATGTTTTCGGAAACGACGGCGAAAATGTATAGCTGTTGTAAGGTTACGCTTATTTCATAACTCTTATCTTTTTGTGAAAAGTAAAATCTTTTTGTGAAAAGTACATAAATTTTTCATTACATTTCAGAAAAATTTACGGCCGCCTTTTGTTGTTTTCATTCGTGCGAAAGAACTCGCTCAGTTGGGCACGAGACGCTATGAGTATCATCACGTCATTATCTCTCGGAACGCGATTACCACAAGTACCAAAGAGAGAACGCGATCATTCTCTATGAGTTAGCGATTATCAGGTACGAGTAATGACTCGTAAACATATTGAAGAGACAACTAGTTATTGAAGTTATGGATATATTTTGCGCGATCTATACATTTAAAGTTGAAGCAATCTCAATCGTTTATTTTTGAACAGCATCGGTTGCATTTTTTAATCCGTTTCATTAATTGCATTGTATTTCTCGTTCAGAGTGAAATGCGCCATTCTTGAACTTTACGGTCGTTAACGGAACGTATGAAATCGATCGCAAGTGGCATCACGACGCGTAATAAAGCGCGCGTCGTATGCGATTATCAGAAGTACCGCGGGAACGTAATTAGTCGTGTTTTTTGCGAGTGAGTATTATGCTATACTGCTATAGTGTCAGAAAGAAACGGAGCAATTAGAGAGCAACAGAAGACGGCGCGGAAAGTATATTGTGCACCAACGAAGCAGCCATGGGGTGAATAATTTATTATTTATTATTCATTATTTATTCATTACTAACTATATCTTTATTTATCAAACTTACTAGCTATATCTTTATTTATCAAATTTTATGAAAGTTACATGGATATATAAAAAAATGTATTATACATAAAAATTTTGGTTTAATGCCCGTTTAAAGGACAAATAAGAATGCATGTAATAATTAAATGTTAATTATTTTGAACATTGCTATATAATTCCGATTTATATATTACAGATCAACATAACATATTCTATAACTCTATTGTTACTCATCATATTGATACACGTTAAATTATTTTTTATTTTAATCTTGAGATTAAAAATGGATTTATTATATAAAAATTACATCAAATATGTATGTAATCTATACGTAAAACAATTACAGAAGAATTTAAGAGTTTTTTTTATATGTTAATATCTATAAATATTAGACTATTTATAAATATTAGATTATTAATATATAAAAATCGTTTAATATAAATATTATAATTATATATATGATTATATATATATATTGCAATAAATGAAAGTTAAAAAGAATTGTTAAATATTAGGGATAAAATTCGTGAACTCTCTACAATCTGCCTGCGTTCTCCACGATGGCGGACGATGTCTTTACATCGACTATAGCGATCCGATCGATGCTCCAAATGACTGGTTTCGCGATGAATCTTTTACGATCGTTCGTCATTGTCCCTTGACAAAGTGTGCATGACATGAACGAGAGCATTTGCTTCGGGTGCTTTTACGAGTTGTCGCGCTCTTCTCGAGGACAACAATTAAAACTTCTGCGCCCATTAAGCCATTATCATTCATATATTCGTGTGTGAGTACTACGTCTCAAAGAAAAGTATGATATTAGTGATGCAATTAGAAATTTTTGGTCTTTATCCTATAATTTACTGAGATAACCTTTCTCTTAATTTTTACGAATATTACGTGAAAAAGATCTTCTGTTTATTTAATAATTAAAATAAAATATAGCGTATAGATATTTTTTTTACTTGACGTATTTTGATTAAAATGAATTGAGAACCTTAAGGAACAGTGAAAGATTTAAAATAGAATTTTATTTAAATTTAAAAATGAAGTTTAAAAATGAAAAAATCGCATTTTAACCCCACATAGGTACTTCATATCAATAATGCTGAAATCATTTTTGAGATCATTTTTCATTATCTACACGAAAAGAACGGCTTACTGAAATATTTAGTTGAAGTATTTAGTAAATACAGATCTGAAAATAATTTGTTGGACCATTAAAATAATATGTAGGGCTTTCAAACTGATTGCTAGAATGTCAAAATCTTTATATTGTGTTTCCTATATAATTATTTTGATGCTTCAATAAAAACATTTTCAGATCTATATATATATACATAAAGTATTTAAAAATTTAGCTAGATATATATATATATATATATATATCTAGTTAATTTTAAATACTTCACCTTTAAAAAAAATTATAGTACGAATTTTTTAATTATTCGTAAAATTAGTCCGATTGAAACGAAACTTGTTAATGATTAGAATGAAATGACATCTTTATGTATATAAGATTCGGTTTATATAATATTTATGGATAGCTTGAAGTTTATCTTTGGAGTACGATGTTCTTATATATTAGAATTACTTATGTTACTTATATATGAATAATATTATGTTTTATACACAGTAATGAAAATAATAAACCTTTAAATCTCTATTAAAGAGATTAAAAAGATGTTTGCGTGTTAGACGACCTATTTTACATAATAGAGAAAAAAAACGAGACTCATTTTGCTCGTCACGGAAACATGGAACGGAAATAAAGTAAATAGCAGAAAGCACATGGATATTTTTGCATACAGCGTCGTCAAATTACTTCATCGCTTTTGCAATATATTCTGGGTTCTGTGTGATTCTTGCGTCGTGCTCTGTTCGTAAGATGATGATGTGTTGCTGCACCTATCGTTTTCATTTCTTACAATCAGTGATTTTACACGAATCACGTCAATCGCGCGGAAGAATAAAATCGCGAGTTACAAACGCGCCGCCTGTCATTAATTGCAACATCGAAAACGGGTTCCGCAGCGAGTAATGTATGCGCGTCGTAACGAGGCGGACATTTATTCGACAAGGCGATGCACGAAGGTAATGAACATTACAAGAATTATTAAAGAATGCATATTGCGTCTGCCCGAATAAATCGAGTGCTCGCATGAAAAGAATAATTTTGCTGAATATCTTAAAATTAACTAAATATAGATTTAAAAATAATTTATTAAATTATCAAAATAATTATATAGAAAATTCAAATATGACGAGCAATGCTGTAAAAAATTTTGAGATTTTAATAATCAATTTGACCGTTCTATATGATTATTTTGGTCCAATAAAATTATTTTCAGATATGTATTTTTTTAAGCTAAATTCTAAGATACTTCAACTACATCGTATTTTACTTGAGCAATTCTTTAAATTCATTTTTAAAATGTCGCGTATTCGTGCAGTCGCGATGGCCAGAAATATATATTTCCATTAGCTCTGCTTAAATATTTCTCTATACTATTTTTTATATATCTGCTATTTTTTCTTTATTTTAAAATTTTTAGACAACTGACTCTCAACCGATATCAATTTTTACGGGACGGATATATCTTTCTTTCATTTCAATTGTTGTTGAATATTATGTATGAGTGTTAATGCGCTAAAGAGGACGCGCGCGAAGACGGGCGCAAAAATGTGGGACGCTCAGGACGACGGGGGCTCGCGGGGGTGGACAGAAGACGCTCAGTTGCTGTCCGCGACTGCGACTGGCACAATGGCCATTGAAAACAGAAAATAAGCGCCATTGTTCGGCGCTTTTCAGAATCGATATTTGTGAGTACAACATCGACGCGCGTCGCGGGTACGCGGCGTGGCATGGCGTGATTTGAAGCGCAGATTAAAAATAAAGGAGACATACGTCGATGCGCGGGCCTCCGCTCGATCTAACTGCGCGCACGTGAACATCGACGCTGTTTCATGACAAAGATAAACCACGTGACGGTGCACTACGACGGGGAACAAAGGCAGCGAGCGTACTGTACTGCTTTTGTGCTCTTTTTTTTGCCGGTAATTGGTAGCGTTCTGTCTTCACGTTCGGCGAACGGTCCACAAAAGTGTAGCTGATAACGATTGTTAAATATGCAAATGCGAGAACAATGTGAGCAATTGAGCGGTTAGGTTCGTGTACTGTTTTTTTTAAATTCATATATTCGAACATATTTGTACGTGATATTTTTTATTTTGTTAAATGTCTGAGTTTGTTGGACATTATCGTGTCAATTTAATCTTGCCTGTCGTATTTTATATCGCGCTTTTTATTATAAAAGCAAAGTTCATGAAATTCGACTACGAAATATCTCCTCTTTCTGTTAAAAGCAATAATCGTCTGATCAGTATTGGCATTTCATACATTTCTCGATAAATAGCTAGGAATTTATTTTTGTAGAAAATTATGTTTTTAATCTTGCTTCTCGAATGTCAAACATAAATCGATATCAGGTCATAATTTCGTTTGTTCTTGACTGTTACATTGTGAAAATCGTAAATTTTGTAAACTATTTTAGTACTAAAAATAGCTTTTATGTTTTTTGAAACAATATATTTTGACGAGTAACGGTATCAAGTAGCGCCAGTATGAAAGATGATTAGAATGATGCGTCTTTTACAGTAATATGTCACGCGTTTCGTCCTTGTCGAAGGAGCATATTTATGTGTATTGTCGTGCTACCTTTGTGCGAGTCCGACGCCGGGTGGTACAGTTCGAGAAGTAGCCAGCCCGTGTATTTTCCGATGTAAAGCCATCCACGTGGACGAGAAACAATCGTTGTCAATCGTCTCACTACGTTTAACTGGCGACAACACGCATTTATTAGGTACGTCATAGAAGCACGTTTTCCACTTTGATTGATTCCAAGGTCAATCGATGACATAGTTTGTACATATAATTCGATTTAACAAATACTTCGGAAAATTTGGCGGAATTTGATTCCGCAGCAGCAAACTAAAGTATAGAGATTCCCTCTGTAAATTGATATGTTGGAATTCTTTATTTAAAATGTTATGCAGAAAAATAAATAAGTAAGCTCTAAGAAATGTTCCGTGGCAATATGAGAGAGAGAGAGAGAGAGAGAGAGAGAGAGAGAGAGAGAGAGAGAGAGAGAGAGAGGAGGAGGGAGGGAGGAGGAG
>NW_012130065.1:5264846-5278051 GCF_000143395.1 Atta cephalotes
GAGAGAGAGAGAGACAGAGAGGGGAGGGGGAGGGAGAAGTATGTTATTATTTTTAATAATTACAGATTCGTGAAAATACAATACAATAATCTTTATATGTTTTGCGAATCGTTAATTCACGGCAGAATAATATGAAAAAATTGAACTTCATCTGCGAAGTTATTAAAGAATGCATTAATTATAATCTAGTTAATATTCTTGAATTTTTTCCTCTGTCACTTAAGTAATTCACGAGGCGCTACCGACACAGTCATAAATTTATGCCGATGAATCACCGAATCAGCGCCTTTGAGTCGTCTTATCGAGGAGAACCGGATTTAATACGGAAGGGTTACTGAATTAGATGCAGCGGCAGTCGCACGCGAACGATGCATTATTATTACCGTGGACACTATTATGTAGACTGATGTGGAATTCGAAAGAAATGAATCGCATGTATGCAGCGCGCGACGGCAATCGTGCGAACGATCTCGGAACGATAGCGCCCCAAGTATCGTTTTTAATTGTACGACGCCATTTTTAGTGCAACGTGCGATTCTCGCATCGCCGCGGGACGGAATGAAACCGGCTAGCACGCGAAACATCGCTCTGTGTCACTGTCGTTCATCAGGGCAGAAAAACGTGCAGTTTGTAGACACGCGCGTATAGTTTAGGGCGCATACGTGCTTGAACGTTTGCCGTAAGTTGACAGTGATGAATGTCGGATTTTGGATATCTTGGAAAATCCTTAGCAATTATACTTAAAATTCATTTTAATTTGCCGCTCTCTCGGTGTTGAAATCCCCTAAATAGAAAGAAAATTCTAAATGACAGTTGTATGAATTCTTAACTTGAAGAGATAAAACTACAATGTTCGCGCACACACATATTTTTCATAAGATTTATATTTGAGTGAAATAAGAGAAAGAATTAGTTTTTCACAGGTTTTTAAGATGCTTGTTAGCATCATTAATATAACTAAGTTAATTTGTGACAATAATTTTTTAGTTGCAATTACGTTTTCAAACATATCAAATCAAATCAGCGTGCAGTTTATGGAATTAAAAAAATATATATTTGTAAATTTATATGAATATTAAGATTCATCATCAGTAATATCAAGATTCAAAAATAGGATTCTTTTTTTTATTTGTTTTATTCAGTCTAATTCTCTGTTATTGTTATGTTTAAGTAATATATATAAATTAAACGTGATTAATTGTTACAAAACTATTTTGATGATCTAACAAAATTTTTAAATTTATATCTAGTTAAATATTTAGATACTTCAAAATCGTTCTTTCCATGTGTTTACAGTAAATTTTACATGCTTTTACATTTTAATGTTCAAAATATAAATTCTCGATAGAGAGAAGAGAGAGCTAAATACTATTCCGGTAGAAATTTCATGCATTTTTTGAGCAGTTATTGAATAGTTATATTAACTCTAGTAATTGAGAAATAAAATTATTTAGGATCCCAATCAAGATGTAACGCTTTACCAGCAATTACTGCGCACAAAAGAGATTCAAAATCTAAACCTACTTATTGTTAGTTAATAAAAAGAATAATAAATGAACTACGCAATATTTTAATTTTTTAAAAATAATCTGTTAATACTAAATAACAGATAATAATTGGGCAGATGTCTACACAAATTGCACATACTTTTATTAAGTAAACTGCTTCAGTTATTGAATAAAACTTTATCAAGTTCTTGTTCATTTTCTATGCAATATTATTTACAACTAATGAGAATACAGTAATATTAGCCAGTAAGTTCTAGATAAGTATCTAGAAAAACTGTATTTATTTTTACTAGGATATGCTATGACTGTAATTTGGCCATTTTAATGCATTGTATCGATAGCAACATAAAAGCATGAATATATAAGTAAAATTATCTTCTTAAAATAGGATAAGTAGCAGTTGTCACCATTCCATTTAGCAGCATATAATTATACTGCTTATATTGGACTCCAACGATTATCAACTATTCTAGTTCGATAACAAGCATTATATATTTTGCACTATAAGTTATATTTCGCAAAAAATTCACGTAATTGAGTTCTCATCGTATTTTGATATGACAAATTTTATCACGAGATGTGGAATACTCACTGAATATAGTTTTGACAGAGGAAATTCATGATGATAATGAATTATTTAAAAATGCATTTAATTTTTTATACATATATTTCGATATCTTTTTTTATTAATTTTATTTTTATATTTTTTTATTATTAGATTTTCTAATATTAATGGATATCACTCATTTAACATAACTAATTATAATTTTTGAATTCTCTGCAAAAAAAAAACAGAAACATAGAGAAACAAACAAAAGAATATATTTTAAAAGAATATATATGATGTAAAAGAATATATACTTTTACTCCTCTATAATTAATTATAAAAAAATTGCATTGCAAAATTTTAAAACATTCGAGTTGATTTTTGGGGAATTTTTTTTTAATTGCGTCGTTGTTGTAGCAAATGAGAGATAGATAAAGAGCAACGAAATAAACAAAGGAAATATTAGATATATTACTTTGGAGACTTTACGTTTAATTACTTTACGTTTAATTACATTCGAGTGGCACAATATTGCAACAGAAATGTTACTCTTGAGTCGATTATAATTTTACTACCTTCGATTTCGCTCGGAATCACCGTTGCATCGCTGGAAGCGCAGTGTTGCAGAGTCATACGTTCACTTAAATACGCTCATTTATATTACCGTCGCGCGAACGCATTGCCCTTCGTATAATTTCCGATTCGTTACGCTGAGTTTTACGTCTATACAAAAAAGATGGGCGATATCGTCCGCGATCGATCGATCGATCGTTCTGGAAATCGCGCGTATATTCTCTCGTTGCACTTTCCGTCGACAGATCATCGTCTCACGACAACGCGGCGGCTGCACCGCTTGATACCGGAAGCGATGAACGCGTTATTAATTAACGCGTAGTCTCATCACGGGTTACACGGCCGGCTACAGAGACAGGGTACTGCGGTACCCTGTGGTATACCTACTCGGCAATCCTTGTACAAGTTGCGCGGTACACGCACAGAACTACGTGTTCGTTGGCCATCTCGATATTTATGGCTCATCGTCGGTATGATAATTGCCTGTATATATCGCAAACAGATTTTTGTAACTATATTATAATTTATCATCTGTTTTAATTAATTTTCTGAAGTATTATCTATTCGGTGGCGTACGGATAAGTCTCGTGCTCGATGTATTAAACAGGCATCATTCGCGTTTACCGTTTGTTATTAATGAAATCAAGAGGTACAAAGTTGACCGATAGGGAAAAGCGAGATAATTAGGATAGTTTAACAGAAAATTTTAAATTTTAGAAATGATTAAGATCGCTACTAACTATTACACTTAATAGTGTATATTCTGTATGTTTGATTGAATATACTATGATCCCAATCTTTTATACAATTAAAAAATTTCTATTAAGCTATCTAAATTATTCCGCTTTATCCTACAAATGTATTATGTAAGTAAAGTACTCGGACATAGCCACAGAATTAAGGAGGTACAATCGATATTTCAAAATAATAAAAGAATTATGAAAAAATTAGAGATTATTCTAGATCGCAATTTAAAAATGACATAAAAATTTAGCGACAGTTTACCGTCTGGATTAAATTTTTTGTATAAATACTTTAAGCATTCAAAATGATTTATGTAAAGTTACATTGCGATGCAAACGTTAGTTGTCTTGTAAATAAATAAAAAATCTTTACCTACTTTAAATCTTTGTAACTATCATTGGTGAATCGCCAAGTGAAACTTTGTATAAGTCATTTTAAATATTTAAGTACTTGTACAAAAATATTTAAATACTATTGTTAGTATTTCTTAAATTTTAATTTATAACAAAAATAATAATAATAAAGTACATAAATTATAAAAGTATGTTTTTCAATGAAAATAGAATGTTAAAAACACTTTCATATAATTTGTTTAAAGCATGAATATAAATATATATGTCACATACATCTATCGTACCTCCTTAAATACGTCGATCGTCCTTCAGGCGATCGCTTCCTTGCGCGTGGTTCTTTTTTTCAAATTAGAGTAGCTGACGGAGGCGAGAATCGAAGAATCTGGAACATGGAACCACGGTCTTGGCGGCGCGCCGCCTACGGGATTAATTTATTCATGGCGGGATATTAAAGCCACGGACGAAAAACCCGTTCAGGTCCCTGCCCGTTCCGTCACTGCCCTCTCTCGTGTTGCCGTCCACCAGCAACGACGTGCCTTCCATCGTGATGCGAAGAGCAGTATCCCTGAATTTCCGTGACGGATCGTTTCCTTGGAGCATCATGAACGATCCAACCGGCTTGATCGATCGGCGCGAGCGCCGTCCTTGAAGTCGTCGTCCTATCTCTCTCTCTTTCTCTCTTTCTCTTGCGCGCGCGCGTTCTGAACAGTACGAGCGAGCGAACGAGCGAGAGGCGGTAGGCTCGTCTGCTTGGAAGGGACGAGCTAGCCACGACAACGAGACTTAGAAGTTTCTTTGTCACGTTAGAATCTTGTGCTTGTGTGCGTGTGACGGCATTCGGCAGCGCATATGCCGCGGTCTAGGCAAGATGGCGCGTTTCTCCTCTCTGTCTCAGTAAAAGAGAGTGGGGCTGAGCACAGGGTTTACGGGCAGAAGGGGGCCTACGGACCGGGCTGGACCGCGGGGTCCACGGGGGAACGATTTCAGGCCGTTGGAGGCCGCCCGGTTCCCCAAGTTGCATTAGAGAATGCTCGAGGATTATTACTTGCGCCAGCGGCCTCCGTCAGCGCGATCCTCCGGCGTCCGCATAATAAATTTGCACGTCTTGCAGGACGATTTCTAATGCGTCGTCCGTACCCCCCCCCTTCCCCCCTTCCCCCTCGATTGGCATTTGCAGATTTATCACGCCACCCGACATTTTTGCGATGCCAATCGAGTATTGAGATGGCCGCGAAACGTTCAATCTCTCTCGACAAATATGGAACGGGAAGTATGGTTTCTGGATCCTTGCACAAAAATGATCGATTCGGATTTATAGCTCTTTTCTTACGAATGATTCGCATTGCAATATCATAATTTTAAGATAAAAAAACATTTTGTAAATAGAAAATGGGAAAATCTTAGTTTTTATATTCTGAAATATTAACTGCTGCAAATATGTATTTTTTATTGGACTGTTTTTGACTTTTTATCTTTGATGACTTTTACTAAACTTCCTTTGTATATATGTGTTATGTAAATAATAATCTATATAAATACTTTTTAATTAAATTTTCTAAACTTTTTCTTCTTTTATTTAAAATTTTACACTTAAAATATTATATATATGCAGCATTTTATAATAGAATTTTTTTCAATGCTTAATATTCATATTTCTTACAGGTGCATAAATAAGTATTTTTTTGCAAATCTGCAAACATATAATTTTAAGATGATTAAAATTCTTTTTTACTCTTAATCGGAAAATGATTACAAATGGGAGCGTTACCAGAGTCTAACAGCAAACGTTTAAAGTTCATAGGTTCTTGCAACTAATTATAAAATATCTCCCTTCTAACCGTAGAACTCCAACCGATACGTTAAACACATTATATCTCGAAGGTCGATTTACTAGGAATCACTTGAAAAATTTAACAGATCGGATCAGAAAAATGTGTCGACGTATCTAATTCAATGTCGATAGGTTTCCTCTTTACAAGGCCATACTTCCGTATAAATACATCGCCTCTTTTTTGTCATAATTAATACTAAATTTAAAACCGAAGTTCACATATTTTTGCTGTAAATCTTGTCGATTATAAGTTTATGATCTTTTAAATGTATAACGCAATTAGCAATTAACATAATTTTGCAAAAAAAAATTTTTAACTAAACGCTCATTTATTAATATCTAGTTTATTTTCTGCGATTTTTTGCAACAAAACAGGTTACATAAAAAGATTTCGAAGTGCGTCACAAGAGTATTCTTAAAATTATAAATTATGCAATCAGAATTGTGTTCACGATCGAAATATTGTGCGTTGCAAATTCTTAAATGTGCAAATATATGTACATGAGATGGATTTATAAATGCTTTGTGGAAAATCCCACAATAATAAAAACTTAATAACATGAATACATACTGATACTGTTAGCTTTTATTAGACATTCTAATAACAACCGATTTATGATAAAGGTAATTAATTTAGTTTTCTCTACGATGTGTCTAGATTTTACTCACGATATAAAATTTAAAATTAAAAATAGATTAAAAGTTCAAGAATACGATCGATTAATTATATATAAGTTCTGAAATACTTAGCACTTTAATGACATTTATTAAAATTTAACATAAAGTTAATAATAATAAAATAGCTATTATAAATGAATAATCAAATAAATAAAATAAATTATTACAATTAATAGATTGTTTTAAATTTCACCGAAAGGTATTACAATTTTTCGATTACGAAGAGTTTTAAGAGACGGTTTCGCGGTCACGGAATGCCAATCGGCAAATCTGTTCCGATCTGTTCGATGAAACGGAGACTAGGTCGAGTAGCGAGTCATGATGTTACGAAGTGTCTCGAGAAATTGGACGCGCGGCTCCTCGAAGGGCATTTCGCAATGCGATTGCCGGGAAGATTGGCACGGGATATTAGAAGCCGATGGAAAACCAGTCACTCAAAGGTTATTTTCTACGATTTTATCGCAACCGGCGGGCACCTACTTTCGAGTCGTAGCAAAGAAAAGCGTTATGTTTGCTTCTCTGATCTCAAGCGAAGCTTAAGCGGCATTACATTGGATTCATGATGTTATGTTATGACTATATTATAGTACCAATCAAACCGCCGATTAATTGATCACGGCGCGTTTTACGACCGAGGTAATTTGTCAAGTTAAAATCGTCATTAAAACAATCATAAAACGATAGTAACTTTATTTACGGTGTGCTGTTACGTGTAGATCTTTACATAAAAGTCAACGTTCCCCCGATGGAAACCTGACGATTGGGACGATAAGGTAATCAAAATAAATCGTGGATGAGTACTATTATTCAATGACAAAGATAAACGATATATATCAGGCTAATCATTCATCGTTTGAATATTATGCTACTCGCGATACGTAGATATGAACGCTTCGGATACGATTGTATCGCGCGACTAACGATCAGCAAAAAAGACAAGTAAGTACGTACTCACGTAATCGTTCGAGACTGATCCGCGACATTTGATCCCGCACACTAGATTGGCGCGCCAGAAAATCAACTTCGGTACACACCGTTTTGAATCCCCTCCCTTCGCTGTGATCGGCGATGCCGATAATGCGTCTCAATGATCGTATGCGTGTGCACGTCAGGAGCAGTTTGTGCCACTGACAAGCTGGTCCGTTTCTAGGACAGCTAGTTTTTCACATGATTTTCGCACCGTGCTCAACGTGCACCGCCGCGGCCCGGTCTAACCTTCTTTCTTGCACGATGCAATTGCGATTGGTGATATGCAGCCGATGAGGCGAGAACAAAAAAGATCGACGATTTTTCTCCTCGCCGTTTTCACCGGCTTTGGCTCGTTCCTTTTAACGCTCTTAACGAATGTTCACAGTTACCCTTTGAATCTCCGCCGTTTACGTAATTCAAGGTTTTTGCCAAAATGACGAAATCGCGGAAATATGCATGCCGTTATGCACTCGATCGCGGCCTCTGACAATTTCAAGCATACGCGCTCTGATTTAATTAAGCTGATTTGATTAGTGCTCGTTTGTGATATTCATTTTTTCAAAAGAAATTGAGAATTGGTTCTAAATTCTATTCTATAGATAAGAATGGACCAATCACAGCTGGATATTTTCTTCATACTCGGCTGTGATTGGTGAATTGATACAACTACAATCATTTATAATTACGCTTATGCAAATATTGTAGAATAGGCTTAAAATAATGCACTTATATAATCAGAGAGCCAGTGTCTATTAAATCAGCACGATTTTAATAATATTTGTTATGAACCTCGTCAATTATTTAGCATAAATATCTTGCTCGGCTTCCAAGCCTTTTATTTTATATATTTTGTATTTGAATTGTATTCTTTGGAGCCTTTGCTATTAAATTGTTATCAAATTCTATATTTTTATTCGTGATTCAAATAATCGTATAAAATGTATACATATATATGCATTTTGCATGTACACTATTTAAACAGAGAAAATCGGATAATAGTTTAGAACAGACATTTATATGTAGATTAGACTCTTATGCCCGTTTCCACCAATGTAGATTAACTATAATTTTGAGTCCATTATTCCTTATTCCTGTCTTATTTCTAGAATTAGAAAAAAATGAGTAAGTTGAACAGAGAGAGTAAAGTTAATCTACATTGATAGAAACGAGAATTACACATTGCAAACGATGACTAAATTATTATTTAATATGTTATCTAATATGTGATCTAACGAATATTGAACATAATTATTTTTTATGACATATTCATTGAAATTACATAAAACTAATAATTTATTTACTTTAAATTATTTTTAAATTATTTCAATCTTTCATATCTGAGATTATTTTTATCCTAACTGTTTTAAACTATTATTTACACTTTGCTTTTAATATTTACTTTATCTTACATTTGTACATCGCGTGTTACTATACATATTATGTTCTTCATTGTAATTTTTCTTATAGAGATGTAAGAATAAGATAAAATTTATTTTATTCCACTTATTTATATCTTTTACATTTTCAGATGATACAATTCTTGTTCGTCTGATGATAGTGATGGTTAGATTTCAATCAGATAGCGCAAATAGCTAAAGAGAATACGTTAAAAGTGAAATTAAAATTACGTATACGCTTGAGATACACCGATTGTTATTAAAATGTATCTTTTTTTCGTGAATAAAGAATGGCGTGTGCAAGACACTGCGAAGTATATTCCTAAACTGCTTGAGGAGAATTTCTCACGTTTTCAAATTAGCATAATGATAATCTTTTGAGTATTTCACGTAGTTTCAAAAAGCATTTTATATGTATATTCCATACTTATCGACATATTTGCTTTGAAGTAAGCGTATTCATTGATTATCTCCATGAGATGTAAGTAGTTCAAAAAAAATCGATTTCTTGCAACATTAATAGTTTCGAATCGATTACCAGTATCGATCATTAAAATGCATATGCATGCATGATAAATTACATTGCAGAGTATTCATTCCTAAGAGTTCAAAAATACGCAAAAAGCGTGTAGCTGTTTAATATTTTTGCAGTTCAACTATTATAAATTAATATTTGTTTGTATTTAAAATTTCTCGAATATATTTCTTTTTTGTAACACGATATACCATACGTGACTAGTAAAATTAATGCAATTTGCAGTACTTTTCATTTAATGCGCGTATTGATGTGAAATAAATTCAATTTTATATATTTAATTTAAATATTATTTATAAATGTTAATTGTGAAAAACAAATGCAGTTTCTAAAGGCAGTCGTGATATGTTTTTCACGTTGCATAAATTACGAAAATTCTCTCGACATCAATAAAAACAACGAGGCATACCGTACAAATTCGCGAGTAAAGATAAGCGTATCTTTAGCTTATAAGCGCAAAGATTACTCCAATTAGAGTCTCGTAAACTCGAGCAAACGACAGATGACCGATAACTGTATGCTACCTCTCGCCTTATCAGTGTCGAAAGACAGGGAGATGATTCAATACCAGTACTCGATGTAGTTTCGGCGCTCTTTGTCGCCGTCGATACCGATCAATGTGCAGTGTCGATCGCGTGTATACGCGGGCTCGTTTATGTGCGCGTGTATGCACACGCGCGTGCACATGGGCACCAGGAGCACGGGTATTTGGCACAAGGCCGACATTAGCATCTCTACCGGTATACCCCCTACCATTCCGCCGCGTCGTCGTCACGGCACAACTCTATCCGCAGAAACCTGTATTCCGGTTATCTCACTCTCGCGGGAACTGAGAGAGAGACTAGCGGCGTCCGTCGCCATCGTGAGAAGGCGAAGGACCTCCTACTATCGCCGGAGGAGCATAGAAACCGTTTGGAAATAGGCACGGCCACGGCGATTTGACGTCTCTTTTTTTCCTTTCTTCTCTACGTTCTCACCGGAGAACGCATTTCCTTCGTTTTACGACAGGGAGACTTTGCAGCCCGGCTCTGTTTGACTCCCAGCAGACGTCGAAACTTTATTAAACCTCTTATTGCTTTAATTGAGCGCATCTCTTTTGAGATTTTTTTTTGCAAGTTTTCCCCTAATTTACTAATTTTGAATCTAAGTTCCATCCTAAATACTGTCCGTTTTTATTATTTCGGTATTTGTTTTTCTGCCGTACTAATTATAGGTTGATCCTCGGTATTGCAATTTGCTGATTCATTGGATCAAAAGAAAAGAAACTTGAGCGCATCTTACTCTTGTCGAGGAATTCGTTCGACGAGAATTCGTATAAGTTTTTCCATAAACAAAACTCGTAATGTAATTCCGATGCGTTTTGTTACCGACACCGATGTACACATCTTTCCTCGAAATCAGAAAAGCCGTGACGATTGTTTTCTCGAGTAAACATTTCAAAATGATATCCTTTTCAGATAAGAAGAAAAGCTTTTTATCTTGATATATTAATTGCTCGATAATTAAAAAGATATCAAGCTATATCACGTTGTCAAATTATGCTCACACATAATTCTTACTCCGTATTTCTTCAAAGCCACCGATAAGATATTTGTTAAAAAATTGTTGACATTCCTCGTTATTAACTCTCATACGATGAAAGCCGGCCAATCGGTGAAGTGCATCTGATAAAAAACGTTTGCAATTTCATCTCACGACATTTCTTAGTGGGACACACACGTACACATATGCACGTACTAATCAAGAACACACTTGTAACTATAAATTATCATGTAGAATTTTTCCTTTAAAATTGGTTAAAACCACAAGTTCGCTCCGCTTAGTTTCCCCCAATTAAAAAATTTCTAACAATTTCGTATTTTCAGAATTCGCTTTTAAAATATATAAAAGTTTCACATTTAAATTTATGGTGAAAAATTTCGAAAAATCTCTATGTATGTATGTGTTTTAAAGCTTCTAAAAAATTATTTGGAAAAATGTATCGCGAAATCGGACATAGATGAAATCGGTCGAATAGATTGAAATTTGTTCCCGCGGTGCATAAAACACAGTGACGAGGGAAAAAAATAGAAAAAAAAGTTAATTATGCAATTATACGCATGACACCGTAAAGTAGGTCTATACCAACGAGTTTCGCCATCGGAGCTCGCTAATACGCGACGGAATTTCGAAACGGCTGTTTCACAGTGTGAGACCGTTTCCAGTCTACACGATCGGTGAGCAGCCAATAAGATCGAGAAGTTCGAATATCGTTGTTGCGGATTGTTCGCTGGCTTGCTACTAGACTATCACTGAATCACGGAAACGCACGTGTCGACGATCACTGTGATCATGATTGCATGCGGTAGGAAGTTTCGCTCGAGGATTTCCAGGTCGTCATGGAATCGACACTCCGGCGCGATCGGATCGAGATTTCTCTCTGTCTTTCTTTTTCTCTTTTTCCTATCTCTATCTATCGTCATCTCTATCTTCTCCTCTCTTTTCTCCGCTCATCTTGACCGTATATCGAGGATTCCGCACGTCCGATAAGTAATGGGGCATCGAATGACACCTTAACCTGGATGACCGGTATATACCTATACGTTGAGAGGATACGAATGCGCGATACTCGTTCACCGGATTAGCTGGTAGATGCGAATTGGCAAGATTCTAGTTCGCGTTTCACCCTCGGTGAAACAGCGATGACCGGACTCTAATGAGTAAAGCCCGGTTGCTCTTCTCTTCCCTCTGTTTTGTTTTTTAATTAAACAAATTAATTATTTAAAATATAATTTTACATGTTAAGGAACGAAATCAACTATCAAATACAATATATAATATAAATGTATAAAGTATAAATATAAATATAATACGTAAATAGGGAAAGAAAGATATTTGCAAATAAGACGAAATATTTGATAAATTTGTAATCTGTTTTATTATGTTAATTATAAAATATAATTATAACTTGATATTTATTTATGTGTGAAAGATTTATGTGCGAAACATATAAAGTTATTTTTTTTAATCTGATTCATGCGTCTCTAATTTTTTGCGAGGAAAATACACTAATAGAAATCGCTTTATGTAATTTGGAGGTAACTGGCAGTTTGCTGGATTTTTGGTTGATAGTAAAAGAATATCGTATTTTTTGCGATTTAAATAAAATTATCTCCCTCTCATATTACGTGTAATTTTCACTTTATATCCAAAAATGGGGTATATAATGTAATTTAGAATAATAATTGAATTTTCATATAATGCTGGCATGGAATAATCCGATAAGTATAGAATGGGATAAAAATCTCGATAAATCAATATGTCTAAAGTTATATTCCACGCTTTGCGAGGCAGATAAAAAACCATACATTGTGAGAATTTTTTATTTTGAAATCGAGGCGTTAAATATCGCGGAATTTGATCGCGCGTAAAAATGTTATCGGTAATAAGAAGCAAACAATGCGACCATAATAATGTATGGTATTACGAAATACATTTATTTACGTCGTTAAATATGTTTTTCATTAAAATTCGAGGGAATGGGTGATTTTTAGCCAATTAGAGCCGCGCAAAATGTCCCATGTTTCGCGTGTAAAACATATTATATTCCATAAATTTTAATATCATATAATATCAATGAATATTGTCTGGCCGTAAATTTTAACGGGCAACTCATACAACGCCCCGCGTTTCTCGTTACGCTCTCGGAGTGAATTGATTGTAATTATTACGCGAGGCAGCGAATGCAAAACATTGCTTTGTTTCGTATCCTCTATCTACTTACTTTCCTGGCTTCCACTATTCATATTTTCCTCTATTATATTAAGCAACGCCCGAGATTGGATTTGGTTTATTAGTATTACGACTAAACAATGCAAAGTTTACCAAATAAAGTTCGCAGGCATTTAATAGAAAGCTCTACATAATGTGAAGCTTTTCAAGCATATTATTTTACATTATTTTACATAATCCTCCTCGTTAAAACAAACCTTAAGAATAGTAGACATAAATTACTATTATGTCAAATGTCTTCGTTTTTAATTGACGAGAGAGAGAGAGAGAGAGAGAGAGAGAGAGAGAGAGAGAGAGTA
>NW_012130065.1:5278071-5283353 GCF_000143395.1 Atta cephalotes
GAGAGAGAGAGAGAATTAGATAAATTATAAAATATCTGTTAAATTAGTTAAATTATAAAATATCTGTTAAATTATAAATATTAGTATTATCAATTTTATTAAAATTGGACCAATTCTTTTTCAGTATTGATTATAAGAAATTTGAAATAAATTTTTTTACATTGTTTAACGCAGTGCGTACAATACGGGAATCGCGTTACTAACTATATGAACGAGATTGCGATTGTTAAAAACATATGTGAAATATTTTTAAAGATAAATGTACGGTATATAGAGTGAGAGAAAAAAATATAGGTACGTGAGAATATAAAAAGTATTCCGCATGGGGATGTTAATATTAATAAAATGCGCGATATCTACGCCTGTCGATCGGGCGTGGCAAGGTGAATCTGGAAAATTTTTAACAACCATGCAAGCGACTGCAAGGAACGCGCGACACGTAACGAAACGGATACATCGCTGCGAAACGAGCATAATATCGGTCTCCGTTATCGTCGGATGCACTTTGGGCTCGCAATTCGGTGCCCCCCTCCGTGCTTGCTACAAAGAGTTCGTTTACCCCGTTTATACGTGCGCGCGAGGCCGGCCGCTATCGGTCGATTCAAGCACGACATTCGACGAATGTCGAGAAGCGAAAGTGACGAGATAAGCTGAATTTAAGGCACGATCCGGAACCTCCTCGAACGAACAAATGCAACTGCGTTCTCGCTTCTAGACGCTTCTCGCAGATGAATGCAGTGGCTTTATGTCACCAACAAAAGAAGAATCCTGTTGATCAAGAATAAGATCTTATTTTCTATAACACATGAAACAAAAATTTTGCTGAAATATCTAAAAATTTAGTTAGATACAGATTTGAAAATTATTTTGTTAAACTATTAAAATAATTATGTAAGACGCTCAAGCATAATGGCTGCAACAAGTTTTGATATTCTAACAATTAATTTGAGCGTCCTACATAATGTTTTAAAAGGTTCAAACGAAATTATTTTTAGATCTGTAACTAAATTTTTAGATGCTTTAGCAAAATCGTTCTTTTCGTGTAAATTCCTATACAGATCCAAAGGACTTCTTAAGATATATCCTCCTTAAGATATACCGTCGGTATATCCTCTGAATATCCTGAGAACATTTCTAGGATGTCTCTCGAATAAAATGTGCTATATTGGTTATCAGTTTTTATTTGTGCACATATGAAAGATATAATTTTATAATTTTTGCACGTATATAATTTTCTTAAAAATAGTACTGCAGTTAAAAATTCAGTTAAGACTTTATTTTTAAAGAGAGAAAGATTCCTATCAGAAAATATGCACGTGATATTAGCATAGCTGGTATATTTCGATCGCATGTTGTGTATATGTAGGTATAATTTCGGAAGAACGGATGTTTCATCGGCACTTGCGTCACACACGTGTGGCAAACTCCAAGAAGAAGAATATATGATTCATGCCGAAAATGTTATCACGATTTTACGATCGCACGCTGAACGAGCACCGTGTCGGCGCGATAACCCTCGATCGATTGCAACGGATTTCGTAACGTCTATCGCAATCCATCGGATATATCGCGATATTTTTCTCGAATCGCTTCTAGTTTTTCGGTTTTTGCACTACGACTTAAACAACTTATCATGAATTCATCCATTGAATATACTGTTAAAGAGGATTTATTTTTGTTTCGATACAAGACTAAATCAATAAAGACAAAATCAGGCATTAAAGATTGAGATTAAAGATTAAAGATCGATATCATTTGTCAAATGATTTTTGACAAAGAAATTACCTTTTGATTTGATTAATCAAATTTCGATCTTTCAATCTTTCGATCTCAATCTTCAATGCGTAGTCTGATACTGACCTAATGCAACGATCGAGACTAAAACGCTCGCGAAATAAGCATGAAATGACAAAATGGAGAAGGAAGAGACGAATGCGTGGGATGCAGTTAACACCGAGCTGTATATTGAAATTAGTTCTTCGTTTTCAACTATTTATGCACTTAGCGCGTGCGGAAAAGAAAGTACCAAGATAAGCGCAGATACACGCTGTAATCGAATCTCTCGGCAATGAGTTATAATAGCAATATTAATTTGAGAAATAAACAAGTTTTTTAAAGTGCCAAAAATATTTAGAGATATACTGAGAGAAAAAAATAGTTGCATAATTATAATTTATAGTCATTTTTAGTACGCGAATTATATACATTTTAAGAATTATAAGTATAATTGTTATTAACATTATAGCAGTAATAATTGTAAAAATGGAGCTCTTAATTATAAAATGTTTTACCACACAATTATAATTACCACAAATATCAAATACTTTTTCTCAGTGTAATGAAAAAAAAGTATAAATACAGTTAATTACGTTAATTGTTTTTATTGTTACATTCTCGTATAATCGCTTCATCAGAGATCACAGTTCATTCCTGAAATCTTGAACCGCTATTCTTGAGATCCACTCTTAATCTTGCTTCCTCCACTGATCATCCTTTCGCGTGACGACGAGCAACGGTAACATTCTTGAACTTTTTTTATGTCATGCTAAATAACGAGCTTGTATAACATAATGTAAACTATGTTCGTTTAGCGTACTCATGGAATATAACCGAAACATGTTCCTAAAATCTTTATCATCGCGGGTTTTAAAGTTTCAACTAACTTTATATAAATCTTAGAAGACAAACGTCCGATTTATCTTCATAGAACACAAATGTTAATATTTGCGTAAAGATTTGCATAAAGTTTTTTAAAATCTTGTTGAGAAAACACAAAAGAAAAATCGCAAATATTTTTCACGCTTATTGTAAAGAGATGTAAACAGATTCAAACTATATGTTTGACGTAAACCTATTGAAAAGTGATTTAACATCAACACGCATTTTTTTGCCGTAACTAATATTAAATTCAAATTTCAGTGCGCTTGATTCGAACTCTTGAGAGAACCAAAAAATATATACATATTCTTTGTGATAATGTGTGTTTTGCAATCAGTTTTCTAACAGGCCAGAAAATTAATATTCTATTTAGTTGTTCCTTCCTTTGCAACGTGACAAGATTCTACACAAATTAGACACAAGTCGCTGTTTTCGATCGAAAAAATATATATATCGCTGCAGTAAATTAAAAAATTTCAACCTTTATAAGAGATAGATGATTTTTAAAGTTTTTTGTAGGCGAGATATTAACAATTTTCAAAAAATTCTAATTTTATAGTTTTATTTTTTATTAGTATATTATGTTATTGTTAAATTTACACTAGTTGTAGATTATGAAATAAAGGAAAGTAAAAATAATGAACTTTGAAACTTCTAAGCATCTCTAAGACAGTACTTTTAATTTTTCTTTTCTAGAATAAGGTTTTAAAAAAAATCTGTATCTGAGATGCAGTAACCATACGGAAAGAACAATTTTGTTGAAGAATCTAAAAATTTAGTTAGAGATGCAGATCTCTAAAAATAATTTTGCTGAAATCATAAAAATAATTAGATAGGACAACAATATTTGCTAGAATATAAAAACATTTTGCATTATCATGCTTAAGATTCCAAAATTATTTTAATGGTCTAACAAATTATTTTCAGATCTGTATCCAACTGAATTTGTAGATTCTTCAGCAAAGTGCACTTACCCATTTAAAGGTTAATAATCAATGAATCTAAATAACTTTTGTATTTATTTTAAACTACATTTCAATACGATTCAACATCTCGTTGACAACAAAAAGTTTTAACAAATTTCTTAATTACATGATCGTAGAACACGACACACAATTGATCGTGATGCAAAAAGACGCAAAGAGATAAGAAAGGCAGAAAATTAAGATCACAAATTTTCCTATCAGTAGTTTTTAGGTCATCGAAGACTATAATACAGGATTTGCGGTGATCACGCGGCGAACTTAATTCGGCTTATGTCTGGGCGTTTCTGTCGACGGGATTGCGAAAGAGCATTAATTTCAGTACGCCGATTGTATCGCACGAACGAGCGGCGGAATTCAGGATCTGCACCTGGCAGCCCTGGCAGCGGCTGGATCGACGTCGTCGACGCGTTCCGAGTGACGTTATCATCGCCACCGAAATAGCGCGCTGATAAGGTCGTCTCCCGGACGCGCGGCCAACGACGCCGTGTCTGCTCCCAATAGAATTCCATTAATCTGGCTTACGACGATCAGTATGCGACGGCGTCGCGCCGTATCGATAATTTAACCCAAGGATGGATAGCGCGTTCTCCTTGTTTAATGAACGGTGCGGCAAGAGGCGGGAGAACGGAGAACAACGGTGGGAGCAGGCATCTTTTTGCGCGCACGCTGTGTTAGCCGCTTGAGGCAAATGCCGCTTGCATTATTTGCGAAAAGTATTAGAGCAAAAAAGAACACTTTTAATCACCCGACTTGCATACGTCGCGTCGTGCGAGTGCGCGCGCGCGCGACTTCTTTTTAAACACACATGCGCTGCACGCGTTAAAACACTTGTATATATAATAGCGCGTGATACTACACGTTGACTCAGAAAACGCATATACATACGACTCGTACGGGAGTTCATTTAAAGCTGTACGGGATATCTCAATTATCTTGTAATTAGGCGAAATGTAAATTTTGTGCCCCCCAAATAAATTATAGTAATTTTCGAAGCATGTTTGAAAGAGATTTTCTCTTTATTTTTGCAGGAGTTTCTTAATATTATATATTTTGTTGTCGAATTTTGAAATTAATCCTTGACTAATCCTCTTCCATCGTTTTATTTTATTACGGGAATTCCTGAATCAGGAATGATTCCCCCCTTTGTGAACAATGATGCAGCGTATAATTTCATCAGAATATAGTTTCTAATGTTTCTTTCATCACTGATGATTTTCATGTATGGCGATCAAGTCGCTAGTGCGTCCATTAATTGCGGGGAGGGGGAGGGGGGAGGGGGAGAGCGCAGAAACGTCGTCGCAGTTCATCGAGTACAGCACATCAGGCACAGATAATTAAATTTACTGGAAAAGGCACAATCATGTGTGTAATTGTTCTTGCAATAACAACGGGAGAATTACCGAAAGAAACGAGAAAATGAAGAATGCTTCGATCAGTACGCAATATTGGTTTTATCCTTTGAATTTCCAGAAAAAAAGGAAATAAGAAGGACCTCTTTTCTCGAATAAAAAACGACAATCAATATTTTATAGAGAATAATTTATAAACTGTAAAGAGCAAATACACACACACACACACACACACACACACACACACACACACACACACACACACACACACACACTATTCTTCTCTTCT
>NW_012130065.1:5283961-5289960 GCF_000143395.1 Atta cephalotes
AACACACACACACACACACACACACACACACACACACACACACACACACACACACACACACACACATTCTTTCTCTTTCTGCGCGTGAGAAAATTTTTAAATTTAACATATTTTACATATCCCAAATAATCCATTCCAATTTTTGTTTAAATTAAATTAATATAAGATGAATATGTCAGAAAGTAACACAAATTAAAAAATTAACATTAAGATGTAACATTGACACCATTTGTAAGCAATATCATATTTCTTCATTAAAATTAACACATTTCATTTATTTATCTTACAATTTTTATTTTAAAAAACATTATTATTATTCGTTTACTTATAAATTATATTATTTTAAATGTTGAATATCAAATCTAATACAAAGTATTCAAATAACGCAATCGTATTATGTTAAATTAATACTTAGATTAATACCATACTAAAATACTTAGATTAATACTTAGATTAATATCATACTAAAAATTTGACACAAAATTTTAATAATGATTTGGAATATGACTATGGAATAATTTATCAATATCTATTTGTGTTCTTAAAACTTTCATTTTCTGTTTCTTATTTTTATTTTAAGAAATATAAATCTCTATATATTTGCCTATATTTAAAATACTCATAAATTTTCTTTCGGCGCTTATGAGAAGATTCAAATTCCGAAGCGTACTTAATCCTGCGGAACAAAAAATGTCGGATGGCGATTATACAAAAAACCTATGAGACTACGTCTCGTATTTCAACTAGCGAGTTTCTCTATTCTCTATCGAGAATAAATACATGTGGATAAAGAGCATAAACACATTAGCAAAGATAATTCGTGGCAATAATTATATACTAGTTTCGTAGCAGGTTTTGCGATGTTGAAATTGCAACGCATCGTCGCCACGTCGTCGTGATCGATATTGTTGACGCGGACATGTCTTTCGCATCGTGCGAGATCACGAGATTTCGTGCTGCCATTTAATTATGCTGCTTGTTACTGGGAGACGCGTATTGCGCGCACATCTCGTGCGGTTCCGCGGAATCGATGTCACGAATGAAATCGATGAGAAACTTAACTTAAAGAAATGTTAGGTGAACGGGGCTAACGATGATTTATGATTGATTATTAGAAATTCAAATAATTAATGATAAAGTCACGACTCTATAATTTTTCTATTTTTCTATTTCCCTCCTTTGCTCGTAGTATTTGGTCATAAAAGCAGTATTTTCTATTGTTAATCAAATGCGCGAATTGAATTTAAAGATTGAAAAATATTTCTTAGAATTGTATAAATGTATTTAATTATCTAGCAGATATAATAAAAATTATTTAATTATTTAATTGACAAAATTGACAAAAATCAGTCCTGAAAAGAATAAATAATAGCTTCACTTGTAAAATTTACGATGAATTATATTAGCATGTTATGATAAACAATAACAATCATGTAATCATTGTCAGATTGTAAAATATTATATTAATATCTATTTTTACCATTTCATTTTAATATATTTTCAAACGCAAATATATGTATTATTTCTTCAAATTTATTTTATTGATTGCTTTTTCGAATTTACTTCTTACATCTCTTAACTTCACATCATTGCTTCTTTTTATTATACAATATTTATTATACAATATTAATTATACAATATTTTTCTTTTATAAAAATTTACACACCTCTCCCTTTTTAAAAACATTAATTTAAAAAATTAACTTTCAGCTTGATAAAAAATTATTGACTCATCAAATAACATCGACAAAAAAAATAGATTTTTAATGATCAAATATCATTTTTTATCATACTTGTTTCACAATTCTTAAAAAATTATCTTTTTTGAGTTGATGATTTTTTATGAAGTTAAATTAGTTCAAATTTGATAACTTATAGAATAATGTTTACTTAATTCATTCATGATAATAATTTAAAAAATCATGTTTGAGTTGTGTCTTTTTTGACAAACAATGACGTGCATCTTTCGCGCATAAAATTTCAAGTTGTTAGTCTCTGAAAATCACGGCGTGATACTTTGAAATCGAAGACAAAACTGAGTGCAGAAATAGCCTATAGGAGTTATATGCCGCGTGCTAGGATTGTTTCGACCCTCAAAATGCATCGGGAAGTCAAGTACGATCGGTCGACCGAGCGAATAAGCTGTTCACAAACGATGGCGGCGGCGGCGGCGGAACTCGACGGAGCGTGGCGCGCATAATTTGGACCACCCTGTAGTGGAGGAGTGAGGTAGGTTAGTGAATCGACGGGTGTTATCTGGATGTACGGGACGTGCAGACAGCCAGTATGAAACAACATGTTGTCCGAGTCAGCGAAACAGAGACACTTTAAGCAAAGCTGGCGAATCGGTTTCGCGGACGGCACTTAAAGTGCACTTTCCACACGTATACACGCGCATACTCAGGCGCACACGCACATCGGGACGCGCGTGCATACGAATACGCGGTGCAGAGTGCAGTGCCGGCGTGTCGTCGTCGTCGTCGTCGCGCTTAAGCATCCATTTTCGTGGAAAGTAAGACGCGTCGTATCGTAAAACGAACATTTTCCCCACCAAAAGTGTGCGCGCGTTTACGTACATATATGTGCAGTTATAGACGAGTGTGCGTGTCATGTAGACCGACGCCGACGTCGCGGCAATAGCAATAGCGACCGACGTGAACAGCCCGACGTAAACGCTAATAATCGACGCAACTCGAAATCGTTGTTTCTACGAGGATTGCCGGCGCCGAGAGGAGGAGACAGGTGCAGTTTCCGCGTATCCCGAGATCCATTCGGTGAATTCCGGAGTTAAACGCGGAGTCGTGAAGCGCCGTGAATACGGCGACGATGAGAATTATCGTGCGATTGTCATTTTTTCTCCGGTAATTACCGCTTATCGTAATCTTAAACGATACCACGCAGTGTGATTTTCGTCACGGTACAGTCTATTGCATCGCGCGCAGCCGATGTTATACACTCTCTCTTTTTCCCTCTCTTTCTCTCTCTTTCTCTTTCTCTCTCTTTCTCTCTCTCTCTTCTTTCCTCTCTCTTTGCTTCTCCGTTGATATTGTATTTCTCGATATCAGCCGGAGGATTCGGTTCACGAGTGATTAGTGCAATTAGGCAACGTTGTTCGTCGAGCGTTGCATCGCGCCGCCGCGACGAATCGCGCGCGAAGTATTTGAGGCGCGTTTGTCAGTCTCGAACGCGAGTGCAGTCTGATAAAAAGTATCTCCAACACACGGTTAAATCAACGTTCACATGCATTCTGTGAATTGAAGCGACGGAGTCGTGGACGATCTCGCGTTTACACCGATAACTTTCGCAAATTCGAACAATTCGATCCGAAACCGCACGAATTGAACCGCGCGATTTACGTTATTAATACCTAAGTTGCAGCTGCTGAGAAAAAGACATTAATCTCCGATATAGTTAAAGACGTTTTTAAAATCGGAAAGAGGATTGGAGAAGTTCGCCCTTGACGACCGATTGCAACGCAGATTGGTGATAATTTACGGGGATTAATCGCACAAGAAGTTCGATATCTCTTCCTTCGATGAGGACTGACACGTATAAACTTACACATTGCAAGATAGCTGAAGACATAATGCGGTACGTATATACTTTGCAATACTAGTTATCTGCGGTATTGTACGTCATTAAGCGAGAAATTTTCGGTCGGTAATGTATGTCACGCGCTCACGATTTTCTTAGCAACGGATACTACATGTAAAGAAATTTTGTTAGTATCTAAAAATTTAGTTAGATAATAGATCTGAAAATAAATTTGTTGGACTATTAAAATAATTGTATAGAATTCTTAAATTGATTGCTAGAATGTCAACAGTATTGCATATTGCTTGAGTTTCCTACATAATTATTTGGATGTGCCAATCTGGCTAAATTTTTAAATACTTCAGCAAAATCATTCTTTGCATTTGATAATTTATGAAGCCATTGCTTCGAGCGACTACTTAAACTATTTTTAATATTAAACTATTTTTGCAACAAGTTTTTTAAACGAGGTGAGAATTTTTCGAGGAAATTGAAATTCTTAGTGTCGATTTAAACGAAGTTGATTCGCACATCGGATAGTCATTTTGTGCAAAGTGAATTGGCAATTTAGTAAATACAACTTCCTCCCGAATCAATGAATGCGTTAATATTTTTTGCGTTTTGCATTTTCGTGCTTGATTCTCTTGGTTACGATTTACGATAAGGTGCAAGACCTTCTTTTTTTATTGGGCATTATTTCTTAACCTAATTAAAAAAGGTATAAAATTTTGCTATTTAAATTAAAGTATAAAATATTTATATAAATAAATAAAATATATATAAATAAAATATTAGTTACTAGAGTAATGTTACGTAAGAAATTGTAATGCCATGCAAATGAGATTCTTATTACTTGAGGCAAAATATCCGGATCCATTTTTGCTTTATGACCTTCGGTAACGCGAGCAAACATGTTTTTCTGTCGGCGGCTGGACATACTTAATACAAAAAAGAACCTGTTATCAAGCTCTTGCAATTTTACAACGACTGTGTTAAGTGCAATTAAACACATACGATATCTAAGTCTTTTATTAAGATCAAAATTTCATATCACTCGTATTCGTTTAGCAAACAGTTTAAAAAGTCATATAAATGACGAACATTTTAAAAAGATAATATTGCTATTATGTTACCTATCCGGAAAGAAGTTTTGCTAAAGTGTCTCAAAATTTAACTAAACACAGATCTGAAAATAATTTTGTTAGATTATGAAAATAATTATGTAGAATATTCAAGCTAGAGTGTCAAAACTTTTCGCAACATTGTTCATTACACTTGAGCATCCTTTACAATTATTTTGATAATCTGATTTATTTTCACATCTTTATCTCGTTAAATTTCAGATAGTTCAGCAAAATCGTTTTTTTTTTCTATGTAGATACAGGCAAAAATCTATTTTGAAACTTAAAAAGCCGTTATAAAAGCCGTTACGATAAGACATGCAACAGAAATATGTATATCTTAATAAGAACATTGTTTTATGAAGAACAATGTAGTATGAGTAGTTTGAGTATAATCGATAGAAAACTAAGTTTGTACAATCTATTGTATAATCACAAAGAAAACTAATTTCGTGCTCCAGTTTTTGGGTAAGCTTCTCAATTAAGCGAAGGGACAATCTTAAAGGGGATCAGCTCGTTCGTTGTTCTCGCAGATAGCGACCTTTTGACTTGGTCGAGTATGCGCTATTGTTGACGGAAAGTCGTCGTTGAAGGGAGTTGCTTTGACTCGACATTCAGTACGGTACTCAATGGAGCACGGTCGTTCTAATATTGCTGTTGCTGCTGTTGCTGCTGCTGCCGCCGCCGCCGATGTACGCGCTGATAAAGCCAAATGATAACGAGATGCAGCCTGGCACACTGCTGCATTACCTCACCGCGTACCCAAGTGCAATGCTACAAACTATCACTTTTCTCGCGCAATAAGACCACGCGCTTGGATACGTGCCGTAACAATTGTGAAACCTATTGTGGAGTATGAAACGTGGTGTATGAAACCGCAGTCATTACAACGCCTACGTTAAGCGCGTGGATACATGTTGCACGGCAAGAAGGGTTTCTTATAGAGAGCGACTGCCGCGATTCACTGTTAGGTTATATGTTAGAAATTATGTTATGGGGCATTATTCGATGTTGACTGCTAAACATGCGAGTTTATTTCACTATTTGCATAATTCGAATTTTTATGAAGGATGTCTTGACTCTCTAATCTTTGTTTTATCGGCTATATATCTTTATACATATATATTTTCTTAACTTACATATATTTATATCGCCTGTTTGATACATTGAGAAAAAAATATAATTAATTTTAATAAATATTTAGTTCAATACTGTAAACTAAACATTTACTTACAGTAAGTAAATATTTGTTCAATAAAAAAAATGTTAAATCGAATTAACATTTCTTGTATGTGTTGTCAAATAAATATATCTTTATATTTAATAAATATTTACTAGTAAATGT
>NW_012130065.1:5292547-5299638 GCF_000143395.1 Atta cephalotes
CTAAAGCCATCTATAGGAAAACGGTGGAAGCAAAGTTGTACACCTAATATGTATTTTATTTAATTTATTTTTAAAACAAATTGTTATTAAAGATTCTCTTGAAAGTGAAAGTGAGGTTATTATTTGCTATATATTTACAAAAAAATATGTATATTATTAATTTTGTATATTTACATTTTGTCTGTATCGTTCATATCAAATATTAAAAGGTATAAAAACAAGCTTCTGTTGGGGGTATTATAAAGATATTTATATAGTTTTATTTTAACACTTATTATTTGCTATCAAGTCAATTCGCTAATAATATGTTTTAGTGAAGCTTAAGCAATATTATAAAGATTAATCTTAAAATATATCGATATGTTATTCTGTATATACAATGATATTATATAAAATACAATTTATAAAAATATATTAGATATAGTATTATAGATTTTTAAATGTTTTTTTTTAATTACAGCAACTTCTCTGGTATACAAGCATTATCTGGGTCACACAAGATGTCATCAAATTTTGCTATAACATGATTAATTTCTTTCAAGTTTTTTGTTATTCAATAAAGTTATTAGAAAATAACTTATATTAGAAAATAACTTATTAGAAACTTATAGAAATTAAGAAATAAAATATTTATATAATTTATATTTGTAGCAATGAATAATATATGGAATGATAATTTTCTTTTAACAATTGCCTTATGATCTGGATTATTCATTATTTGAAAAGAAAATAAACAGAGAAGATTTTGAGTAAGGCTTATAAATGAAAATCGATATCAATAAGGAGACTTTGCTGCTTTATTTCAAGAATTAAAGAGTGACAGTAAAATGTTTTTTAAATATACAAGAATGACAGTTGAGTGTTTTTATATTTTACTAGAAATGGTATTTCCAAAACTTGAAAAACAAAACTGGAGAGCTTTGCCATCTGAACTACGCTTGTCTTTAACACTTAGGTATGTTCTTTAATATTGTATGTTGTACTTTACCTAATTGAACATATCTTTGAAAAAATATTTGTAATATCAATAAAAACATTCATTATAAAAAATTAATATTATTAATTAACATAAATATTTAAATTACAGAAATAAAATTATTATATATATTAAATTATATTATATATTGATATAATTGATTTAAAAATATATTTCAATTGTTAATTAATTAATAATTGTTAATTAATAATTGTTTTAAAAATATATTTCATCATATAAAATTATAGATCAAAATTTCATAAAAATTATGTCTAAATAATACGTCAGAAGCATTATTTTTAAGAAAAATAATGCTAATAAATAATGCTAATAAATAAAAATATTAAATTAATTATTATTTTAGATATTTAGTTATTGGAGATCAGATACTATCCATAGCATATTGTATTGAAATCGGCACATACTATAAAAGAAACAACTGAAGTCATTTTTACTTCTTATTACCACCACCTGAAGATTATATATTGTACGAATTAATGCAGGATTTTTTGAAAAATAGAATTTTTCAAATTGTTTGGATTCATTTGATGGCAAACATTGTGTTATTCAAGCTCCTCTACAATCTGCAGTTTATATCACAATTATAAGAAAATATTTAGTTTAGTATTAATGGCTGCTTGTGATTCAAATTATAAATTTATAACTTAATCGATATTGGCTCATATGGAAGTCAAAATGATGCAGGTATATGAATCTGAATTTGGAAATATGTTAAGAAAATTAAAGAGGAGAAATTTTATTTGGTCAAAGATCTAATGTTTAAATATTTTTGTGCATATCTAATTCTGCAAATCGCGCGCTTAAATTTTTTTTCAACTGAGATAATATTTTTAGCAAGAAATTATTCACAAATTTAAGATTTTCATTAACATCAGATTATTAATATCCTTGTAAAAACACTTATTATCATTAAAAATTTATAATTTGCTTATCAATTTTAAATGATATTTTAATTATGATTGCATTTCAAAATTGAGAAAGATTTCGGCGCAGAGTTTGAAGAATTATATATGTATAATGTACATAAATTTACACAGAAATATTTAAGCACTAAAATCCGATTTTATCGAATATAAAATTTTCTCTTATTTAATTTTATCAAATTTATTATCGATCCAAATTCATATCAGAAAAATCAATGTTAAATTTTAAATAATTGTATTATATAAAAATAATTAATTATATGTATTATATGTATTATATAAAAATTATATGTATTATATAAAAATTCTTTTTTAATTTTTACATAGTTATCTTTATGAAGTTTTTAAATAGTCATGTATTACGAAGAATTTATTTTTTATAAAAAGATTAGATATTTCACTTCTTGATTGTGCTTCAATCTCTCTTTTTTCTTTAAAAAATCTTAATCTGATCGATTTTGACACTTATTAGCTATAGTACTAAAGCAATAGTACTAAACATTAATTGAAAAAAAAAAACTGAAAAAACTTGAAATAATAAAAATGATTAAAAAATTTTACTTACATGGCCATGCCATGATTTTTGCTATTCTTCCCATGAATTCTTTTTTATTAAAGAATCTTAAAATTGGGCGATGATTTGTCATACAAATGAGGATCCTCTAACTAAATCAATTAACAAAGCATTCTCTGTGTTTGAAACTAGAACATTTTCATCAACATTTTCATTAGTCATATTTGTTACATCTTGAGCGAAAGAGAATACATTGTGTGAATCATATGTATGATCATCTTCCATTCTTTTATTTGTAGGTGCTGAAAAAAATTAGTGATCGATAATAACGAATTTGATTAGTTATCAAGTTACATATGTTTTATAATAAAATGTAATTATTATTGTTCACAACACAAATAATCTCACATTTGTGTGAATATCTAATAATAATTTGTAAAATAACTTAATAAGCACTTAATAATTCAAGAAAAAACGTAGCTCTTTACAAATCAGACTTTTAAATAGAGAAATCACTAAACTACACGGCCACTATAGGGAATCTTCTTCAAACATCTTCCTCTTGAAGGTTATATGTATATATATATATCAAAGAAGATATACAGATAGGTATAGATTCAACACACTATAGATGTACATCAACTTCTAATTCGTACTTAATATCTGTATACAAATTATCCATATGTAATATTATGTAGAAATTTCAACCGGTTGAAACTCACTTTATGGCTAAGTTTACTGCTATTTCTATTTCCGTTAGATTACGTAGATCTAAAGCAATCCTGATTGGCTTATCGGCTTAAGTTTATGAAATTTCTTATGAAATTTTATTATTGCGAAATTTTGTGTGCGGCCTAATACCTGAATTGGAAAAATTCTCTCAACAAACATTATAATTATACGATGCAGAAAAAAAGGCTAAATGCTTTAGTCGTAGATGTTCAAAACAATGGTTGCTTCATTATTTATTTCTGATTGACATTTGCTTATAGTTCGTTCTAAACGAAAATATTCTATTTCATCTCTATTAAGCGAGAATATCTACGTAGGATGTTACAATTTATATTCGTAATATTTTTCTTGTTTTTCTATAGTAAATAGAATTGTATAAGTTAATTTGATTTTGCGTATTGATATCGGAGCTTTTTCTTCGCGATTATCATCGCGTCGCGCCGCAGGTTATTGACTGACATACTCGCGAGTATCGCGAATGAGTCAGAACGGTCGTGTCTGGTTTCAGATTGTTTAGAACGTCGCGATCGATGCCGGATAGCGTGGATCGATCGAACGCGATGTTTAAAAAAAAAAAGACGTAATCGATTCGTTATTGCTGTTTGAGCGCAACTGTGTGTGCGGCGAATACAATTCCGCTAATTGCGCTTTATCGATACCAGTATATATCGCGCGCTTTGACAGTGCATTCGTGCGGCGCGATCTAAAAGACGAATTCGAGCTGCGGCTCGACCGCATCGTGGTTGAATTTTAACTCCCACGACTTCGTTCAGAATGAGCGTTTAACTTGCGTTTCGTGGTATTATGCTAGTTACGATAGTTGGACGCATTGGAAATTCGAATTCGATCGTGATTGATTTTCCGCTTTGTTATATGTGAATTAGTAGTGAAATCTTTATCTAGCGGAGATGAATTCGTCAAGATAACAATACATGATTAATCATATTCAATACCTAGAAAAAGAAACCGTTCGCTATTTGTAATATTCACAAATTGACATTGAATTATAGATATTTGGATATTAATTCTATCGTATTATCTCATATATTATTTTAACATTATATAATATTTACATGTACATTATATTTCTTTCTCACTTTCTTTCTCTCTATCCTCTCCCTAACATGAAATTTATTAATGCTAATAATTAGTATTAAGAGATAAAGATTTAGAAAATATAAAATGTATGATTATATTCATTTTATATTAAAAATTTTTTGTATTTTTATTATAGTATTAATTATTAACGTTAATATATTAAGAAAAAAATAGAGGGGAAAAAAGATAGAGAGAGAAATATAATTTATACACTGGCTAACAAAATTAACGCAACACCACTCTGCAAAAATAGGCAAATTTCAAGATAGAATAACTTCATCAAAAATTGTCGTATCGGGATGTTTAAAATAGCATTTTACAGGTTGAAATCTCTACTTTGCAGATTATTACTTTAAAAAACGATCTCATGGAGATTTTATCTTTTGTGTAACCGAAGTTACACAAACATAAATGATAGCAAATATCAAAATTTTTTACGAAATTTGCGGAGTGTCATTTTTGCTTCAACATTGAATACTCGATGAAAAAAAATTGTACGGAGCTTTGTAAAAAAGCAAATTAAAGATAAAGATTCGCTCTTTCGAATGTAAATCGCATTTGTGTACAATTTTTAGTCCATTCCGTGGAACTCCGCAAATCCGTGAAAAATTTTGAGATCTAATAAATCTTCATTTATGTTGTGTAATTTCATAAAATCTCCATGAGACCGTTTTTTAAAGTTGTAATTTGAAAGAGGTTTTAATTTGTAAAATACTTTTTTAAACATCCCGATACGACGATTTTTAACAAAGTATTCTACCTTGAAATTTGCCTATTTTTGCAGAATGAAACAGGTATTGCGTTAATTTTGTTGGCCAGTGTATATAAATAGAATATTAAAATAAAATATTCTGGAGACAATTTAGATTGAAAAATGAGGTATTTTTAGATGCAGCTTTTATTCTTCCTGTACTTGATGTATGCCTGCGATTGTGAATTCGGTACAAACGTATAGCTTGACGAACCTTTCGCTTATACACAGAGTGTCTCGCATGTATACGCGTGCTGGTACGCATTCGGATAGGTCGTGGTCGGCAGGACAGTGAACGCTTTGTTCAGGAGTGCTCTAAGCATAATCATCATGTCGGGCCACTTTTCTGTGTCATGCATTCCGTACAAATTTTCCTGCACACGATAAATACTCTTCAAATTTTGTTGAGTAGAATCTCACTTTAAAGAGTGAAAATTAAACAAGTCTTGAAAAAGATTGGCTCAATTTTCAATCTTACCAAGATTCTACTCTTTAGAGTGACAATTTACTATAAAAGAAAATATTTTAGAGAATATGCGTAATCCGAATTTTTTTAAGCAACAAAACGATAAAATTTCCTTTATTCATTAAAAAATCAAGTTTTTTGGCTGTTATATTTGCTTTGAGCAATATTTTATCAATATTTATTTGCTATCTTCTAGAAGATATTTATAATGAGAGATTTTTTATTTTTATGTCAACGATCAAATATATTCACTTGCATTTTACTTGAATGATTTGTGAACTTCTCGCAATGACAGCTTAGAATTGAATAAAATCTGGAATGTTGAATAGATAGTAAGTGTAATAAGGTGGTGTAGGTAGCATTTAAACGGGGAAAATATTAAGTCAATTAATATACGTGGCTTTCAAACATAAAATGTTTACTCAGACGTGGTAAAGAAAACCGCAAATGTGTAATGTCGTTAGCAACGTGTGGATAGATGTTAATGTTGGATGTCTTCAGTCAAGTTAATTGTCAAAGAAATATACACGTATATACGTATATATATGTTCCTACATTTTTAAATACACAATTGATTACCTCTTATTAACATTTCATTCTATATTGAATATGCCATTGTACAAGAATGTGGAGAGTAATCTTATTCTTAAAAAGATCTAAAATAAATATAATATAATTCAATTACTTTTTATCCGATAAATAGATATATTTTTTTTTCATGGATAGAAAGGAAAATACAATCTTAAGTTTTTTAATATTTTACAAAGATATATGGAAAGAATAGTTTTGTTGAAGTATTGTAGCTAGGTACAGATCTGTAAATAATTTTGTTGAATTATCAAAATAATTATGTAAACTCAAATTGGTTACTATAGTTTTAAAATATTTTGCTGCATATTACTCGTCATACTTAAAATTCTTACATAATTATTTTGAATAAATAGATAATCGAATTGTTTTAATAATTATTTTTCTTTCATTATTTTCTGGTTTAAAATTATTTTCAGATCAGTATGTAGTTAAATTTGTACTTCAGCAAAATTGTTCTTTCCATGTAAAAATAGAAATTGATAGAAATTATACTTGCAACAAAACATTTATTCTCATAACGTATACATAATTTTTTTTTAATTGAATACTTCGCGAGAGATTGTATCGCGTAATGATATGTCATCGACGGTTGCGTCTCGTGAATCAGCCTGTAGCGATGCACATAGCGCAGCCATTGAAACTTGCCGCGCACAGCGACGGAAAAGAAAGGGAATTCGAGGGAAAAGTATATATAGCAGACGTGGAAGATAGAGAGAAAGGCGACGAGAATGAGGCGCGGCCGTATTTTCGGGTGACCGTGGCCCTGCCCTCGGTTTCGAGGCATCGTTTATGTGCTATTCGGTGCATTCTACTACTATTGCCAAGTGTATGCATCTGTATGCGTATATATATATATATATTGTACGATGCATCGGGCACATTTATATTTGGCTGGAGGGCGGAGTGGGTTTGGCGTAGGATGATGCTAGTGCATGCATTCGTCCGTGCGTGTGTATGTATGTGCACACACACACACACACACACACACACACACACACACACACACACGCACGCACGCA